>NC_134045.1:3008176-3308176 GCF_965140245.1 Athene noctua
CCTGGCTGCTGGAGGACCACGGGCCTCACACCTCTTCCTCTCAGACGGGGAAAAACCATCACATTCCCTGGATGGAAGCTTGACAGCGCTCTCCCAGTCTTGAAAAACACCTTAAGCAGCACCACGCAGAGACAGAGAGGAAGGACGAGGTCACCCGAACCCCGCAGCCTGCTGCAGGCACTCCCTGCCCCGTGCTAGCACAGCAAAGCCATCACCTCTCCCAGGGCACAGAAGGTGCAGCTCACGTGGGCCAGAGATAACTGCTCCCAGCAAAAGACGCGATGGCACTTCTGTCAGACAGGATGAGCATAAAGCTTGCCTAGCAGACTGCTCGGACTCTGATTTCCAGGGAGGGCGCTCACCCCGCTGAGCACAGCAAGCCCTGTGCAACGTACCCGGAGGCGCCACAGACTCAGAGCCACAAGGTGACAATTCTCACGTGCTGGCCAGAGGTGTCCTTCTGCAGACAGCCCGCGCTCAGCAGGGCTCAGCCACCCAAGGTCTGGCAGTGTCGGGGTAGTGAGAGGGGATCCAGGCTCTGGAAGCACATTTGTAACTCAGCTCCTACCGCCTCAGGAGTCTGATGATGCATCCGTGTAATAAAGACTCCTCCTGGAGGCAAATGGTCTACAGGGACGTGGTGCTCGCCCACTGAAGCTTAGCTCTGGAGCTCTTTGGCCTCTATGGGCACCTGGCAGCAGAGCAAATGCTGGCAAACCCACGGCATGAGAACTTAACCCTTCACTGCCTTGGTTGTTCTGGGATCAGTGACCCAGGCTTGTAGCCACACATCCTGAGGGCTGGCCTTGGACAGGAGACCACCTGGAAACCGCAGGGGCAGTGGGCACGTGCCAGCACCCTGCTGACCACTGACCCTTCCTGCCAGCTACACGAGAACCGAGGGGGCTGCAAGACTACTTGCGCCTCCACGGTGGGGAACAGAAGCAGGAGAAAGGAGCCGTACCTGAGATGTCGCAGTAGACCGTTTGTTGATAGACTCTGGCTTCTCGGGGTCTAAAGATCACGTTAACTTCAGCCGAAGAATTTGGCCAGATATCTCCCTCCTGAAACAGAAGAAGACAGCAAACCACTTAGCTTCAAATGTCACATTTCTTGTTTTCAACCACAGCCCTGTAGCCTTTATGTAGAGCATCAGTGAAGAGCAGGGAACAAGCAACAGTTATCAACAAAATTTAGGGGGGTTTGGAAGCAGCTTCAAAAGAACTTTCTAAGTCTCTTACCTTTACTGGCATCTGGTAGAGGCATTTTGTTAAATTAGGGCTATAATGAAGCCACCAAACTGGCTCACGCTCCAGTGAATCCAGTAGGATTTCTCCAGAGATGCCAGTCATGTTAAGAAAAAGGTCCCTCTCGCCTCCAAACCTTCCCATGTATCTCTGTAGCACTATGGCTACATGACGACTTTTACTCAGGTCAGGAGAGATTTAACAAATCAAAGAGAATTTCCCATTCTTAGTTACAAAGGTGCTGCCTCTTATACCCTTCACCTGTACATGCCCCTAAGTATTTAACGTACTGCGGTGAGTGGGGCACGCAGCACCAAGCAGAACGAGCCCTCCTGCCTGGGGATAGAAGAAGAACAGGCTCCTGCCCGCTGGCGGCTGCTTCTGCCCCGAGCCGTGAGCAGCCAGCCAGCACGCAGGCTCCTCCAGCTGACGGATGATCTGGGAAAGGAGTTGAGAGACAGAAGCATCCTGTTTCTCTCTGCGAGGTGCACACGCTCCTGTGTCCCTGAACACAGGCTCAGAGAAGAAGAGATGGGATTTGCTTACAGCTCCACACCTCTTTCAACCAACAGGCTCTTTTCCGTGTCATGCTCTTGCTCAGGGATTTAAGTCTGGGCCATGCTACCAGTGTGTCTGCAGCTCTCTGCTGCTTCCTCGGGGTCTTCTCTCTCTGCTTCTCGCCCAGAGAGTCCTGGCACTGGCGCTCAGTCCCAGGGAGCCTTGTCGCACAGTTTCGGAGGCATGCCTGGTTTCTAAAGGCTCTCACTTCTTGCAAGTGAGACACCACTTACATCCCCTGAACCCCTAGCATTACAAATGTTCCTTGTGTGTTTGTTGACATAAATAGAGGCACCTCTGACAACTGTAATAACACTCGACAAAGGAAGGAAAATATCAGCTTATAGAAGGAGACGAACAGAGTTCTTTTTCTATCAGCAAAGCGAGGCTTTGATTCTGCATGCTGCTGGGTATCCTCGCTGCTTTGTCCAGAAGAGCCTTGAACGGAGTGGAGCCTCTGGCACTCCTGCAGCATAAATATTAAGTAACTATAATACTTCCCATCGAATTAGCCCTTATAGCTCAAAGGACAGCCCCCACAACAACTGAAGAGCTATGACATGGTGAGTTATTGGGCTGCAGCTGCAAATAATTCCCTAAGGCACAGCCTGCTCAGAGTCAACAGAACAGAGGGAAGAACTGTGAAATAACTCACAGTATTTTCTCCTGGGAAAATTAAAATTTCTCCTGGGAAATTAAAATGGGCTGTTGAAGAGGTTCCTTGCATTCCTGCTACCCCACAGGGGAAAAAAGAACTGCTGCTTGGAAGGAAATGCTTCATTACCCACCCTTGCAGGCTACTGCTACACGCGTCCGAGCCTCGGGGCACCTCAGGAGCCAGCCCCGTGCCTGGGCGACGTGTTCTCTATAGGATGGCAGTGGAGTCAGAGCATGGAGAGCCACCATGGATGGTAACCAGGACAGATGTAAAACTATGCAGTGCTGTGAACATGGTATTGCAACACTTCTGGCTGAAACACTTCTGGCCTCAGACAGGCTGCAACTGGCAGGCGGCATAAAATACAGACGGTGGATGTACGATGGTACAGCACCACCACTCCTGCTGTCCTACCCTGGCTTTGCTACAGCATAAAGCACGGTGATACAGGAGGGGATGGCACACCGGGACTCACAGCTACACAAGTGATCTCTCTACAAGAGCCCAACCGTAAATACATGGCAGATCCTATCTCTCCTCCCTCAGCCCCTAAATAATGAGGATCTGCTAGATCTCCACCAGTCGGAGTCAGAAAAAGCTGGTCTTGAAAAGCCAGGCACCACCAACTGCTGGTCAAATCACCTGCTTTGCTTTGCAGAGGGGGAAGGCAATCCATGGAAGGAAATATCGCTCAAAGCAGTCAAAGAAACAAAAGACAGAGCTGGCAACAGAAGTACTAAAATGACACTCAAAGTGCATCCTCTCAGCTCAGGGCACTTAGGAGAAAGGCAGTGCCAAAGCTAACATCTGCCTCTTTCCATAAATAACAGAGCCCACAGGGAACTGTGGGATGGACCACAGCTCCCACTGGAGATGGTGCCTTCCGCCAAAAAACAAAGTGCTCTGCAGTAGCTTCTCATGTGGATGGGGACCGGCTTGGTTCCCCAGCTGAGGTGCAGGTTTGCAGCAACAAACACCACTGTCACCTCCTGGCCCAACCTCTGGATCAACAACAGGAGCACCTTCGTAACCTGGACATGTTGTCGACCACCTCCATCAGCCCAGAGTTCACATGTGACACTGAGGAGTCACTACCAGGCAAGGACAGGACAGTGAGGACTTGTCAAGGTCAGTGTAGCAGTAAGTCCTCGTCCTCCCTCTCCTCTGGTTGCCATTTCCAAGGAGTCAGCTCCCACAGGTCTCCAATGGGACTTACAGACAAGCTGGGGCAGGGAGGATGCAGCAAACAGCAAGGACTTTGTCCCTTGGGAGCCACCTGGGCCTCTATCACACCTGCCTCATGTGTAGATGCAAAAATAAACCAAATTTGAGATGCGCTCAGAAAGTCAGAGCTGCGTATCAGCTTGTTTCCCATAGGCTTGGGCAACTGCTCAGAATGTTCTCATCCACATGGTAATTCCAAAATCACACCTCCTCTTTTCTGTTATTTCCATCAGCGAGTAAACCCTATACAGACTGGTGACCTGCTGCAGCTTCTACAGATTGCAGCACCTGAAAATACTGGCCGCTAACGGTCCACTGACATAAGGTCCCATCTCTGGGGGGCCTCTCCAGCAGATTTTACATGGCAGTGCACGAAGGGTGTCTGTCCAGGCTAAAAGTTACAGGGCTGTCACCGCAAAGAAGGTTGTGGAAGCCAGCAGCAGTGGAGTTTTAGATTCTACATTTAATAAAAGTAGAAAATGCTTACTACCATTTGATGTAAAGACACCCATATGCCAGGGGGAAAGACAGGCATGAGCAAAAGTGAATGTGAAATTGATTGTTCCATCAATAATGGGATTCATGGAAATCAAAAGGTTGATAATGCTGGACAAAACAGAAGGGGAGAGACTCATGTGGTAGCCCACTTATAGTCAGTCCTAGAGCAACCTGTGTAACATTCCATTCAGGAAAGGTTTCCCCTCGAGACTTGAGGCCAGGCTACACTTTATGTCCCTATGTCACTACATGGAGCGCCAGGACTCGGCGCTGTGGGCAGCCAGACTTCTGGACCTCACCTCAAAGCATTCAGGAGCTTAAGAGCAGGTTAAGCTACTTGTAGAGACAGTCTGACTGTAAAGCAGCAGGAGCCCTGAGGCACACTCCAAAATCAGCTCTGACACACCACAGGCTGGTCTTAATGCTCAGCTGATCAGCTCCCTCTCTCTACAACATTCCCACTGCTCCGACACAATCTCTTGGTCACATCATGCTGCTGTCAGCTACAGTGGTGTGAAACTGCCGCTGTGCCAACATTGGTGGCTCTCAGCCTTATATGGGATATAGGAACAACTAAGAAGAGGAGATGATCCCCTTCCTTGAAAAAAAAAAAAAAAATTAGTTTCACCTATTTTAAAAGGAAGAAGAGGTTGAGATTATCCTAGGATTTACTCCAAGACGAAAAGGGATTTTACATTGCTCGGACAGTGGGCATTCTTCATCTCAGACCATGCAAATACTCAGAACCAGGGATCTGGCCGATTGCAGGATATGGGGTTTTGCTTGCATAAACAGAAGAGGCAATAAAATGTCTGTACCTATGCGCCATGAAACTCAGGAAGTCCGTTTAAACCTGCCAGCCTTGTGTCCAGGCTCACAGATGACACTGGAAGGGAGATTGAGCCGTGGTACCCGTCCAGGTTATATGAAGAGATTGGTATCTCTCTGATCAAACTTGGGTTGAACTTGGCCTCCTTTCCACAGAGGATCATTTCATTCCTCAGGTCAATATGTGAACTGAGAGCGCTCTAATGTCCTTTGTTAATCCCCACACACTATGTGTAAGCTGTGCCCTTACTCATCGTTATTGATGGCTCTCAACAGTGTAAGGACACTTACCAAGCGCCCTTAATTTATAGCCCTTGCAGCAGAGCTCAGCTTTAGGCAGCCTCTCGCTCTGCCAGGAGCCCACAGAGATGCTTTTTCCAACAAGCTCTCGCAGCCTCCCTAGAAACCTGGTGTTATCTCTTGGCCCATCAAGCCAGCTGACACAGGGACCTGCCAAGTGACCTCAGCCAGGGAGGAGAAGGAAGGGAGGTTCTCAGCTATCGCTTACCATTGGCTCAAGGCTGAACACATCGTCGGAGAAAAGCATGGAGTCTCCTTGCACCTTTGCCCGCTGGTTATGGAAGGGGCGGGAGAGAATGGGAAGGCGTTCTCCAAGAGCAGAGTCCACCCTGCACTCCCTCAGACAACGATCCATCTTGCCCCCTTTCCGCCTCTGCAGCCTGCAGCCAGGGGGAGAGACAAACCAAGCAGATAATTTAATGAGCAACATATTTGCAGAGACTCGTGTGAGCGCAGGGGCAGCAAAGCGCTCGGGGAGGATCAGCAGCAGCTCAGCGAGGGGCTGACCCCAAGCCATGGGGTCCCACACGGGTCAGATTATCAATTGCTGGCCGCCACCACGGCACGCAGGTTTACTCCATGCTTACAAGCTCAGAAGAGGTTTCTGAAAGCCAGCAGCCCTCGAGAGCCTCCTGGCTCAAAGCCTCTGCCACAACTGATGGAGAATCCACCGACCACCCCAACTGGCTTTTCCTACCACAGAGCTGCCTGGGGGAGCCAGATCAAGATGAAGGAGCACCCACTGCAGGGCTTCACTGGCAAGGGGCAGACGCAGCTGGGTTTCAGCTGCAGGCCACTGGCATCACTCCTTTTTCCTTCCCCTTTGGACCTGCAGGGGTAAGCAAGCTAAATGTGCTCTCTGTGCCCTATACCACTTCTCACCAGAGGATCCCAGAGCACTGTAAAAGCAAACCAATGAATTCAGGCATTGCATCACTTCGGTGAGACCAATGTCTATATAGAGGCCCTGAGAGGGGAAGGCACTTTTCCTGGCATCACCCACTAAAGAAGTCTGGACCAGCATCTCTGAATCCAAACCCTTGCGTCTGGCCTTGAACCACCTTATCTTTTTCCTCTTTTTGGCCATCTCTGTAGGGCTATGACGCAGTTCATCTCTCCCTTACTTGGCAGCTGTAGCAGAAATCATTCTAGTGTTTAAAGGTCACAACCAAGAGATAAGGGAGCACTGCTACAGAGCAGTTGCTTCCTAGCTGGCACATCGCTGTCCCCTCTGCACACTCCAGTCCCCGGCCATGAAGAACCAGCAGGTGACAACTCTGGGGGGATGAGTGGAAGGCTCCATGTGTAGCAGCAGATCAAGGCAATGTAGTAAAACCAGGATAGCGATCATCACCCAGCTAAATTCAAATACAGTTCCAACGGAAATACGGTCACGGATGTTACTAGTTGTACACAGACAGAGCCTGGGGCAAAGGCTGGCACCAGCACCAAAAGTACTTGCTTTGGCTCGCCCCCCCTGGAGCGCAGTGGGGAATGTTTCTCCACGGCTGACCTACAGCCCTGCGCGTGAGGAGGGCTTCCCGCCACTGATGAGCAACCCCCAGCTCAACCTCCATCAGCAGACAATAATTCCACCATTACATCCCAGAAAGTCCTGCAGGAGGGAGACACAGCAAACCCCTGGATACACCACCTAAGGATCCAGGTCTTCTGGGGTCACAGCCCAGAGCAGGGTCCTGCACTGCCTCCTCTCATGGAAAAAGTCCTCTCTGCTCTGAGATCTCTAAAGCTTCTCTAGCAGCAGGACAGTGGCCCTGGAGCTATGACCATCCCTGGGATTGCAAGGAGGAAGAACAGAACGTCCTGGTCAGACTCAGGACATAAACTGGCATGAGATCAAATGTAATTGGAAATGAATCAGGTTGAAGTGAACTGTGGGGAAGCCCGGTTGCTTCTGAGGGGAAAGAGGATCACTCAGGGTCCAATCTGAGACAGGCAGGTGAGGAGAGAGCGGTAAAGGAATGGTCCAGGCAAGTACCCAGAGAAGGCAACGAGGTTTTCTTTCAACACATTCAGCTTGCATGGAAGGCACACACTGTGTAATTAAAAATAGAGAACAGTGGAAAACTAGTTTTGGCCTTCAAGGCATTTCTGACCTAATTATGTTGAACTTTATTGGCTCAGAAGCCCTTAGAAAGTGCTCCAGTTTAAGGCACTTTCCTGATCAGCTGTGAGCTAACTCCTATACACCTACATCCATGCAAGTCTGGAAAGTCCCACAAGGATTCCCTTAATCACCCAAACTTTTAAGTGTCATTTCCAGTTCATCCCCCCGGGCTATAAGTGTGTCTCTGCTGCCTGAAAGGGGAATGTCAAAGCTTCACCACAGACACCCTTGGAAGAACCTGCCCCATCTCTCAGCACCATGAAGACACAGGCTGCTGCAGCCCAAACGCGCTCTGTCCCGTGCTGCCCTGCCTTCCCTGCGGAACCCTTCACCTCCAAATTCTCCCCAGTCTCTGAGGAAGGGTAGAAATACCTCGTTGTGCTGGAAACCGGGACAGTGCAAGGCAATTCAACATCCTACACCAGGATGGCCTCAACTTGCTGGGCCAACACAGCACCTGACCCTGCACATTCCTGGAGAAGGAGCCTGCCACCTTATCAAAGCTGGAGTGGAAGAAGCTGCAGTGAATATCACAACAGTTATGCTACCTGCAGCTATGTTAAGTGCTGCTACTCAGTGCAGTCCCAGGGAACGAGTGCTGACACTTTCCTCAGCCTCATGGACGCCCCATAACCCAGGGGTCTCTGGATATCAGTTGTTTGGGGCTCCCTAAAATGCAAATTTGCTCTCTGAGGGAATCCAGTCACTGCAATCAACCTTTCCTCCACAAAACGCCATCCTCAGCTGGACTATGGATGGAGCTGGAATGCGAGGCACTGAGCTCCATTACCCTAAAGCCCAGGGACACCTAACCTGATGCCATACATGGTTTACTTGCCCTAAACCATTCAATGCACCACACCTCTTGAGGCCACATGTTAGTTTTACCCTTGGGCAGTGTATCTTACTGAAATGAATCTTTCAAACGAACCTCAGCCTCTGATGATCCTCCTCTTCCTGAGTTGAAAAAGCCTTCCACTGGAAGTGGACCTTGATTTCACTCCGATTGTGGATGACTACAGATCTGTGGTTTGACAGCGTGAGGTAAGTCTTCTCAACTGTCAGGGAGCTCCTGGCCAGACCGATGTTGACATCTACAGCTGCTCCAGAGAGGCTTGTGTGAGTATCTTCACCTGGAAAAAAGCACAGGGGAGTCTTTGCTCATCTCACTTGCTGATGGAAGTACAAGGAACAAAGCAAACCACCAATAACAGAATAAACTCTTACAGCTTTTAGCTGTATTGGCAGTTCCACAGATCAGCACATTCATCACATCCTGACAGCTGCCCGTGTACAGAATGAGGATGGCACCACCATCAGCACCTTATTTCTGGGTGCATTTGTAGAGATCTATCCCCAAGGTGACAGTATTTACAGTGAGATTTTTCCGATGTGCCCAGGTGGCCTTTGGGTTGCCATCCCACTCGAGTCATAGAGAATTCTGCATCCAAGTCGTTCAGGTGACTCTGAGGAGTCCCACCTCAGTCAGGGCTTGCCCAGCGTTGTGTCTCTCCTGATCCCTTGTTGCTGACACCCAAAGATGCCTGGGGGCACGCAGGCAGGAAAGGGAGGTTCAGAGGAACAAGTGACAGCCCAGGGCAGGATGGGACACAGAAGAGAGCTTCACTGTGTTGCAGAAGCAGCGCCCTCACTTGCTGTGGGTTTGTGAACACGTGTCAAGACGAGACTGGTGGGGCACGGCCCACCCCGACCTGCCCATTACAGCCCTGCAAGCCCATTTCCTCAGCCGGGACCCTGCTGCTTATGCCCGAGTCTGCAAGTCTACGCTGCGTCTTCCCAAGCCGTTCAACGACCAGAGCGAGGGCATCTTTGCTTGCCACCTCAGAGCCCGCTGAAGAGGAGAATGTCCCTGGCTGTGCACATCAACTGACCAACGACTGGGGCCTTGCTGGAGTACTTGCCAGCACGTCACCCTCCCAAACAGACTCCCAAAGGCTCCCTCCTTTCCAGAGTTTTCAAACCTTCCTTCTTCCCAGCCAAGTAACTCCTGGCAGTCAACTGAGATCAAACTTCAGTACCGAGCTCACTCTTCCTCTTGCAGGCAAGTGTTTCCCAGGTGAGACTCAAACAGCAAACATCAGACATGCTCTCCAGAAACGGCATTTCTGTGGAGTGGTGCTTAAAGCCTCAGAGCCAGCCCCAACGGACAAGTGCAGCAGCCTGGCCGTAGCCTGGAGAGCATCCCTCTGCAAAGGCAGAGCCTCCTCCTCCCTGCACAGGTCACAGCAAGGCAGCCAGCCAACGGACCTGCCTTTAAAGCGCTACTGTGCAACAACACAGGGAGAGCGCTGGATGTGTGCTGGGTGCACTCCTGAAATCCTAAGCCAGACACAACACAGCAGAATCACACTCATTCCAGGGGAAAAAAAAAAAAAAAAAAAAAAAAAGGAGCCCCCTCTTTTGGGGGGGCACTGGGGATTGACTCACCCTTAAAACACTAGTTCTCCAGAGTCATTCACTCATCTCCACACACAGAGAACCCAGCCTTCGTGCCTGTATAGCCTCAATTTCTCCGCTCTTAAGGGAGTATGGAGTGGTAGGGATTTGTGGTCAGAGATGAGAGTTATGCTGCAAGGACAGCAGCAATGTTTACAGTGACTTGACAATCTGCTTTCTATAATGGACAGCTTGGCATACAGAAATGACTGATGTTCAGGAGAGTTACAGAGGCAGGTATGCTTTATGAGCACTGCCTCTCCCTCCACTGAATCCTTGGCATATATTGGCAAGCAAAGGAGCCAGGAGCCAAGAAATGGGAGACATGCACAGTGCCTCGAGCCTGGGTTTATGGAAACACAAGCCAGCGCTCTATAACAATCAAGATGACAAACTACTGCAAAATAAACACCATGAAAATTATCATCGTCTCCCTGCCTAAACCCATGGCCACGTGCGTCTCAAAATACTGGGTATAGTTCTGATCTCAAAAAAACAAGCTGAAGCATCTCAAGCTAAATAGAGAAGGACAGAAAGAACAATTTAAAGTATGAAGCAGCTTTTACAAGAAGATTGACTACGACTCCTCATCCTAGAAATCATACGGGCAATAGATGGGAGAGGTTTGTAAAAGCATGGATGGCCTGGGAAACGTGAATAAGGAAAAAATTGTCACTATTTGTCATAAAACAGGAACCTGAGGGCCTGAAATAATGTTATTAGACAGAAATTACACAAAAGTGGCAGTCCTTTTCCAGGGAGTATTCCTTCCTTTGGAACACACTGCCACAGGAGGCTGTAGAGGCTAACAGCTGCAAATCCAGGGAGAAACCGGACAAATTCTTAGAAGATAAAGGCATCAGAAGCTATTCAACAGAGATGAGAATAAAGCCTCCAGCACAGAAAAATGCTAACTCCAGAGCCCGAGAGGGAGAAAGCATACGCACTGCCTGTTTCTACACAATTTGCTAAACATCCCCTACTGCTGCTCTCGCGGGGAGTTGCTGGGGATGCAGTCACCCTTGCGCTCCTGGCTGCAGGCACCGAGGACTCTTCTGAAGGCTGGAGGGTTTGCCGGAGCACCTTCTACCACAGAGAGCATTTGGCATCGTGCTGAATACAGACACCCACAAATCGCCGGGTCCAGGAGAGTGCGCACAGCTGCCAGCGAGTCAGGAGGAAGCCACGGATCTGTCTGCCAGGCCCATGAGCTGACACGGAGAGCGGACCGGCCAGGGTCGGCCACGGGCGGCTGCAGGCTTCATGTCTTGGGTGTCAAATCAGATGTGACGTTTCATTTAAGACTCTTGGCTGTTTTTCAAAAAACGCCTCTGTACTGTAACAGCGACATAGCACTAGGCATTTCACTTGGCAGGGCAGTGTCCATGGTGTGTGGTTTGGGATGCTTGGCTGCCATGAAAGCGCATCTACTGAATCTAGATGTGTCTGCCCTATCATTATTTACACAACGTGATCTTATTGCAGACTGTCAACTCTCTCATTCTTACATGCTTCTGATACATTTCCTACAGGTGGCAGGACACAGCTTTCACTCTGCAACCTGAACAAAGCAATGCCTGAACTTGAAATTAAACGCTAGACTTTTTACAGAGCAGCAGAACAGATGCTTCAGGTTGTGCACTCCTGAGTGGTGCTCTTTGACACAGCAGAAACACCTCTGTGTTTTATCCCAGCATCCATCCACATGGCTACAGACACACGTATCAGCACACCACGATAACTTTTCACTATCTTGAAGTGAGAAATCTGTGGGACTCCTGTTGTGCAGGAAAACAGACAAAGAGAGAATTTACAGAAGAGCTAAAACATCTTTCTGAATTCTTCTAATACTACACAAGCATCCTGGTACAAGAGGGAGTAATTTTCAGAGCAGTACAAACTGATCTTAAACAGAAAGGATAGATGAGCAAGCCCTTGAACAAGATTTCGAAACAAATTTCAGGTTTGATGAAGAACACGTTCCTAGTATCCAAGAGCTGGTACTTTCCTTCATTGATACTGCTCTAAACATTAGGAAGCTGGTAGCCAGGTCGATTAGACTGAAGAGAAACAAAACAGCACCCTGATGCATTTTGTCTTCACCATGACATATTCTTCCTCTAACCCTGGGTTTCTCTCTGAGATTCTCTCTCTGAATTTGGATTGTAAATCTTTTAGGAGTGAACGACAGTCACATTTGGAATATTTAGGTAGCATGGAAAGCAAGTGTAATTTCATTTGCCCAGTCTGTCAGAAGACAGTGCCTTCCTGCTGCTGCTTTTTCACTGAAAATACAAGCAAGCAATGAAAGGAGAGCTCTTCACTCAAAAGGATGTGACTGTACCCCCATATCGACCTATGAGAAGTAATTCTTTTGCTCCTGCTATCATACCCAGCTGCCTCCACTGCCGGCATATTCTTGTTTTTCAAGCAGCGTGCAGAGGTCTCCGTTACCACTTCACCGCCAGAGAAGCGAGTCACCTCACCAGGCTGAGCGATCTCTGGAAAGCTGGAGAAGTCACCTACAGCCTGATCCAGCCGCCCCACCATGTGCCTTTTGCTGCGTCTCCCACAGAGCTACCACCAGATCAGAGTCAGGAGCGCTCCTCTGAGCTGTTTCGCTCTTGGGAAGCTGATGGCTTCACCTACAGGATGCGCCGAGTCTCCGCCGGCCTGAGAAAGGCGTCTGTCCGTCCCCACGCCTGTATCTCCAGCCCCAGAGCAAAGCATGGAGCAGCAGTTTTGAAAAGAATGATGAAACCGTCAGAGGATGGAAGACCACTGCCGCGTACCCAGGATGCCGCGGGCTATTTTTAATCGTTATTGCTACCACAGTAACGACACGCTGGGGTACCCGACTGGCTGAAACATTGCTTTTGGCCATGGGGAAAATGGTGCAGGAACTTTCATTCTGATTGCCTGGCAAAGACATGCTCAACAGACCACCTAATAAATCAGTCACCCTTCAAGCTGTGCTTCTGCTTCTCAGCAGATGCTGATCGATCCACAAGGAAAGGAGGCTAATGAATGTTCAGTTCTGTCCTGAAACACCTCCACCGGTAATGACACTTAGAACACGTCAGTGATTTCCACTGATGATAAGAGTAGACAAGCTGTGGTCAAGGATGACCTGCAGAGAGATGAAAACCACATTCTTCCAGAAATCTTTCACGTGCTAAAAATGGGGTATGCAGCGTCACGCAGATGTCTGTTTCTGTGCATGCCTGAGGATGAACAAAACAGCCAGAAGGAGATTTCTAACTTCCAAGCCACCCTCCTAGTACATACATCCCAGTCTGTGCTCACGCAGTCAGCTCCATGGGTTGCTGGAGCAGGGGTTTTCTTCAGAGGGGTGTTATGTAGTTGTGGAGCTACAAAGCTGTGCAAAGAAACCTCAAGCAAATGAAGCACAAACTTCATTCCCCTTCATCTACCCTCAAAGTGACAAATCAGCTCTCCTGAAACACAAGGCCCTGGAGAGGGGCCATACTCTGCAAGGAGCAGAACAACCTTACCAAAAACAGCATGAGAAAAATTCATTATTACAAGCAGCTCTAGGAAAGGGGAAACAAAGACAGGAAACAGTTGTTACCTATTACCTGTTTTGATAGAGACAAACACTCTGGAGACCAACTAGACTCACCCATCAATCTAAGTGATTTGAATTATAAGAGCATATAACCAATCGGCTGTATAAAGTATTAGTTACCAACCCTCGGTCTGTTGCAGTGCTGCTACTGTTAAGATGCAAAGTCAACATATAATTGCACAAACTCCTATTTACACCTTTTTTGCCTACAATATACGACTCCCTCCACTCCCTTTGAAGCAGATGTACGAGAACATAAAAGTCTGACAGAAACCAGCCATACTGCTGGGAATTCTCACAAGAGAAGGAAAAAAAAGCACAACATGCACTCACCACCTACGACAGGCGGAAAGAAAAATCCCCTTGCAAAGTTTTTAAATGCCTGATAGCTCAAGGAAAATCTAGAGAAGCCTCTTGTACAGCATCAGTCTGGCTTACACCTTAGGATCTAACACGGGAAACAAGATCTTCTTTAAAAACTCACAGAATAATGTCAGTTTCTAACCATCTGCCAGCACTAAACACAAAATAAAAAATTACAGCAGTTAGAGCACTACAGGGAAGCTTTGGATTCAAAAGGGGCTGTTGCTTAGGAAGCGGAAGATTTCCCCACCTCTTAGCACCTGTAAGCAGCTACCGTAAATCTTCCTGGTGTGGAAGGAACGGAGAAGTGCATGAAGATGAACAGCTGCAGACTGGAGTGGCAGTGGCACACAGCGGTGGGCGTCAGAAGCTCACGGTCTGTTGCCATGAATTTAGCTCAACAGTAGCTTAACGCTACTCACAGAAGCACCAGAGCCCCTGTAAACACTGGCACAAGACTAAGATTAAAGCCAGAAACTGGTTTTAGTATTCCCACCCTGGTATCCTGCACAATACAGGGACGAGTCAAGTATGTACCGAGGTAGGGAGTTTGCTCAGGCAAGTACTGAGCCTCCTCCATTCCGGCTGAAGTCAGTTCAAATTGAGAACACTCAGCAACTTGTCTGAGTGATCTCAGGAACAGAAAATGCAGCACAACAAGGGCTAAACCTCAGTTAAACCCTGCTGCCTGTCCACATGCATCAGTGAATTTACAAAGGAGAAAAAAGAGGAAGGAAAAGACTTGTTCTACAGACTACATCAATAGGATTTTCATTTCATTTTCAAACGAGTTCCTAGAACTCAGTGACTGCAATGCCAGCCTTGCAAGACAGATGACAAGACCCTTGGTCGAAAGGGGGTTCTTAGAGGAAAGAGAACAGAGCTCTGCAAAGGTGGTTGCTTTCTCCAAAGCCAAACCACAGATGACTATCACAACAAGGCAGTGCTTTTCTCAGATGCTTTATCCTCGTGGTAGCTGAGATGTTCAGAGGTGCTGGCACGTCCACGCTACCATTACTTGTTCAGCCTCAAACAGCAATAAACAGCCAGGGCTGGGATTTCATGAGTGTCCTGCATGTGTACAGGGACCACTAACACACCGCCAAGCCCCTGCATGGGTGGCCTCGTTACCGAAGTAAGCCTGCTCAGCCAAGGAAAAGGATTCAGCATCCCAACACGTTTACGTTCCCAGATGGAGTATGAGCTGGGCTTTTTCACACCCAGACCCATGTACATGGGGGAAATGGAGGAGTTGGGACATGTAAAGCAGTGAAGATCAAATTTTCACTGTAAATCATTATGCTCTTAGCAGCAAAGACATTTTCTTCACAGTCACCTGTAAAGTTTGTAGCAACACAATTACCACCACGCGGACAGCCTGTCCAGGGGACAGCACCTGCACTCCTAACCAGGACAGTGTAAAGGAGGCACAATTCTAATCAGCCAAATAGCAGGCAAAGGGAAGAGCTTCGTGTCTCCTTAAGCAATGCTAGGGACAGATTTGAATTAAAATTAAAGCCAGGCAACACACACCTGATCCTGCATCAGTCACACTAAAACCAGTGGGATTCACTGAGAACTACTGCCACTTGTGAGCAAGTCCATACAGACACAGAGTAAAGCAAGGAAAACGCCTCCCAACACCCTACACCGATATTTTGCTCTTAGTGCCTCCGCTTCATAAGAAACAGTCTGTTGGCAGCTCTGAAAGAGCAGCCCAGCTGCTTTTTGTATGCGAGTTGCAGGGAGTCTGACAGCGCAGGACAAAGCAGCCAGGGCTCTCCCCGCCAGGCTGGGTAACACGGTCTGGTGCTCTGCACTACGCCTAAAACAAGCGGCTTTTAAGACCGATTGATTAAATGCTTTGGTTTCACTTCAGCAATTAATCTCAGCAGCCTTTTACTTCTTTGTATGCTGCAAAGTGTGAGAAATAATCCCTTAATTATTCCTTGCTCTCCTTCTCAGTCTGTGGTTTATTAAAAAATTACTGCAGCGCCGTACTGACAGGCAGGAACAAATCCTGCCTTCATCTCCCAGGCAGCTGCACCATGTTACGGGGAGGTTGCCCACCCCAGAGCCAGCAGATAGTTTGGTCCCTGTGGCCTGTCCATGAAAATCACTTTGGCAAAGATTACCCATGGAGGGATCAGGTGTTAAGAACAAGGCTCAGGTTTTCCAAGCAAGCTGTGAAGATCCCGGCCCTGGATTCTTCAATTGCACTTTTCATTTCACATGGTATAAACCCCACCGCCCTGTTAGCCCTCATCCAACCCAGGAAAAGATCTATCCCTCTGAAGTTTATCCTATAGGTTCCCTAAACGCATACAAATGAGGCACCTTTTGTCGTTCTCTGAAATGTCAGTTGTTCTGTCAAGAAAGTGTTACCCAAACCAATGAGCTTCTCTGAGTGAGCATAAATTTTCTGTGAATGTGTCATTGACTGAAAAATATTAAACAAAGCTGTGATAACTCAGAAGGCTGCAAAGAGCATTTGGAAGATATAAGAGAATTTACAGAACTTCTACAAACTCAAGACAATAAAACGCTCATTGCTGAGCTAAAGCATCGCAGTCGCACCTAGGTGAGGACATGACACTTCCCAGGAATGAAGTTCAGGAATAGGGACAAAACAAACCTCTCTTTCAGGCAAGAGAAAATGCACACCAAATGCGTTCAGGCAACTGAAGAAGTGTCTTGATCAGCATCACGAGATACCTCTGCTGAACCAAGGCAGACAGAAGCCTTTTAACATCACACCTTTTCTTGAGTTTTTCCCACCTACTCTTAAAGTGACACTATTTGTCACTTTTTCCCCGAGGTAAAGGACAGGGGAGGTACACCTGGAGAGGGAATTAAGGTGGCTGCGACATCGGGCAATGATGGTAGATGACTGTCATGGGGCATGCTGGGGGGAGAACACCGTGCTGACAGCAGGGATGGACCAGCACACAGCCACACAGGACACACAGAACAGGCTCAGCCTTTGCCCTTTAACTGCTCCCTTCTAAGCACGGAGACGTGCAGAGGTTTTGAAAGAAAAACTTTTAGAAGTAGTTTGCAAAGCAAGTTTAACGTTATTCTGCCTAGAAGGGGCTCTGTTCTGAAGGATGCAGAGAGCGTGCACCACGCAGTGCCCAGCACTTACCTGTGTCATAGTGAACTACCAAGGAACCGGAATGATCCCCGGTCTTCAGCGGGTGAAACTCCACTGTCACTTGCACGGCATCACCAATCCCAAGAGTCCCGATGGAGGGATCCACAGAGAAGGGGCTGCAACGCAGAGAAAGAGACACATCAGGGCTACTGTGGGCGATCCGGGGACTACACTCCTTTTGTAGCCTACTCCACTTCAGCTCATTGGGCAAGCAGGAAGCAAACAAACCACAGCCAGCATTAAAAACAGAACATAGAGGATCAGAAATGGCGCTACAGACTCTCACTTCTGAAGAGATTCGGCTCTCCGAACATCCTGTGGTGTCAAACGACCTCACCTCCCCCATACTCTGCATCCCCATCTCTGCAGGGAGGCTCAGGAGTCCGACTGCTGGCAATACAGCCAGAGGATGGGTTCTGAGGAGCACAGAGAGGGTGAGAGCTATCTGCCTGCACAACCTGACACTGACTTCCGCGGGAATCTCTCTTTTCCTGCCACCTATAAACTCCACCTCAGGAGATGCAAATGTCAGGGCACTACCTGTCCCAGTGAGACTGCAGCCTAGCAATCAGACAGGAGGGAGAATAAGTGTCTTTCTGAAGACCAGAGAATAAATATGATTTAATTTGCAGAATTCAATTTTTTACCTTGAAAACATCCTAGTTTAGCCTAAGAAAGGGTGCATTTCGTCAGCATTACAGTGAAAGCTGCTCTAAGAAAAGGAACAATCAGAAAAAGCTGAATAAGTGCAAACGCAGATTAGAGCGATACAAGGACGTGGAAACAAGACACGGCAGGAGGATCCCTTGTACAGCCTGAACCGTTAAACCCCCGGCTACATGAAGTGCCATTACCAGGAGCACATCAAGGCGGGTTTAACAGGGGTTTTTCTGTGTATTCACAAGCACTGCAATCTGGGACTCGGGGTTGTCATCCAAGCTCGGTAACTGTTTGCTTGGCCCACCAGGCAAGTTCTGTGCAATGCATTGGAAAGAATTATGAAAATGTGTTGGGGTACTTTGGATTTAATATGAGCAATTATGATTTGTCACCAGGTAAACGGCTCTTGGCTGACAGACACAAACCTCAGTGCTTTAATGCAAAGGGACAAGCCAGGTGTAACATGCTTCTGCAGCTGGGCTTCATGGCTCTTCTACAGCCCCACTTAGAAAACAAAAAGTTATTGCTTTTCGTGCTTTGCTGGTGGTCAATTTGTCACCTTAAAAACATGCTCTGGAGAGTTTTACCATGATTAGAGAATGCAACACACACAAAAATACTGAGAACAACTGGAGCCATGCGCAAGCTGAACTTTGTTCATATAAGTAGTGACAGCTGATGAAATTGCTGGAGTTTCTGCTCATTAAGGAGATGTCACTGCAATTAGGGGCCTGACCTGCTCCCATTACAACCACGGGAGCACTGCCACCGAAGCACGGGGCCTGCAATGTTTGTGTGCTGGGCCTGAGACTCTGGAGAGAGGAGGAAAGACAAGGCACCACCAGCCTCAGAACCGGGCTGTTCTACACGGTCCTGCACCCGCACTGATGGTCACTGACAGGACTGCTGCAGGTCTCTGCCAGGGCTTGGGTGGGATCATTGCCTGGTGTGGGAAAGGCAGAGATTTTGGAGTTTTTTTGGTTTTGTTTTTTGTTTTTCTTTCAGAAATGTTGCCAGAACAGAAAAGCTGCCAGTTAAGGGGGATCCTGGGCAACACTTCAGCACTACCTCCCATCCTATCACCTTCCTGCTCCTTCCCCATGTCTACATACTCCTGCCCTCAGATGGATGGGAATAACCCTCCCGAAGATACCTTCATCTTTTCAGATTGTGAAAGGAGGATCCAGCCAAGTTCAGGACTCAGTTCTCAGGGCTGAGAAATGGAGCACAAATCAGATACTGCCTGTCCTACATCCTACCCCACGCCGTACCCATGAGACAACTCTTCCTGCTGTAGTGGGAGCTCATTACCCCTCACATGGACCTGGTTCTCCAAGACCCAAAGATGCAAGCTCCATGGTTTAACTTAACTCCCCTGAATTTCAGTCACCATCACTAAGCTGTTGTCTGCAGCCTACAGACGAGATGCTAAGGAGACATCCCTGACACACTGTCACAGCCAAATGAAAACCACTGCTGAGAGATGGCACTAGCGGGATAGACATTGGCTTTTTACCCATTAAATGTGAGCTGTTCTTTGGGATAATTTGCATCCTGTTAGATCTACCCTTTTAATGAATCACTACTGCTCCTGAAAGACAGAAAAGATAAGGTTTGGAGGCTTTTTAATAGCTCGTTTTCTTCTGACATGCTTTGTAACTATGTCCATTTGTAGGTTTGCTTTGTTGTACAACATCTAGACTTTCACATGTCCAGATCTCCCAATGGCACCTTGCAGTCCCTTATGCAGCTTGTGTAAACATATCTAGCCACACCAACTTAGGAGAGACCTGCCCATCAGTACTTGCCGAGATCTTGCCTGTTATTGCCCTTTAGAAAGAAAGCAACACTAGATTCGTAAGCAATTTCATCATGATATGTTTTGGCATTTACATCTTGCTTACTTTCACCAGGCAACAGCTCCCCATCTTGACAGCTGGGCATCCCGTGATGATACCAAAGGCCAAATACTCCTGACAGAACTGAGAAATACAACTGACAAGTGAATAAAGCTGGCAGTTCTGTGGCCCAGGCTCTCAAACTACCATGCTGCCTGTTCTCCTGAACCACACCTTTGGCACACGCAGTGTGCAAGGAGGCTGCAATATACTTCAAGTGCCGTGGCATGTTTATCTCCTGCAGCCAACCTTTCTTTGGTCTACTGGGGCCTTATAAAGTCATTTGAGTTTGGGAAAATAGATTTCATTACAAGCTACCTCCAAACTCAAGGAAGACAGTAAAATTACTGGTGATTGAATTGCCTCTTCTGTCTACTAAGATCTATTGCAGGGGAAAAAAAAAAAAAAAGGTAGTTTCATCTTGGCATATATTATTTTATAGTAACGGTATAACAACCAAACTCAAGCAATATATCTTTTCCAGTAAACCCAGCCTGCTACAGTCAAAGCATCCAAGACTCCATCTCTGTGCTAAAAAATCCTGTCAGCATCACGCAAGGTCTGTATTTCCCTCTTTCACTGCACCTAGGCTCAATTTTCATGTCCTTGGATGGTCTTTGCACGTCCTATGGGAACTCGCCAGTCTCACGCCTCCATGTAGCGTATGGGTACTACAGGGAGGGATACAAGGGGGCTCGAGGCACTGTGCCTCGCAGGATAATTTCCTGAGCCTTCAGAGCTTGGTGGGGACATTCCTAAATGGATCTTATCTCAGACTGATCCCCTCTAGCCCCATAGCATGGCACAGCACAACGTCAGCAATGTCAGGAGAAGGCAGTGCTGCACTGAGATCTGCTTCCAGACACCCTTTTCAACTCGGATGTACTGGAATGACATTTATCTCTGTGAATGTCATGAAGCAGAAACTGGTTATCCTGCCTTAACAATGAGACAACAGGAAGAGACTTTCTCTATTTATACTATTATTACTTTCTATTACCATGCTATGCAGCTAAGAGCTGGGTATGGACACGCAGAGGGAGGAGAGCACGAAGCCAGACTGCATAACGGGGAGGGCTGTGGTGGTTTTCTCCCTCCATGAAAAGTGATCAAATATGCGGCCATGCTTCTGGTAGAAACCATGGCAAGGGAGAGCTCCAAACGGGAACAGCAGAAGGATGCTGAATTGGCCCCATGGCTTCACTTAAGAGCTCTTCCCTGGAGGGAAATGCACAACAGAAAACATCAAAGCCTTTAATAAATGAGTAACAGGCAGGGAAAGTCATCACGAAGTGACCAGATGCAAGAGCTGAGGGGAAAGGTTAGGACTGGAGATGGGCTGAAAAATGCACTGAAGGTGAAGGCAGACAGGTTATGCTTGATGCCACAGAGAAGGAAATCCAGAGAAAAGCTGCGAGGAAACGTGATAGGAGCAGCACGATGGACTAGGAAATGGTGGCATCTGCAGCTGACTTGTGAATGGGCAAGAGCCTGAATATGCTCAGGCCAGAAAACACAAGTTTAAATTGTTTAGACAGAGAATAAAGGACACAGAGGTCACTTGATGGATCTATAAGCTTAGACAGATCTCTCACTCCCTTCTACTCCACTAATCCTCCTCCTCCTCCTCCTCCTCTCACATGCATGTATTTTTAAATACTCTTTTAAGAGTATTTAAAAAGAAATCTGAATGAAAGTCAGGGCAACTTAATTAGAATAAAATGCTACTTATATTCAAAGATTTAAATCATCTGTTTGAAATTTCAAAGCAGCTTTCAAAAGTTTATCATGAAATGGAAGAGATGGCAGATGCCCTCAGCCGACAAGGGAAATCATATCAGCTTCCCATCCCTGTACACATGCAGTCCAGTTGTTCAGAACTTTTTTGTGTGCAGTTTGAAATAAAACATTTGCAATGCTTCCCATTTCTTTATTGCAAATCTGGGCGGAAATATTTGCTCAAGCTCAGAAACTCTTAAAATCCGTATCAAGGAGGACTCGACGTGCTGTATCACTCAATAGGAGAGTTGGAGAGTCCATTGCAAAAAGATGATTACTGAGATTTTACTGAGTATTTATTTTGGTGGCAACAGCTAGATCTGGAAATCCCAGAGGAAAACTGTGCAGTGATTTACAAGTTCCTGCCTACGTGTTTCCACAGGGAAAAGAAGCAGCCTCCTTAAATAGCATCCTAGAAGCCTGCTTAAATAGCCTTGCCAGGGTTTGGTGGAAGCTCCTCTTGAACCCTCATGTTTCACAAGAGAAAAGTAAAGACTGGCCTTTTGAGCCCTGTTTTTCTGGAGAAGAAGTTGAAGCAGCTCAGGTGCACCAAGTCAGACCGCTGGTCTTTGCTGCATTCTTGACCTCAGCTCCTACACCAAGACCTCCGGGACCAAGCAACTCACCACGAATTACCAGCCAACTGAACCAGTTTCCCTGCAGCTGCATCACCCTCTCCCATTCAGCCAACTGGGAAACCGGGGGCTGTCTTCTGAGACCAGAAGGAGCAGGACAGGCTGTCCACCACACAACTCATGTCAGGCATTTGATTCGGGACCACCGGAACACCACGTGCTCGCAGCCTCCCAGAGCATGGCTGTCTTTGGCCGACACTGGTATGGAACCACTTCAGAAGGCACTCGGGATCAGGAGGTTGCAAGCTGGATACTTACAGATTGGAGCACTCTCCAGGAAATCTGGGAGAGATAAAGCTCTAGAAGAAAAGGCCCCCAACCCATGCACCAGACACTTGCTGCATCTTTTGCCTGTGCCCTCATTAGCACGCTGCTTTGGGGCTGTGGTGCAGTTTTTAAGCCAGTGTCTGCTCATCTCCACCTAAAAGCTCATTCTACTTAATATTTGGTCTCACGGACCAGACCAAACCCACTGGAAAACAAAGTTCCTGGCCTTTGTCAGGGCCTCAATACCAATTGCTTTGATCTACGATTTCTAATGGCACTTGCATATAAAGACACAGCTGCTGGTAAATTTGTAAACGTCTCTCACCAGCTCACAGCTTGCCCATCTCTTAACACTGTGTTCGGTCTACAGGAACCGAGCTCCTAGAGCTGTCGCCTGCCACGCAGCACCTTACACAGCCCAAGGGCAGCCAGGCTGCCTTCCTTCATGTGCTCTTTCAGTCTAATGGAATCGGTCTTGCGAGATGCTCTGTTGGAGACACCACTGCAGTACAAAACCTCGCTGCAGCACGCAGAGTTTTATCACAGGTTCCATCATACTTAAAACACTACAAGCAACAGCAAAACCCACATGTCCTGCCCGTTTCCAGCTACAGCCGCAATACAGCAGCTCAGATGCTCTGGTTCCTTGTTGTTACCAACCGTGTTATCATGCAACAGTGTTTTGCACAAAGAAGATGAGCTCCTTTACCTCTCAGTGCTGATGCGGTAGCGAGCCTCCCGGTTACCCACGTTGCGAACCAGCAGAGTTTTCTGGGAGCTGTACTTGACTGGACAGACGGAGAAGTTCAGCTGGTCAGGGAAGTCCAGGATAGCTCGGGCACCTACAGCTCGGATTGGCACAATAAACTTTTCCCTTTCTGTGATGCAGGTGAGCTGGTGGAAATAATCCTGCAGGGAAAGAAACAATCTCAGCACAGTGCATTTTGTACCATCCCATGGCAGAAGAAAAACTGCTGGTTTCTATGACTCTAACAGTAGCATCCAGTAACGTCAAAGGGCTTTTTACCTTAAGGACCTTTCATTCCTGTAGTGTGAACAAGGCTGCTAACTTGCAAAGAAGAAACAATCCCATTGATTCACCTGCTTTCACAGCAAGCTGGCAGAACCTGACGAAATTTTCTGATACTTTGATTCATGTGAGGCACCAACATAGAGCAATTTCATGGAAGGGATTACAGCAGTAACAAGAACCCGTGATCATCCCCACCGCAGATGATCAAAGGCTCCACTAAGCACTCACTGTGCCACAGTACTAACTCCAATCCCAGCAACACAGTGACCTCACTGATGCTGGCCAGGGAGGGGATGCTCAGGTGCCTTTTCAAAAGGACTTTGCCACGTGCACGACCAACACTCAGTCTTTGGTGAAATATTTAACAAGCTGGACATGGGAATTGTTTTAATGTCAGGTGAGTTTAGGGTAAGTGTGTAATTCCTACCCTTTCCCAGAGCAATATAGGGACAAGGCTGGGGTCACACACCCTTAAAAAGCTATCTGATCCATCTCCCAACCGCAGAACTGGCTCAGCTCTACACCCAATCTACTCCTGCAAGATGTCTGACAAGTACTTAAAAGCACTAACAATTCCACCCCTGCCCTCGGCAGCCTATTCCAGCTCTACACTAGACTTTAAGAGTTCTTCCTGTGCCTAATCTCAGGTACATGAAGGCAAGGCTAAAGCAACAAGGATTTGGCCTCAGAGACAACCATGACCTTGAGAGAGCAAACTGCCTCTCACCATTCATGCACAGGCGTTGCGTGCCGAGCCCCCTCTCCAGGGACGCCCTGGGACGCTGCATCCCGTACAAGGCTGGACTCAGCTCTTCAGAGTGCCCTGACCTTCAGCCACGCTCTGTGACCCACCAGAATGGGACCTTGCACCAAGCTGAACAAAGCCTCAGGCCAAACCGGGGGAAAGCCAAGGGAAGAGGGGTGCCAGGCAGAAGCTGGCTGTGCAGGCCGCTGTGAACCCACAGTCCTGTGAGCATCTGCAAGCTGAATAACCCTCCCGTGGGAGGAGATGGGGGCTGCAGATCTCCACTGCAGCACTGCCCTGCCTTACCAGCTCTGCTAGGCATTTACTTACAGTCTATGGGTACAGCTGGAACCAATTCACAGCCTTGTTTTACTTTGCAACTGCAAACCCTTAGACGGTTTCAATCCAGGTTTCTAAACAAACATGCCTGGGTGAGAGAGGGGTTGCATCGCTTCCACACTTTAAAGTTTCTTTTTAGACCCACCAGCTTCAGTCTACAGATTTTCATGAAAATACAACTTCATCCTTCATACAACTCCTCTCCCAGTTTCAAGGAAAACACCTGTCACTGTACAATGGTTCCTCTTCTCCTATTCACCTTCGAGAAGCAATAAGTTATAAGCTCTGGCCTGCGAAGTATCACCACTGGCATTTGAATTTCACCCAATGAAATTAAAGAACTGCTTGTGTCTCAGAGGTGTCAGTTCAGGCTCTTTGCAAACTCAGGTTAACGTTAATTACTGTCACAGTGACAGCAACCTTCACTGCCCAACACACCAGCAAACGCAGGGGGCGGTTTTGCTGTGAAACCAACCCTAAATACCTCACTGAACTCATTGCATCAGACAACTGCGAAGAAGAGATCCTTGTAGCACAAAGTAACGTAGCAAGTCCCGCAGGGAAAGCTCCCTGCTGAAACCAGGATATCATAAAGGCTGGAAAAGAAGGGCCATTAAGAGAGGAGAGACTGGAGGATGAAGACAGCTTCCCATGAGAAAGGGTGGCCCTTCTCCTGCCTTCCTCAGCCACCAATTCACAGCAGGCTTTGAAATTGGTCACTTGGCTCCAGGTTCATTTTGCACAGGGCCATTTGCCTTGATTTTCTGCCCCTTTCCTCCCCTCAAAAGTCATCTTAGAAGGATACTTGGAATAGCTTCAGTGTGCTACCAAACATCTAACAGCACCCGACTGAATTCTAATTTCAGTAATGCAATAACTCATCAGCCTGTCATAATTCACATTAACGAGCATTAATTCAGTCTCCACTGAGCAACAGTAGTGAATTTGGCAAACCTTACAGACTGAACGTGTATTGCTTGAATATATTGTATTGCTACAGCAAAAAGAGCGAGAGGACAAAACAGAATAAGCTGTGCTATGTATTCATATGCTTCTTGCTTCCTTCTTCCTTTAAGATAATCTATTAATAAGCCAAAGGACACACACAAAGGTAGGTATTCCTGTCTATTGCCAGTCAGTGCCACGATGGTTTCCAATTAGGCAGAGACTGTCAGACCATAACGCAGCTGAAGCCCTAAACCCGAAATGTGTACGACAGAAGCAGCAAGAGTAACTACCTGGAAACGCTGACCCACAGAAAGATTAGCATTTCTTATTTCTAAGGAGAGTGCCAATAAACAGAGACATGTCAGCTCTTTATTTACCTTCTGACAGTCCCATCCTGTGGCACATTCCCAAATGACTGCAAGACAATAGGAAATTGCTCATTTTTCAAGCAAGCGCTATATGGCACGTGGCATTTCAGCCACTAACAACTCACGTGGTCCTTTTATTTAGGGCTTAGCTGCAATTTTACTCCCTTCAATCAGGGGTGACTTTGCTGAAGTCAGACTTACCCCGGGGAAGAACAGATTCAAACCAGCTCCACAGCAGGAGTGCCCAGCCCTGGCAGAGGGGTTTGTACCTGCGTCCCAGCTCACGGGGTTATCCACCCTCCCTGCAGGTGATGGAGCAGCAGAGGGGCAGAGCCTCTTCAAAGGCAGCGCTCGTCAGCCTTCCACAACTAACACACAGGTGTTCTGCGTGCAAGCCACTGCCAGCCCAACGCAGGCGGCTCTGCAGAACCATTTCCCAAAGCCTCTTTGCTGAGGGGTTTTCAAGGCGCCGTGCACCTCCTGGTTGCGCTGTTGATGCGTTTCTAGCTGAGCTACGGCACTCTGGTGCTTCGCTGGCCCCACACTCCATCAAGTATGAGACAAAATGCTCAATTCGTACAAAATTCTGATTCAGCTGTATAAATCCCCACGTGCTCCTCACTGAGCAGCAGGCATCCCTCTCCCCATGCCCTGCACAACCCCCAGTGCACCAGAAACCACCGGAGTGTCGCTGAAGCTCTGCTGGCAGAGCTCCCTGCTCCATACACTCGCCAGTTCAAGGGCAAGACAAGGGACAAAGTATTGGACATGGGGGTTCTTGAGGGCTCTCTCACCCCACTTGTATTTGTGGTGATGTTCACGTGTTGCTCTGCTGCCTCTCTAAACTCGAAGAGCAGCACTTTGCCCTTCACGGGCACCAATATACCTCTGCCACCCCCCAAAAGTACACTAATTAATATGAATAAATCAGAGTTTGAAGACACCGGTGTACTTTGCAAAGCCTACCTCAATGAGATTAAGCTCTTGTGTCACTTGAGTAGTTTGGAGAACTGCCCTAGGACAACAGAATTTTAACCCTAAATATTAATGATGTGAAATAATTTCTCATCCCTCCAAAGGAACAGATTATTTCACAAGCATGGGGAGCTAGGGACCACAGGGCATTTTCTCTTCAGTTTTCTATATCCGTGCTGTTTGAGTATAGGACAAAGTGTTAAATTATATCTAAGTAGCAAGTGAAAGATGAAGAAGCAGGTACGCCCAAAGAGATCTTGCACCGCTGGCCCGGTGCAGAAACATCTGCTGGCTCAAAGCTGTCCCCTGGCCTCGTCTCTCCAACAAAGCCATGCGAAGGACAGTGCTAAGAGGTAGCAGGATGGTGGTGAAAGGACTCAGCCTGCCTGTCCTTGTTTCCCTGCAGTGCTTCCTCCTGTCCATGCCAGGTATTAAATTCTTCTGCACTAACAAGCCTCCAGATAACAGCATTGACCCTTCACATCACAGCACTGAGAATCAGACCTGCCAGGGCCACAGCACTGATGTGCAAACCTCTAAGCAAAGGCACGGCGCGTTTGGCATGGAAGAGGTGCCAGCTGACAGAGCAGCCACAGTAACACGCGTGACGGCCACAGCGCAGGCTCTGGGTAACGTGTCTGCCTGCAGCTTGTACCTGCCCGTTTATTCCCCTATGTGCTCGTTCAGGCAGATGTCTCAAAGCCACCTGCAGCCCAACAACCTCCTGCCGAGTTAGGGACATCTAGAGCTCAGTGTGCCTGTGCCAGGCTGGCTCCCTGCCACCTGCACAGCGCTCCCTCTGCCCCAGCCTCCCAGCTGCATCGCAGACAGACAAGTGTCCTCAGGGAAGCCCAGCTGCAAGGCTTGAAAACAGAGGGGATGGAAAAGCACCATCTTTGCTCCAGTCCAGGGTGAGGCAGGGAAGTGGCTGCCCGATGGGAAACAGAAAAGCTCTCTAGATCTGTTTGTTCCTCTAGTATTTTCCACAATAATTAAACCCCTACTGTTGGGATGAGATGGTCAAACATCAATACCCCACCCTGCCATTTTCCTATAGTTCCACATGCATCTTCCCTCAGGAACACTCAAGGAAGCGCAGGGAGGGAAAGCACAGCCCGTCAGTCCCTGCTGCAGCAGCTAACAGCATCCTAACAGACCAGCTGCAGACTGCCCGACCACAGCCTGGAGCAGACCCCACAGCAGGCTGTGGGCTATAACCAGTGCGTAAAATCCGCCATGACTTCAGACATAATGTTCTACTGTCTCGCTACCGTGGCCAACACGCGAGGAATTAAGGTGACTCCAGTTTCCACGGGTGGCAGTCCTCACTCTGATCAGGCTCACTTTAGGTCCTCCAAGTAACAAGTCACTTTTAAACACACCTCTGTATCTACCGTTAGTGGAGCAAACCCATAATCACACAGCAGTGGACAGATACCAGAAACCAACCCCTTGGGAGGCCGCCCCACTAGAGACGGCAGACTCTCTTATCTCTCAAACCAGCAGACATGACATTAAATGTTCCATCGCTGAAGGACAAAAGTGATCTGAAACATGTAAGAGCCTCCAGCCTATGAGAGCATAATCTTCCCCATGGGGAAGGAGTTTCCCCTGGTTCTAGATCCAGGACAACCCCACTGGAACCAGGACAGTCCTCAAAACCCACAGCAGATGCCCTGTTCTGAATCCAGCCCAGCAGGTTCAGCTTACACTGAAGGCACCAACCTCTCTGGACCTCCAGCCTCACCTTGTTCTCCTCCGGGGTGAACAGGATGCGGAAAGTTGAGCGCATGCCAGGTGCTACTTTACAGCACACACCACTGGGGCTGGTCAACTTGAAGTAAGGCGACGGCTCCAAGACAACCTTCACCAGCCGAGGAACCTGCAGGGAAGACAGGAAACTATGATTTTGCCACTCATACGGACACATGAGGAGAAAATACCTGGCCGTGCCCTGGGGACATCCCTCCTTAACCACTTTTCCAAAGCACTTCTAACTCTTGAGGTTGTCACAACCCAGACTGGAAGCCCAGAGAGTCGCAACAGTTCTGTGATCCCCTTGGGTTAAATTAAGGTGAAACGACACCAAGCAACCGGTTAAAATGTTTTACTTGCGGTAGAAAACAATTTAAACTTGGAAAAGGATAATAAGCAATGTGGTGTCTTACAAAGGGAGAGGGAGACGGAGAGGGAGAGCAATCCGGATCAGCACCCCTGGATCCAGCACTGTCTCAGGTCCGATCATCTTGGCTGGTGGGTGCAGATGCAACAAAGTTTCTGTCCCCTTTTCAGTTCATCTTACCAGCTGGTTAGCACACTTCTGCTTCTGGGGCAGAAATGCTCACCTCTTGTCAGGCCTTGCCGCCTCTTCAATGGCGACGGCACGAGGCCGTTAGCAAGGCCAGCATGGTGTCTGGCTGACACAATGGAGCCACACAGTACCGGGCTTACACAGTGCAGCCAGTGATGAGCGGTCTTGGTGCTCGAGGGGAAACTTTTGGTTTCACTCAGTTTCCCCCCCTCTGAGGTCCACATAAGGCATTTGTCAACACAACTACAAGGGAGTGGGGGGGTGCAGCCTTCCATACACTCCCGCTCCCTCAGGTGACATTCCTTAGACTAATCCAAAGGCCACAGCTGGTCCTGGAGGTTTTCTGTGTCGATGAATGTTTGAGGCATCAATGCCTTCAGTTCCTTACAGAGGAATACACCGGGATGGAATCCATTCTGCCAGGGCACAATAGCATATCAACCAGCCCAAAGAACCTGCGGGCTTCTGCCTGCACACACCCAAGCAGTCACGCCTCTGGAGGGGGATGAAATACCCAAAGGCAAAACAGTACCTGCTATACTGGGGGGAGGAAGAAATTCACTTCTAACATACTGGGTTTGAGTGGGGCAGTCAAGCTGCACTGCTACAGTCACGCAGGCAGACTAGCAAGAGGAGACCACAGACACTGTGGCCTTACTGGGAATAAAAGGAAACCTGGAGAGCAAAAGGAGGAACATAGGAAGACAACGAGACAAGAAACAAGGAGATGGCTTAAGGGAACTTAGAGCGGGCTGTAAAGAAGCAAGGGAGAAGCAAAATACACTACAAGGAAAGGCTGATGCAGAAGATGAGAGCGGTCAACTTGCCAAAATGATGGAAAGCCACACAGCCCCCCAGGCTGGGCCTATCAATTATGGCCTTCAGAGGCATTTTCTGCCTTGAGATACGTGACCAGCACTGACTCACGGTGTGGTTTCTTTGTTAAAAGCCACTCTCGGCTCTCTGGAGGCTCTTGCTGCCTGGTGCCTGTAGCCAGGCAGCTGCCAGTGCAGGCAAGGCAGATTTCTGGGCACTCCTCCCCACAGCCAGGAGTCCAGGCAGGTACCCTGCTGCAGGTTTCTGCCCTCTGGGATACCACAAGCACAGACACAGCAAAGAGGTGTTTTCTAGCACACTGATGTCAACGCCTGAGCACCAAATCTCATCTCAGAAAGTCTAAAACAGGCAATTTTGACTGACAAGCAGCTTCACTGATAAATAACCCATGTGAGGCCTGGGCAAAATGGAGGTTCATTCTTCACCACCCGCTCGAGCCCGATAACCCACGGCCAAGGCAGTCCTGACGTCTCCAAACACCCTTTGCTCCCAGCAGTGCCCTGGGACAGCAAGACCCAGGAGAACATTTTACACTGCAGACAAACATTTTGGTCACCAAGACCCTTGGGAGATGAGCTAAGACCTTCAGCAAAAGCCACCGAGAACATCGCTGAGAGTGGTGAGGAGCAGCCTGAAGACAGAAAAGCAATTTTACAACACACAGGGAAGAGCAGTAACTATACAGCAGAGCACTTCTCTATTTGAATGACTACAGAGCCTCTATCTGGAATATACACTTTGCTGTTAGCTGGATTTTTATGGATCAGACAACCTCAGGCGACCATGCAGTACAGGTCAGCGTGATTTGGAGGGATCTGTGAAACTGGTGAGAAAACTTTGAGACAGAGTACAGTGTTGCTGGACATCACCAAAAGCCAACAAAATTAGAATATAAGCACCTCTCTTGGGATTATCATCTCTATGTTTGTGTACTTCAATATGCCAAGGATTTCCCTTAAAGCTGATCTTGCTTTTCCACCAGAGCTGTCCAATGGCTGAGGACTTACTAGCTTCAAAACTAATTCCTTTTGGAAAAAATCAACAGCTCACGCATTGCCTCCCCTTTACACGGCATACAAATCACAAGGTACAGCTGCACAAGTTTATTATTTTTTACTGGGAATAGCAGAAATGCGGATGCAGATGTTGTTTTCCACTTGAGGAAGCATGAACAGAGCAAATTGACTGTTTGCCTGTTGGCTGGTACTTGGCAACGACAAATATTTTGAAGTGCCATCTGGATAACGGAGCAGCTGAAGCCCAAAAACTTAATGGGAACAAAGCAGAGCCATAGGAACCAAGAGAAACTGAGGCACATTTAAACTAGGAAAGAGGATACCTACAGCAAAGAGTGCCCAGAATCAGTGTGGACCCCATGAATGGTGTCCCTTGGACAGGGGCACCCACGCTGCTCTTTCCAGTACTCCCAAGCTAAACCAGGCCAGGAATGGGGCAGGACTCTCCAGGAATAACTGAGGGACCACCCTGAAACTGTCTTTGCCAAACGGTCTTCCATTTTCAACCATGTCCCTGTCAAAACCCATTACCTCAGAATATACTTTGACTTCTCTTGCTGTTCCCCCACCTGCAACATGCCCTGACAGATTTTTTTGTCCCCTTGTTTTTTTTCCAACAAGACCGGTAGATTTGGAGGGGGATTAATTCACGTGCTCTCACGTACACTTCCATCTGCCCATCTTGCCCTCCTCTCACATACACATCTTCTTCTTCATTACAGAACAGTATCTTTAATTACACCTTTCTTTTTCGGAACTTTCTCTGCTTCCAGCACACTTACTCTTACGTGTCAAGAGAAACCCTTGTGTGTACGATGCTCTCTCCCAGAGCACTTTCCCACTCAGCTCCTTTCCTCTCTCCTGTCTTTTCCCACTAGCTGCTCTTGGAACGTGCCTCATTCAAGCAAACATTTCCCCTGCTGAAATTCAAATTTTCCTCCTTATAGTGCAACAACATGGCTGACATTTTTCAACTTCTCCCTTCTCAACTTTTCTGGGAAATCTCAAAATGATCACAATTTTTTCAAGTAAAGGTGGAGACCTTCAAGAGAATATTACTCTGGATGTGCTGCGGTTCTCCAAAGGGAAAGCAGAGAGACACGCTGCTAAGAGAAAACTGAGCAGAACTGCATTAAGCTTAGCAGGAGCCTAAAGTGACGCTGGAAGGCCTCCCACCGCTTCTGCTGGATCAGTCCCTTTCCCCTGCTGCTTCAAAACACCCTTCCTGGAGTGCTAATGCCACTAACCATAACCTCCTCCAGCATGAAGTGGAGAAGGCTCAAGCCCTGGGCTTTGACAGCGAGCTGCACAGAGGCAGCTGAACAGGCTGCGAGAGGCAGAGGTGCCCTGCCAGAAACCGAGACTAACCAGGGAGCCACCAGCACATGGTGCTCACTCGAGGGAAAGCAGGAGAGAAGGTAACAACTGTACAACCCCCAACATCCCCATCAATGCAGGGCTTTCAAGGGGAAGGACGCTGACTAGAAAAGCTCCTTTGCGTTAGATACCACCAATGCGTGGCCAAAATCAGGGGGAGGATTCCCAGCATGGGAAGACTTCCACCGTCTTGCAAAATAAAGGTGGTGAGACATGTTATTCTGGATGTGTCGTGCTGCAGCAGATAACTTGTTACGCTGTAAACCACAGGAATTACACGGCTCTCCCAGCACAGTGTTAAACCTCTGCATCCCAGCACTTACCTTGTCAGTGTTCCTCAGAATCAGTGGCACTTCATAGACCTCGAAGGGGACGTAGTTCTGAAATACCACCTCTGAAGGAAAAGGCTGAAACAAGCTCTGGTCCAGGTCAACTGCTGAGAACTGGAGAGGCAAGACAGAGCGGTGAGAGGAGGGTCAGCTGCTGGCAGAAAGATTCACGACAGAATCCTACACCGATCTCCAGTGGAGTACAGTCTCTCGGTGAGTACATCCGCACAGCTCACGCTAGGGAAACAGCCCCCCACCTCTGTTCTGAGCTGATCAAAAGTGTCTGGACCACACTAAGCAGGCTCAAGCTAAGAAGCTCTTTTGGTAGGTGTTCCTCCAGGTTTCCTTCTCCAGAAGGCAAGGCAGCGCTTACTGCCAGCAGAGCCCTGTGCTGACGTGGTCACACAGCTCCAGAGCCCTTCCTGAAGAGCCACCAGCACTCATGGAGCAAGCAAAACCCAAGAATTTACAGGAGATATCTGTATATCTGGCAGCCTGCAAAATCTCACACCCTGTAAAGGTCCCACACATTGTTCCAACCCAAAACATTAATGCACTTGGTTTTGTTAAATCTTTTTAACAAAGCAAAACAAGTAATCACTATAGGCCCTCAGCCTTCAAAGGCCAATGCTGCCACCGTCAAAGGAGTCCCATGACCCCAAGCATTTGACAGTGACTACACCAAAGCACGAGGTGGCTATTTCACCAGGAGGATGGAAAATGGGAAGCTCGGGCCCTTGTGGCCTGCCCCTGCCTTCCCCCAGTATCAGCTAAACTCCAGCAAAACCCACCAACTTCAGCAGAGGTTATTTATATTGATTTAGCACAGATCAGGACTTCCAACCTCTCACCAAGGAAAAACGTTCTACCTTTCCCCAGCAGAAGGAATTCCACCACCACCAGCAGTTTGAAAAGACAACAGGCCCTAGGCGCTGAGGTATTCAGATGAGCCAGAGGCACGCCTGTCACAAACACACACCCTCTTCAAATGTCACATCAAACAGCACGGAAAAGGGCAGGAAAAGGTTACCTTGTGATGGGAGGCTTCTCCCATGTCTAGAAGCTGGGTAATCCGGGGCCGCCTCATCTCCCGGGTGCTGGCCAGCCTCTGCTGGGTGGTCAGAGACATCTCCTTCAGGAAGGCAGAGGGAGTCAGCTGAAATGCAAAACACCAGCAGAAAGGATTTACTTTTTTTTCTTTTCTGCAGGAAGGATTTTTGTGTTCAAGTACCACTGATCAATAATTTGTGATCACAGCCACTAGGATAGTCCTGGAAGTCCTGTAAATTACCTGCTGAAATATTTAACATCAGTAAGTTAATGATATAGAGCTGAATACACACGCTCCAAGCAAGTGGCTCTGTCCCTTTAGCATCTCCTTCATGAGGTGATGTGACATGTTTGGGGATTTCTGCTTTTTGGGTATTTGTCCCCTCTTGAGTTTTGCTGGATTGAGCCAGAGACCTTTGAAGAGAGCGGGGAGGAGTTATCAGAAATCCCCTAACTCCACCCTTGCACAGTGCTCACACCAACTCGCAGGTGGAGATGGCACTGCTGGGTGAGTCAGAGGAAAGCAGAAGAGCAGTGTTGTGCCAAGACAGAGGTGGAGAGGGATGGGTCCAAGTTTTAGTTATTTCTTTTCCATCAGCACTTGCTTCCTCTCTGTTCTGGCCTCACAGACCCCTCCACAGGAGGATACAGAGATGTCTCCTTGACAGAGCCTCAGCACTGGGTCACCTCCAGTGAAGGGAGCTCCAGCCAGCAAACGGGACAGTTGTGGGTGGCAAGGAGGAATCGCCCTGAATCCCCACTGCTGTTTGCAGGGCTGCATCAGTGCTCCACACAGGACACGAGATGCCATAAAACAACTCTTTTGGAAGCTATTCTATCTGGGACAGCCGTGTCCTCTCAAGTCTCCAGGCGGTTTGAGCAGCCCACCACATGCCCAGCAGCCCAGCGGTGTGGCCAGGGCAGCACTGGCAGGTATGCCCCTGTGACAGGAGATGTTACTGCCCACACAGCAAAGAGGACGGAAGGCAGCACATTTGTGCTTCAGCTGTTCCCGTGCAAGGCCCAGTACATTCCTTTATCTCGGCTCCACTGGCACCTTCAGGCAAGACCCTGGACTTTCCCTGAAGCAATACAGCCCACCCCCCCTGCACCATGACAGCCCCCTCCAACAGAAGTACGGCAGCAAAGAGGTGGGGAGTGGTGCCTGGCTCCACAGCGCCCTGACAACGCGAGGGGAAGGCAGAGGAGGGGCAGGGGCAGCTTCCCTAAGGAGCCTTAGCCCAGCTCCTACCCGGCCCCCAGCAGGTACTTACAGGCACATGCCGCTCTGCCTCTCTGACCAGCTTCGGATAACAGCGTACTGCCGCCTTTCTCTGGAGTCCATCAGCCATTTTGGGGGATCCCATGGACTGATGAATCTTGCCAGTGGCCACGACTAGGAAAATCTGGAAGGAGTAACAGTGAGACTTTAAAAATCCAGAATCCCATTCACGGCAGACCCAAAGGATACACCTGTGTCTCCAGGCTGTGGCATCCTTCCTAAGTGGAGAACATAAGGCTGCCTCACACTGTTTCGTGATTAGACCATATGTAAGTGGCAGAGTTAAGATTCATAGAAGTCAAACTCCATAAAAAAACTCCCTGAGCCAAAACAGACTTTAGCTGTGGGTGCAGTCCCAAGAGCCACAACTATTTGTTTTCATGAACTTCAGCTGTCAGCTGACAGTGAGATGCACCAAGGGTCCCTTCCAGGAGCCTGATGGAGAGTCCCCAGCTCCACATACTATCATTTACTGCTGTGGCTCCTGCCTTAAGTCTTTACAGTCCCATTTTCCCCTTCCCAGCATCCGATCTCTGCTATTCTGGCTTGGCAACTTTGCATCTCCCTTTTTATTTACTCTTTTTCTGGCATCCGGACCACAGTTCAAAGAACCGTTTAAGCTGGAAAAGACCTTTAAGATCATCGAGGGCAGCTGTAGACCCAGCACTGCCAAGCCCACCGGTCCTTTCCCTGGATGTACGCAGGAGCTGCTGCTCAGAAAATCACCTACGGATTTCAAATGCAGGACCGAGGGCCCCTGCCCCGGGCACTCCCCTGCCCCAGGTACCCCCCTCTCGCACAAGGGATGACCCCAGCCCCGCGGCGTGGGGCAGGGGGTGTCAGTGCCTCCCCGAGCTCCCCCGCAGCCCCGGTCCCTGCTCCGCCAAGCTCCCAAGCCGCCCCGCCCGCAGCTGAGCCACCCGGGCAGCACCGGCACCCAGAGCCACCCTCCGGCTTTTGGCCGTGGAGGGGACGCAGACACCGCCCCGCAGCATCCCTCACCTCTCTCACTCCGCGGGGGCTGTGGGGACACACTCACGGGAGGATCCCCACTGCCAGACTGGCTGGTATCCCCACTGCCAGACTGGCTGTTGCCCCCGTTGCCAGGGCAACTGGGCATCACAGCCAGCCCCAACACCACCATGGCAACGGCAGGGATGGGGGGTGGGGGCTGGGGGGGCAGCTCTGTGACATGGGGGCAGAGGGCACAGGGATGCTCAGTGCCCAAAGCCCCCAGTGAGCACAGCCAGCAGGCCCTGAGACCGCCTCCAGCACACCGCCCGGCTCCAGCACAGCCGCAGCCCCGGATGCGTCACCCCGGCTCGCAGCAGCGGCTACAGACAGTCCCTCGCTGACCCCGTTCCACTCTCTGACCCACTCCTGGGCCTCACCATGCCTGGAGATGGAAAAGTCCTCAGATAGACCCCTCTCTCATGGAGCTCCCTGCCCAGGTACATGGGTGCAGCTGAGACAGGGAAGTGCAGGAGGACCAAGTCTCCTCCAGGCTCCTTCGCAATCACCGGCCTCATCGGTTCCAAGAAGACTTTCAAGCCAGCCACAAAATGAAGCATCAGCCATCGCCCCCAGGGAACACCCACGCTTTCAAAAAGAGAGCCCAGGAGCTGAAATTCACACCACCCGCCATGCTCAGGACCATGCACTCGGAGGAGCTATGGGGTTTATATCGCTGCCCCCTCTCCATTCCTGGGCTGGGACATAGCCACCTCTGCTCCCTCAGGGACCCACAAGTCCCTCTTCCCTTGCCAACACTCTCCCTGCCCCATGACCTCCCTCTGCTTTCCTGCACAATATCCAGCTGTCACCAGTAAGCTCAGCTTGAAGCCATCATTCCCAGGTCACACTTGGCTCTCTGCTGGCTGCCTGCGTTTCTGACTCCAAGAGGACACATGTGGGGCAGCCCAGGGCGTGGAGAGGAGATCACAAAGCCCCAGCACAGGCACTGCCAGCTTCTGGACACCAGGACCAGAGCCCTGGGGGTGACACAGGCACATCAGAAACATCGGTCCTGGCATCAAGTGCTGCACTCACCAGATCAAACCCACAGAGTAACTGGGCACAGCTGGTGTCTTGCAGGGGACACGGAGCTGCAGCAAAGGCAAAGACAAGGGCTGCAGTGAGGCCCCAGGGCGAGGAGGGCAGTGCTGGCACAGACACCTTACACCATCCATGAGAGCGTTCCCTTCCCCCGTTTTAACCCATGAAGGAAGAACTCCAGCGTTCAGCGAAGGAACTGACTGCAACACTCAAAGCCTTTTAGATGCTGTCAAAAGGTTTCCTACCAAATAACTGCAGTGAGATCACTTACCCAGCTGCATCATCATGAAGTCCCAATCATGAACTCCCAAACAGGCAGCTCATAATCCTCTCTAATCCAAGCAGGGTTTGTACTTGTTTTCTTCTGAGAAAGAAGGGAATAAAGTTGGCTCAATGGATACAGAGAAATGATTACTTGCTTTGAGACTTATTTACTTATAGCACAATGCTTAGCAGTTTATTTACTTATAGTTGGGTTAGATGACTTCTGGGTGTTTCTCTGCTGTCATAGCAGCTGTGAAAGTTTCTGAATAATATTTTAACAAGTTAGGTCTGTTTCTAGCATGCTGTTAGCTGTCAAGTCAAGATTTAAAACCAAACTGCCAAATGTGGGTAAGGGGTAACAAAGCAACTACCATTTGTACACTTTTTTTTTTTTTTTGTGTTAGCAGAGTTAAAACATAACTGGGTTAGAATTTTGGTCTCAGAATTAATTTTCAGTGAGAGAGGTTTCAGTCAGCATAGTTAACTGTATGTGATTTACATTCAGATGTTACTGAAGAAAGTAAATGCAATTTGTTGCTGGGATTTTTTTTAATAGCAACAGTTCCTATTTTTGTTCTTGCAAATGACTGCATAAGTAATAATCGGAGCTGTCTGATAAGATGACTGGGCCATGATTTCTTTCACCAAAGTTAGTATCACAAGGTAATTCATGTTGGAAGAAATTGGTTGAGGTCATCTAGTTCAACCTGCTCAAGCAAACTAACTTCCAAGTATCAACCTATTCTAACTAGATTCCCTCAATTAGTTGATGAAAGGCATACAAGTAAGCTGAAACAAAAGCGTATGCTGAACAGGATAGAAGCTAAGAACAAAATGCTTTCACTGAGAGTGGGTCCACACTGAGGCTCAGAAATACTTTTATCAAAGGAATCTTGAAGCTTTTTCTGATGGTCATAAGGAGAGATACGGGGCCTTTCTTGTCTGATCAAGACCTCAGTAGTCCCTGTCCTCCAGTGAACTCCTGTTAAAAAGCTTTGGTCACACAATCACATTTATTCTGTTGTGTTTGAATTACAGTGGGAAACTGGGTATCATTCTCACCTTTGGATTTGTCAGAAAAACGTTGTACTCATTTGCCTGTATATTTAACTACAGCTGTTAGTAGAAATGTGTTTATTTCCTGCGGTGTTTTATTGACCCCTGGGTTGTGCTATGCAGTCAGCACAAGCCACAGTCTGAGACACATGGCACTGGACTCAAAGGGAGATGAACTGAATAGTCTAGCTTACTACAGCCACAAAAGTTATTCTACTGTACTCTACCACAAAGTATACCCACCCAAGGCAGACATAAGCTAAATACAAAAACTTTGACTCTAAAGATGAGTGAAAATTGGGCGCTCACAACAGTGTGATCCAAGAGTAGTGGATCCAAGCATTACAGTTAGGGCAGTTCCTGTACTGAGCTGGAAATAAAAATGACTTTGTATTTCTTACTATTTTGGAGGTTTAGAAAGGGTGAATGACTCCTCGAGAAAAGAGTATGTCAAACAAAAGGTGCTTGTTACTGAAAAGGATACAAGTTTTGTAACTGAAGCTTTGATTCTAGACCCACAAAACCTATAGTAACGAGTCTTCCTTTACACTCCAGAACAACTAGATAGCCCTTGGCATGCCAAGTTATTCAGCTATGTGGACAAAACAAGTATGTTGCCGAGTTATCTGAAAGGTGTGGATTTTTTTTTAATTAACTGCATCAGATACATGGAATTACTACATTAAATATGTTTCAATTTATAAAATATCTTGTATGAATAAATAGATTTCATACCATCCAGCGGAGAATAACTGAGTGCACTTAAAAGAAGTCATGTTTGTTGGACTTACTTTGCAAATACCACCTATTGTAACGATTCTATTCTATTTTAAGACCTAGAGAGCCTCCTGGACTGCTGTCAGTTTCCAGGAATACCAGGTACTGTTGGGATTCTAGAGGGCTTTCTGTGAGAGAATGGCCATGTGAGCAATCCTGTATGAGAACAAGACTGGTAAGAGCCTCAGCCGAGCAAGAATGCGATAAGGATGTGACCCCGAATGAGGGGGGAGAAACTCGACGAGACAAACAACCCCCGGCAGGGGTTGGGACGGAAGAGGAGGTTCCACAGGGCAGGCAGCCTGGCACGGCTGATGTGGCACCTTTTATCCAATCATAAGAAGGTTTAAAGCGCGGGCTAAGTTACCTGTCCAATCTTGAGGACTTGTACTGCATGTTACTCACGTGTGCGGGAGAACGTTATAAAAGGGCTTTCTGAGTTGTAATAAACGGGCATTGCTTGATCCCATTGGTCGTGTGCGTGCTCAGCTCTCCCGCGAGTGGCGTCCCTGGGTGGGGGCCTCAAGATTGGCACAAAGTCTTCACTGAGGAGGACTCGTCGGAGTGCAGTCTGAGGGGGAGAAAGCTGGTCGACATACCCAGACACTGCCCCGGTGTCTGAAGGTGAGAAGCAGCACACTCTAACTTTAAAAGGGAGAGATAGAGGGAGAGATTGAAGATAACAGACCCGCGAAAGGCGGCGGCCGGGGAGGAATGGGGCTACCTTGCCAAGGACGAACAGGCAGTGGTGAAACTCCTCCAGTGTGTCCTCTCTATGAGGGGGAAAGTATTCACTCTGGAAGGTTTAAGGTGGAGCCTAGAAAAGGGACTTGTATCTACTTGGGAATCTATAGGGAAACAGCTTTGGGATTCGATCAGTGATGGAGGAAGGTCAGCAAAAGAAGTGAGCAGCTATAGCACACTCTGGAAACAAATCCGAGAGACTTTAGGGATCGCAGCGGCATCTCATTCTGACAATCCGCCCCCGATGCCTGCGCCCCTAGCGGCTCCCGTCCCGTTAGCTCAGGAAAAAACCTGTTTACTTTGCCAGTCACGCCGCTGGGTCCGTGGCGGGCAGCGGGGCCTGAACCGAGAGCTGCGCGGCCAGAGCTGAGCACACCAGAAGGGCACCTGATGCCGTCAGAAGGGGAATGAGGCGGCATCGGAGGAGTCCGCGGGGTCTGGCAGCGGTCGGGGCGCAGTATGGAGTTGGTGGAGGCGGCCCGGGGCTCCCCCGAGCCCCCCCGCCGCGGAGTGACCGCCTGCGGCCCAGCCCGGCACCGCGCACTCGGCCCCCCCCACCCCCGACTAAAGCGGCAGTTTTTCCACAGAGAAGGTGCTGACGCTGTCATGCAGCAACGGCTTTAAATATTATTAAGGATGTTCTCAAGATTGTAGTACTTGTCATTTTATGTGTGTCAGTAATAAGTGTCAGGGGCCTCTTGGTGTGGTTGTGATTGTTCCGTGTGTGTGAGACGCGACCCAGCTGCAGAGAGTCATCGGTGCTGCTGTCTGTTTGGGCTCAGTGTTCTCAGTGTTCCAGGTAAAATACCTCCTCTAGCAGGAGGCAGTCATTCTGTGTTAACTGTTGTCTTGAATTTAGGTGCGTGCTCTGCGGGGAGAGTGCACCTCTGAACCATCTGCCTGACGGAAATATTGTCAAAAGGTCATCTACAATCTTACATGGGTCGTAGATGCTGGTTATGAAGAGGAAAATCAGAATTATGGGCTGAACCCCTGTGTTCTGTAACAAAAGGGTCAAAAATTGTTCAGCTTGCTTACTTTACTGCAGCTCCCCCTAATAGTATGCCGAAAAGCCGCAATTACTCAGGATTTGGATCAGCAGCTATTCCTTAAATATTTTGGGCTCAGAAAGTGACATGATTGACTACTAGTAAAATGTACTCTAACTAAAGCTAAAGCATCTGTTAGAACAACAAAAAAGGGGAGATGCACAGTATCAATCTACACCTCACGAAAGGCTAAATAAGGCATTATATGTCACGAACCTTTTAAACATTCCTCTGTCTCACAGGTGCCACCAATATTGTGTCATTTATCATCACAGATACCAGATCAACAAGAAGTCCAGAGCAAAGCTCAAGTGGTAACAAAAAATTTAAAAAGTGGTAACTGGGAAGGACCATTTCCTTTAATAACCTGGGGAAGAGGTTATGCTTGTGTCTCCACAGGTCACAGTCCCTGGTGATTACTGACAAGGTGTGTGCAACCACAGCTGAGGGTGAGAGGCAGCCAGCACTCAGGATCCAGCTGTGGGTGCTGTGGGTGCCCCTGTACCAACTGTTTGCAATCTCTTCGACTGATCATTTAAGCAGAATGTCTGGGTAATGTTTGCTACAGAACAAACACTACAGTTGCCAATTCTTTTAAGAGAAAATGCTAACAGTAATTGCAACTCCTTAATGAGATATATAGGCTTACTAGTCACTAGTGAAAGATGTAGTTTAGATGAAATATAGTTATTAATGAGGATGAAATGCTGTAAGAATGTGTGTATTCAACTTTCTTTGTTTAGCCATATTAAGAACTCAGGTGTTTAACCTTATTAGAAACTCCCTTGGTTTTCCCCCTGGAGTGCTGGCCAGGCTCTGGGTGGAACCCAACAGGAGGATGAAATCAGATGTTTCCACTCAAAGAAAGTTGCCAGTTATTTTGGCCAGTTGATTTAGAGGCCGGACCTGCTTGCAGCGATGTTGGATGCCTCACCTACGGATGGACCCATCGCATAGGACTTCCAGTTTGTGAGGAAGGGCACTCTGAATTCTCACTGCATTCGGGGTTCCCTAGCAATTGCGGATCTGAATGTTAGTACACCTAATAATTAAGTGTGCTACTCTGTATTTTCCTTACTGTTTATTTTTTGTAGTATTTAGTCATAACCCTTAATTATGGGTAGTGAAATTAGCCTACTCTTTTTAACTAGTAATTGTAACTGCTATATTCTTTTAGCCTTCTGTGGAATTATTCTAAGTACGCTATGTTTTGAAGTTTGTCTAAGCCCTGATTGATACAGCTCTCAAACAAGCCTTGCAGGTGCCACCACAAAACCAAGAAAGGGGAGATCTGGGAGGCATCGGCCTTATACAACTCTGACACATGGCTGGTATAATCAGACAGTCTAGCTAGGATGGCAAAATGTGACTCCTTCAGCAGTACCGGTAAATGACACTTGGTTTTGTAGTGATGCTTACACAATGAGTTTACATCTTGAAGTAGGAAGAGTATTTAATAATGATTCGGCTAAAAGGTTACCAATTACTAGATGGTTAAACGGTTTGGTTTTATATGGAATCACAGTTTTGATTGTCATTGTAATCTTTTAATGATGTTAAGCTCTGTGTGGAAGTGCTTTGTGAAAACGATGGACCGAACAATAAAAGGGGTCTGGATCGCTCAAAAACAAACAGAGGGATGCGTGGTGTTGGAGAACGGCTTGCAGAGAGCAAGGCCATGGGTCTCTGCAGGAGCTGACTGCAGCCATCTGAGGTAAACAAAGGAAAAAAACCCAGGGTACAGTTACACTAACAAGGACTGTTATGTTAACAAAGAGAGAAACTGAGGTACACAATGGCCTTGATGGTAAAAAAACAACCTTGGGAAAGAAAGCAAGTTAGAACAAAGAGGATGTTGTGACATACCTGAAATGCCACAAAGCGTTGGGATATTATAATGTAACCTTTTACATGTATCCAATAGATTTGCAAGTAGTATGCATGGTTATTGTAGAGTGCTTATATAAGGGGTGATTTCTTTCAATAAAGTTGAAGCTTGCTCTGTCATTCACATTGAATCGGCTGCTTGCTTCCTCCGCAAGTGGCGCACCGAACGCGGAACCCGGGAAGCGGCGGACGGACTCGGAGCAGGAAGGCGACAAGATCGCTGAGAAAGAGCAGCAGATGCGTGCCATCTCCAAAGCGCCAGGATCGTAAGACTGACATCGGAGCAGCTGATCCAAATTATTGCTTCAGGAGATACTGCCACCCGAGAAGGGCTACCCCGGAAAGGCCGCAGTGGGATAACCAGGAAAGGACACAAGGAATTACAGGAATAAGGCTGAATTTGGGGAAACCTAGGAAAAGCCAGCACTGGTCGGTAGCTACTTGATCGGATATTAAAGAAGGTCGTCAAGCTACACGATTCAGGACAGGAAATTAAGGAAATTTGCCCAGGCAGGAATATTACACGTGAGGTAGCCCAAAAACTTTTTGCTTTTTAGAAAAGCGAGGAATAGGTCTGATAAAATACTTAGCTGCGCTGATTAGTCTAGGCAAGGCTAAGGGACACTTTAAAGAGCCAAATTTATTGTTTAAAGAAGCAGAATGGTGTGATAATCTTTTAGACCCTGACACTGTAAATCCTGAAAAAGAATCTGTCCTCTGTCCTCCCTTAACTGAGGATGATCCGTAGGTAAAAGTGAGGCGAAAAAACCTTGGCACAACGGAATATGGACATGGCAAGAAAGATTCTTACTCCTGTGAGCTATGAGCTGGGTCATCAGCCACGTTGGGAGGAACGGCATTTTTCTGTTATTAAAGATTTAAGCATTAATAAGAACGGGCTGCAAAAACTCAGACCACAACAGCTGTACTGGAGGCGATGGCTCAGGGATATCGACTGGCCCCACAAAAACTGGCTAACACTTTTAAGAGAAAAACAGCATTCACGCCGGCACAGTGCTCTACCTGGAAAACCGAGCTGTGGATCTCCATGCTTAACATTCGGAGCTGGCGGCGGCGGCCCGGGGCCTCCCTGACCCCCCCGCGGAGCGGCCGCCTGCGGCTGAGCCCGGCACTGCGCGCTCGGCACCCCCCGCCAAAAGCGGCAGGGGGATGCGGCACAGGCTTAGTGCTCTTAACGGAGTCCTCGTATTGGTGATAGCTGTCACTTTATGTTGTGTCAGTATTAACTGTCAGGAGCTCCTTTGTGTAGTTGTGTGATTGTGTGTGTGTGTGTGTGTGAGAGAGAGAGCGAGAGAGAGAGCGCGCCGCGGCCGCTGCAGCCGCGGAGTTCTCTGCCCAGGGAAGCGGCCGGCCAGGAACTGCAGGGTCCTAGTGCCCGCCCGCTGGGGCATCGGTGCGGCGGTTGGTTTGGGCTCAGTGTTCTCAGAGTTACAGGTGAAATACCTCCTCTAGCAGGAGGCAGTCATTCTGTGTTGATTGTTGTCTTGAATTTAGGTGCATGCTCTGCGGGGAGAGTGCACCTCTGAACCATCTGCCTAATGAAAAGATTGTTAAAAAATCATCTGCAACCTGACAGGGGTTGTTTGTTTTACCAGGGGTCGTAGATGCTGATTATGAAGAGAAAAATCAAAATTATGGTCTGTACTTGTTAATTTTACTGTGGCTCCCCCTAACAGTATACCAAGAAGCCGCAGTTACTCAGGATTTGGATCAGCAGGTACCCCTTAAATATTTTTTGGACTTAGATGTGACACAAGGTTAACTTCTGGTAAAATGTACTCTCATTAAAACTAAAAGATCTGTCGACCTGACAGACATTTTAGATACTGGTGCAGATGTGACCATAATATCTGTGAGCAGACTGGCTGTTAGCTCCGGTAACTCAAATGCTTTTCAGGGTTGGTGTCATGCTGTAACGATTTAAAGCAAGGATCTCATTCATGTAAGGGGCCCGGAAAGCTGGGTAGCAAATATTCATCCATTTATATTGGAAACCCCTATTGCATTTTGGGGTCATAACTGTATGACTCAATGAGGAACTCAAACTGCATCAAATTTGTCTTAATCACCACTGTAGCACAACCCACCCTGAAACCCACCCTGACACTAACCTTGTGAACCGAATCACCTGTGTGCATTGTCCTGCAACAACTTAAAACTGTTATTAAGACTTTAAAAGATTTACAGACACTGTTAGGAACCATAAATTGCTTACAGCCGTTGTGGGCCTAACTCATGATGATCTGCATAGCTTATTTGATATTTTGTGAAAAGATCCTTCACTGACATCACCCAGAGTACTTACAGAGAAAGCAAAACAAGATCTTCACCGTGTAGCTAACAAGCATCACAAGTACACTGCATTCCCCCACAGGACAAGCCATTGTAGAAAGAGCACAAGGGCTTTTGCAAAAACAAAAAGGGGGGAGAGATCTTGGCTCCAGGTCAGCCATATGCTCTGCTGTTTCAGTGGGATGAAAAACACATGCATTTTTTCCACCAGAATGCCAGGGCAATACAAAACCAATTTTCTTTAAAAAAGAATTTAAAAAATTTTCTTCTTGCCCTGAATACCAGACAGACTCCATCTCTTCAAACCTTTTAAACATCTCCCCTGTGTTACAGGTGCCACCAATATTGTGTCGTTTTTCATCACAAATACCAGATCAACAAGAAGTCCAGAGCAAAGCTCAAGTGTTAACAAAAACCTAGAAAGGGGTAACTGGGAAGGACCATTTCCTTTAATAACCTGGGGAAGAGGTTATGCTGGTGTCTCCACAGGTCTCATCTCCAGTGGTCACCAGCAAGGTGTGTGCAACCACACCTGAGGGTGAGAGGCAGCCAGCACTCAGGATCCAGCTGTGGGTGCCCCTGTACCAACTGTTTGCAATCTCTTCGACTGATCATTTAAGCAGAATGTCTGGGTAATGTTTGCTACTGCAGCAGAACAAACTACACTACAGTTGCCAATTCTTTTAAGAGAAAATGCTAACAGTAACTGCAACTCCTTAATGAAATATATAGGCTTACTAGTCACTAGTGAAAGATGTAGTTTAGATAAAATGTAGTTATTAATAAGGATGAAATGCTGTAAGAATGTGTATTCCACTTTCTTTGTTTAGTAATATTAAGAATTAAAAGCTCAAGTGTTTAACCTCATTTAGAAAGTCCCTTGGTTTTCCCCCTGGAGTGCTGGCCAGGCTCTGGGTGGAACCCAACAGGAGGATGAAATCAGATATTTCCGCTCAAAGAAAGTTGCCAGTTATTTTGGCCTGTTGATTTAGAGGCCGGACCTGCTTGCAGCGATGTTGGATGCCTCACCTACGGATGGACCCATCGCATAGGACTTCCAGTTTGTGAGGAAGGGCACTCTGAATTCTCACTGCATTCGGGGTTCCCCAGCAACTGCGGATCTGAATGTTAGTACCGTATTTTCCTTACTGTTTATTTTGTAGTATTTAGTCATATCCCTTGCATGTGGATAGTATGGGATGCTTTGTACTTCATAGGGTACCTTTGACAATTTATTGCAGTGACTAGGAATAGTATTATTGATTGTAGTAATTATTAAAATAGCATATAGTTGTATAATGAGAAATATTAATAAATTTATGCTTGTGCAGCCTGCACAAAAAGAAGAAGGGGGAATTGTTGGAGAACGGCTTGCAGAACAAGGCCATGGGTCTGTGCAGGAGCTGACTGCAGCCATCTGAGGTAAACAAAGGAAAAAACTCAGGGTACAGTTACACTAACAAGGACTGTTATGTTAACAAAGGGAGAAACTGAGGTACAGAACGGCCTTGATTATGATGATAAACAGCTTTGGGAAGGATATAGGCCAGAAGAAGGAAGATGTTGTGACATACCTGAAATGCCACAAGGGGCTGGGATATTATAATGTAACCTTTTAGAGGTATCCAATAGATTTATGATTAGTGTGCATAATTATAGTTAGTGCTTATATAAGGTGTGATTTCTTTCAATAGAATTGAAGCTTGCTCTATCATTCACATTGAACTGACTGCTTGCTTCCTCCGCCCACCGCAGCAGGCGGCATCGGCACCATGGCCACTGTGCCAGGCTTCCAAGAGAAAATCCTGCTGCCCTGCGATAGCAGCAGTGCATCAGACAGATCTGGGGTGTGAGACACACAGCTATGGACAGAACGGTCCTAACACTGCCAGCTTGCAAAACGCTGTGCAAGGATCACATGCTGGGTTTTATCAGATAATAAATAACTGCGGAAGAGCCCACACTGCAAACATTGAGTTTTACCCATCCAGTTTACTGGCAAACTGGGAGAGGGAGTTTATACAGGTGTAATCTACACCTCTAATTCTTTTGCCAGCTCCTCAGATGGACCAGATGATAGCAAAGGGGTCTTTCCTCCTTCCCTTTGCCAATATAATTATGTCCGTTTAAGAACTTCTACCAACACAGCTCTCTTCATTCATGATGTGGGAGGTTGTTTTGGCTTTTAGCATATTTCTAGCTGACAGCTAATCTACCAAACATTTTAAGCCCAGACCAAATCACAAGATTTGCTAGAGATAAAGAACACCACACTTGCTTCATATTATTCAACTGTATTTACATTAGCCCCCAAGCAGAACTACTTTATGTGCATCTGCTCCTTAAATTTGCTAATGGTCCCCTCTCATTGGTGAAACCTGGGTGCAATCAAGTTTGCAGCAGTTCAAAGCGGGAGACGATTCTTCTAAAGTTTGCAATAAACAGGCAGAACCAACACAAAGAGGAAGATGCAAGAAACCAGCCTCCTTGTCCATGACACTGACCATTTACACCAGTGTGGGTTAAATGCCTTTCCTCTGCAGCGACAGGAATCATTGCTCCATGTGCAAAGCATGGAAGAATGAGGACTTCAGGGTTTACTTGCAAAGTAAATGCTACAAAGTGAAGACAGTTTGTAGAAGTTCTGTAGGAATATATTCTATTAAACCAAAAATGAATTTAAAATTAGGGTGATGTAGGACCACAAACATGGAAGAATAGCTTTATCTTTGTACTTATCTTCACATGATGAATAATTCATCACACCTTTACCACCTGGAGTTTTCCAGAAGCTTACAGTCTGATATTATCTGCACTGTTTTAACTGATGCCCAGGTTTCTCAAACTGTGAACTCCCCTGTGGCATCACAAATGAGGTATTCTGAAGTTCACATTTTTTCTGTTTCCTAAAATCACAAAATGACACAAAAGGACATTCTTACTGGAAACCAATTGCTCTCTTCACTACTAGTTTTAAAAAAAAATATAGGTCTGCTATTTCTACAGCACATGTAGTCACACAAGATACAACACAGTATCAAAGCAAAATGGAAATAAACACAGATCATAGTGTATGATAACAAATGACCCATCGCTGACGTAAATCAACAGCTACCTGGCACTACAGAAACCTCAGAAGATACAGTAAATTCTTGCAACGTATTCACCCTAAACAAGATTATTCTTCACCTTACTGATGGTGGAAAGACCATGCAAAACCAAACAGGACTGCGGAAAACGTCAATCTTCCCCCCATCTTTCCTTCCCTATGAAAGACCCTGGGATGCATTCTTCTGTGCCTCAGCCATTGATGTAAACTGTGTTTCAGCTGTTGTAAAGCAACTGAGTTTTTGAATGAAAATACTGAAGAACTGATTCAGTCTGAACTGGTTTGTCTGAGCTATGATGTTAGTGATATCCTAGTTTTAGGTATTGAAAAAAATTAATGAGACAGGTTCCAGAATCAAGAGCTTCTTTAAACATAAATAGAACAAGGAGGGGGAGGGTTTTTTACTCGTCTTTCAATATTTTAAGAGTTCTGGACTACTAATAGTTTAGCATATTAACAGGTAAATGAAATTGTGGAATAAAAGAGCTAGAAAACATTCTTCCCTATTTAAATGAAATCCACGAAGGAGAGACAAAAGAAATGCGTATTTCAAAAGCTCTCAGATAACATATGAGGGTGAGCAACATCTATCTGATGAAAAAAACCTGCTAATCATCTGGACAAATTACCTAATGATTGAGGGAAGAAGAGGTAATATGAAGACTGGTTTTTGAGTTAAGTCAGTAAGCAAACAAAAAGACCCCATACACATTTACATAGAGGACCTATAGCATGACTGATTTACTCCATTTGTATTCACCAGCACGCTATTATCGAGACAGATTTTGCCTGTTTGAGGAGAACATACTACAGCAGACCATGTCCACCCATATTTGAGCATAATTTAACTAACAAAATTCCTCTGAGATGTATAGAGAGTTTAATACATGACCATCTCATTGTCCCTGTTGCCTTGGATACAAGAACTGCTCTAAATCAATTTAATAATTAAGGATTTGATCTTGGAAGGTTCTGTGCATTCTGGCTTCCATCCAGCAAAGCACTTATCCACCTGCGTACCTTTAATCACTCAAATGGTTTCAATAAAGTGGGACTACTTACATCCTTAAAGTTAAATTACATGCTTAAGTCTTGCTGGATGACAGCCAGAGCAATCAACACCTTGCAAGAACAAACCCAAGCAAGAACGGTCATTACAAAAGGGAGGATGTGGTACATTTTGTTGTTAAGTTTTTGTGACAGAAAAAAAGGTGCATAAAGTATTTACTACTTAATTTCCTGCAGATTTTTATCTGATTAGGAACTTTAATACATGATTATATATTTAATGCATAAAATCAAAGTTATTTCAGGGTCCAACAGCATACGGCGTGAATAATCTAACCTGAGCATATATCTGATTGCCACAGGACCCTCAAAAAGGGTAAGGCATTAACAGGAACAGACACCGGCTGGGTTCTGCGGAGTGAATCTGTGGTCTTCAGCTTCACTGTGTCTTAAGGACTGCTGAGATTTCCAACAAAGTTTATAAATGGAAAGTTCAGAAAGTTCTGACTCTGACTGCAGAATTTAATATGAAGCAGGACCTTTCTCTCATCCATCCCCTTGTCTGCAGATTGTTTAACCCCATCCCTTACAGTGGAAGCTAAACATAATGCACACAAACAAGCCATTGTTATCAACATAGAAGTCCCCAAGGTTGAGTTTACATATGGGGCTTTTTTACTAAACAGAATTAAAGTGTAAACTTGGCAATGACGCAAGAAAAAAAAAAATCAAATCTCAGTAGGAGAGGACTATTACTAGAAGCTCTTACATCTCTCTGGAGAAGAGCAAGCAGGTTAGGTTCTCCTGTGTTCATGCTACCCCTTTTCCTTGAACCCAGAGCTGATGTTCCCTTCCCAGCAGAAGTGCCTTACTCTGCGCAGGGCCCTCCACAGGTACAAAAGGAGTGAGTAACCAGCTGGAGGAGCTTGGGGCAGCACTGGGAATGAAACTCAGGGGTGCCAGCTGCTGAGTTTTCCAGTACAAACACTGTCTCTCCACCCTTCACAAGCAACAGGCCTGGATTCCCACCTAGGGTGGAGTATTAGGCTATGAAGGTGGGGTGTTAAGAGCCCTGGGGTTTCTCCCCAGCTGAGCTGGACACAGGCTAAAAGCAGAGCCAAGTGGAAGAAGGAATTAGGGTTTCATCACATTTGCCACACCAGCATGGCAAATCCCCATACCATACTGTGTGCTCATGGCCAAGTGAGGAATATCCACTGCCCAGCCTCCTGCCTCTCCTCTTCCCCACTCCGTTAAATCACCGTTGAATTGTCCAGACAAGCTTTCTGGGTCTAATTCTTCTCTGTCTTGAACCATGTAATTGACTACCTGAAAGGGTTACTGACCTTTTTGAGAGCATTTAAAATCAAGAGACACAAGTGAAAAGGCTCTCCAGCTCTCAGTGCAAAAATCCAAGCCTGGGTGGTACAGACCAGAGAGTCCGACATACAGCCCTTACCTGTACAAGAGGGATAACAGCGCTTTCCTGGCGCGGAGAAATGCTGTGAGTATTTGGAATGTGATCCAAGATCCCAGCAGGTAAACAGGTTTTAAAAAGGTATTTATAGACAAAGAGATAACCATATTTCCTCTCCCTTTTAATCTCAGTCAAATCAGGTTTCAAACAGAGTTCTCTTACTCTGTCCTTCTGTTTCTTATACTTTAACTTCAATGTTCTCTGCAGAGCATGGAAAACCCTGGCATATGGGAAAAACCAAGAAGATGTAAAGGTATGAAGTAGCCCATCTAGCTTCTCCCCGCCCTCATCATCTTCCATCCAAACTAAATAAAGCCAAGAGAATAACATCTATAGACAAATTAAACTCACTAGGTTGAAGCTGCTCACAAGGGAGTGATCACAGTCTAAGCAAACAAATCCTTTCCAACACTCTCGAGGACCATTAGCAAAAGGTCACTTTCAGGTTTCACCATTCTCTCTTCAGCTGTTTAATTGCAACACACGGAAATACCACTGCCCACTCGAAGAATTTTAGACAGAAGAAACCGGAATTACTAACTAATTTACAGATGGGGGATAGGGATGTTCAAAATGGGTGCCCGAAGTCAGAGGAGGAATCACCAGACCCTGCTCATCGCTAGAGAGGATATGGCCTGAACACTCAACCCTGCTGACCCCTCAGCCCTCCCCAAGACCAGGTGAGGTTAACTGAGAAAGTCTGAATCATCTTTGTGAGGAGTCTGAACACCTTTTAAACGCCCAGCCTCCCTCATGCACATCGCACAAGTTCAGCTATTCTCTCTTCTCAGGAAAAGGCCTTAACTTGCCTCTCTGACTTTCCCCGACACATTTTCCTCTCCTCCAGTGGGGTGCCAGGGCAGACATCCCTCCTCTCAGCAGCTGCCAGCCATGCTGTCACAGCTCCCCAGCTCAGACAGGAGCCAGCTTGTGCCCACGGAGAGGGGACAGCCCCAGCTCACGGCTGCTGACATGCCTGTGCAAGCACTCCCTCCTGCACCCGCTTCATCCCCAAGAACCAGCCACGCTTGCCCTGCTTTTTATAAGCAGGCACAAATCTCCCCAGAGCAACAGGAGCCTAGCAACAGGCTTTATGTACGCAAATAGTTCAATAAAATACATAACATGGCAAGGGGGTGGAGGAGGAGGGGGAAATTCGACATTGACGAGGCTGCATGGAGAAACTTTACAGTTTCCATCCTGTTCTCAGTTTCCTGCAATGTTAGTTTATCACTTCTCAGTGCTGAGGAATCTTCTTTAACCTTTTCATTACTTCATTTTGCACAATATCAAGAGAAAGAAAAGGGATAGCTGCCAGCAAGTACAACTATGCAGAGCACCAGCTGTCCTGCAAGCACCTGACTTTCTTCATTAATGACTAATATATTCAGGTAGTAGCAAACAACATTTTTGCCTTTTGCCAACAATATGGATATTTAATATAGTAGGAAGTTTTGCCTGTTTATGAGCACCCATAGGAAGAAGAACCTGGTAGAACAGCTGGTATTGGGGGAAAGAATTCATCATTTAATTACCTCGGTTTATTAATTTGATTATCAGTATTTTCAAAAAGAGGGGCCAACGACAGTGAATGGATGAGGGTGGGGGAAGGAAAACAGGAAAATGGTAGTTTAAGCCATTCATATGATGGCTTCCCCTTGAAAACACATGCATCCCAGACAAGAGTGACAAACGCATCAGAGATTTCTACCAGTTATTACCTGGCCTGCGAGCTGCTACTAAAGAAAAGCCATGCTGTGAGGATTCATGCACTGGGACAAGGAAGGAATTAAGTAACTGACTTGGCTTTTACTTTAAAAGACTAAAGACCACTGCAGCCACAAGACCTGACACACCATTAAACAGCTGCCATCTGGAAAAGACATTCTGACTGATGAAACTGGGTAAGGGAGAGCCTCAGGATAAAGTAGTAGTAAAGAATCATGTGTTTAAGCAGAAGACGTTTTTCAACAGACAACTATTTCCTGTTTAATAAAAGTCTGGGTCTGTCGTTCTTGTGCACTGCAGAGAGAAGTCTTGTGTGAGGCTATATTCTTCCCAACTAACCTTTTGCTAAAACAAAAAAGCTGAATTTGATACTACCAGGAGGTACAGCCTCTATTCATACAAGCCAACATGGACAAGACTGCAAGGTTTGGCCCTTTTTCCCCTGCCATGGCCCCGTTGATAACTAAGCATCTCCTGCTGCCAAAGAAACCAAACCAAAGCACAGTTTAAGCTTCAGCGCAGTATGCATAGACAAACAAGTTTTCCCTGCCACAACCAATGATCTCCCTGTGTCACTGTACTGCGGTGAGACTGGGACTGATTCCCTCCTTGGTAAGACAATGTAAAGTCAAAATAACTTCCCAGAAATCAGAATTAACTTCCATCCTGTTTAAATGGGTATAAGAATCCTTCACTTCTGCTTGCCCTGCTCGGAAAGGGAAACAGTGTTTGAGGACAGCATAGCACAACTGCAGATAGGCAAATTCATTAGGATAATCCTCTCTGAGCACAGCGAGTGTGCGTACTTCTCTGTCGAGGCAAGGGGATGATCAGATGCCTCAGACCTTGTAAGAATCAGTAAAGAATTAAGGTTTTTCTTTGTTGTTGTTGGGTTTGTGGAGGTTTCTTTAAACAGAAGGAGATGCTTAAGGCAATACAAGTAGCAGCAACCTGCTGTACGTGACTGGATGCTGCAATGCCACGTAAACAAAGCATTCACAACTCCACACTCACCTGCTCTGTGAATGAATCACGTCATTGTACCGTGCTCACCATATTGCCAAGGAGACCCGAGACATCTTGGTTACTTCCACCTCTGGTCACATTGATAATAACCAACAGGACTGGCTTGCCTGAGACAAGAGGCGGTCACTGGGGAGGGAGAAGTAACAAGCAAAAATGAGTCAAATACGCTCCTGTTACAAAGACACCTGGATATCCCATTATTGCTGCACGACAGAATGAGCATGATGCTGCCCATGATACTTCATGGAGGTAAGGGTAGCAGGTGGTTCATTAATGCAAATGGTCCCCAGGGAGACTGATCTATTTAGTTATTACATATTATCCCCTGTAACCCCTCAAACCAAAGTTTTAAGAACAGTTTTATATCCTTTATTTATCTATGCAGAGTGAACAAATCAAAAGTATTCTACACAGGATTAAATCCTCCTCATACTCTACTTCCTAAGGTCAAAATGACTGAAGCATCCAATTCCTTCTACTGCAAGCAACGACTATTCTGAGTGCGTTCTAAATCCCTATTCAGAACCTCTTCCTTTTCTCCTCCACAAAACCCAGATAAAACAACCCCTTTTGGCATGCAGGAACCCACATTTCATTTCAGTCCAGGAACTAAGGACTTTGGAGACTGGAGGGGAAAAAATGGCTAAACGGCTCAACCTCAGTGTTCACTGTTTCCCTAGTTGTCAGGTGCAACCAGGATGAGAGACCACTGAGATTCAACTGGCTCATCTGGAAAATCAGGGGATGAAGAAAAATATTCATACCTCAAGACAACACAGCTACTCTGAGTGCTATGACCTGGAGTTTCCTCAACAGTGGCTTCTGCACAGAAAAAAACCACCATGCCCTCGTATCAATGAAGGTTTGGTTTTGCTCCAGAATACTAGGACACCATAGCATTAGGACTTGCACACAGCAGCATAAAAGAGACTGAAGCAACAAAGATGTTGCTCTCACTGCTTCCAGACAAAGCGGTGCTACAACAGCCCTGTTACAATCACATCTACTTCAGACACAACTGGATTTGCCACAGCATTGTCTGTAACCATCAGCAGAAATGTCAGATTTGGCCTTGTTCTCCTAGACTCCAGAAGCAAGTCAAGGTGGAAGACTCCGGGCTTGTTAGTTTTCAATAATGACAGCAAGCAATGACATGCCTGTGGAAGAGGCATGAATTAATTGAGGTTGGAAGGGACTCCTGGCAGTCATTTGGTTAAGCAGTTTCAGTATCTCCTTTCACCTTGCAGAGTTGGACCAATTTTGATGTTAGATCCAACTTCATATTTCGATAAAGCTGGTCATGAACTTGCCCAGATGAGTTCTGAATACCTGCAGTGATGGACATACCACAACTTCTGTAGGCCCTGGTTCTAGTGTTTGACCTCCCTCACAGTTAAAGAGTTTCTTACAACCGAACTGGCATTTTCCATGTTGCAGCTTCTGTCCATTGCCTCTCGTGATCGCTGTGCAGCTCCAAGAGGAGCTTGGCTCTGTCTTCTCTGTAACCTCTCATTAGGTAGTTGAAATCAGCTGTCAGACCCCACCTGAGCTTTCTGCTCTTTAAGCAAACCCAGCTCCCAGAGCCTCTTCTCATGTCCCGTGCACCCCTGCCCCCATCATTGCGGTGGCTGGACTCACTCCAGTGTGTCAATAGTTTTCTGGTACTGAGGAGTCCAAAGCTGGACACGTTGATACAAATATGGCCTCAGAAGTGCTGGAGAGAGGTGTGTAAACACTTCCTTCATGCCTGCTGGCTACACGCTTGATAACATCATCACCCAACAAGTGGTTAGTGCTGTTGCACAAAGAGCAAGCAGGGAAAACATCAGACTGTGGCCTGGCTTGAGGGATGCTCAGCCCAGGCTTGAGAAAATCTTGTGATCAAACCGACAGAGTAATTTGGAGAACTTTTACACTGGAGACATGTCATAATGTTTCCCCCAACAAGGTTTTACAAAAATAACAGAATCTTCCATTCCAAAAACACAGCCTCCCGACTGCTCCAAAAAGCACAGTTGTAGCTGTCTTGACATGGCCAAGTGAGTAGCTAGCAGACAGTGCTGAAAGAAAGCATTAAGGAGGAGGGAAGAGTTTATGTTTTTCAAAACAGGTAATGCACGTGGGAAAGAAAACCTTATTCCACCTGTGCCCAGCTGTCTCACTATATGGACCATCTTGGTTCTGGTCATCTCTGGCTCTGCCTGCCTGCAGGCTGTGGGCGGGCGAGGTGTTAAAAGCGTGGGGTGAGCCTGTCCTCTCACAGCTCTACCGTGTTGCTACAAAATTTCTGAAGTCCAGATCTACTCAGATTTTACTTGTATTCCTGTGGAAGTTAGTCATGGGTTATTCTTTTACACAGAAGTGGAAGAAAACGCTTACTCGTTGTACCTTTTCTCTTCAGAAATTACTGGGGGATGTTTTAAAAGAAAGCAAGTTTCTAAAGAGTTTTTGTTGCAAAGCAACTTTTTTAACATGTATGCAAATTTTCACATTCTACACTCATCTTCTCTCCTGTTTTCCCCTTCACATTCCTTTCTTCTCCCCAGCACCTCTAGAAACAACTATAGCGTGTCAAAAGTTAGCCAAAAAACCCTTGGCTACTGTAGTCAAAACACATTTATAGAGTGATCAGTACTGTAAAATAATTCAATTTTTTCTGCTACGCTACCATCTCTCACATAGTTATAGAAGCACTATTTCTTGTGATTAAAACAAATCAGGAGATGTGGTCTCCCTTTTGAAATTCAGAAGTTTAAATCCCATACAAAAGTCGGCTTAGCTAGTTCCTATACCTTGTCATGCAAGTAAGAAGAGAAAAAATAAAGAATTAAGGACAGAAATGTACGTTTTACCAGAGCACTTCATTTTATGTGAGAACAGCTTAAAGAAACAAAGTTCACAGATGTCATTTCATCAATGACAAAGATATGCTCACAATGTACAAACTACACACACACACACAGAGGGGGGTGTTCCTAATAATTTCTGTATTCGGAGGCTTTTGATCAGTGCCATCATTTTTCCTGTGTTAATGATGTAATTTAAGGTAGTGAGAACCACCTCCTGGTAATTCTGGCACACATCACCTACCAAAGACTGACAGAAATCTGTACAACACAGAACAAGTCTGTCATCCCAACCAAAGTCAAATCACGTGTGAGAACCTACTGCTGGTGCTCTCAAGCACGAACCCGATTTTTCTAGCACTTCTGCCCCACTGAATGCAATGAAACAATTCCTGAGAACAGGTTACTTCAGTGCAGGGTTTCTCTCCTCCTTTGATGCCTCTACTCCCTGTCCCTGTAGGAGGCGGCCTGTCAGTCTACAGAGCAGAGAGGAGGAAGGCAGCCTGCAGACTGCCCAGCCGACACAATGCCATTACATTCCTGTATCAAGACAAAGCAGACAGAGCCAGCAGTGGCTTTTATGTGCCATGAGGTGCCACCAGTAAGGACCTGTAATTTCACACTTGAAGCGTGAATTGTTTAATTATTGCTTAATAGTTCCCCCAAGTCTACTAATAAGTCTCCTGTTTTAAGCAGTTAGGGAAGGTTATCAAGCAAACCAAGAAAAAATAATACCAAAGCAAAAGGGACAAGCCTACAGAAGATTTCTTCCTAGGTCCTTCCATTACGGCGCTTCTCGGTCAATGGCACAAATATCTGAAGAAGTTACTGAAGGGCACCGAGAGATCACATAACCATTTATGCACTGCACATTTTACTTATGGAATTGTCTTGCATTTTTCACAACAGAGAAGTTTACAAGGTCCCCTATTAATTGCAGACCAAATGATTTTTGTCCCTGAACGTTTTTGATTCCCTCATCCACATCTTGATATACCACAGAATTTTTGGTTTTTTGTTTGTCCAGGCCCTGGGGTTATGTTCATCGTGGATACTTACTTTCCTGACTACAGAAGATCTCCTCATCCATACAGATACATAACCACTGTGGTGTACTGTAGCAATGAGTTCTCTACCATAGCTATTCACAATGGCAAAATAAACTTTTCACAACAGTCAGGTAGGTTACAATACATTAGATTGCAAGAACATTGCACAGTGTTTAGTTACAGGTCACTCGGAGAGGATTTGGTCTGTAAAGCCCACGGCAGGAGTCTACTTCTTCCAAAACCCCAAGCTCCGTAGCACCGTAAAGCGTAAAGCAACAACTGGGAATCTAAAACTCCGGCACGTACATACATGCACACTGCTCTGGTGGGTATGTTAACCTCTGAAAATGCTGGCAGCCTTCTGACGAGACATCACCAGGACATTCTCTGAAGAGTATTTCCAGTCATTATTGATTCTCTTTTAATTAATTTAAACACTGAACTGTAGTGTTTATGATCCCCCTGACTTAAGCAGGTTTAGGGACAATGTTCAACATCCCACAAATGCTACCGGTTTGCACTGCATGTGGTATGACAGGACGCTGTCAGTCTGATAAGAAAGAGGTGTACCAGGATCACTCATCTCTAAGCTTCCGCTTCATCATCCTGCCTTGCAGGCTGCCAGCTCATCATCAGCCTCCCACTGTCTCAGGAAAAGTACCCACCTGTGCCCTGCTTCCCCCCCTGCTTCCTCCAAGGGGAATACGGATGCTCCTTTCCTCTCCCCCACCCCCACCCCCCCCACATACTTTTAATCCAAGGATGTCACAACAGTGTCCCATTTCAGTATCAGATCTGCTGTCAACCAAGCATGGCCCCAGCCACTCTAAATTAAGGTCAATTACACTTTTCCTCATTTGACTGCTCAAGACAATTTTCAGGTTTCCACAAATACGGTTCTTGAACACACTCAGCACTTTCTGCTACATAACTGCTTGCATCAATTCTTCTATAAACAATTCCATATTTCAGAGAGGAGATTTCATTCAAAATTACTATCTAGTATAATTTTTTAAATCTTCTCAAAGAATAAACAACTATTTATCTATGTGGGTTTTGTGCTGAAGATTTAAAGATCATCCTCTTCTATGGGAGACAAACACCGAGCTTTTTGCTGTTATGAAGATGAGTGCGAGCCACTGGATATTTGACAGACAGTAAAATTTGTTATTTCCAAAAAAATCATGTCTCCAGATATGGACCAATTTCCCTGTATGCATATGGAACCAAGACCACACATAAGGAAACAAATAGAAACTCTCCCAGCTCCTATGCTGCTCTGCAGTAACCCAGCCCACTGAGCCATGCAGGGAAGGATCCAAAAAAATCCAGCTACCTGTACTGGTTTGGGGAACCACAAAGGCAGAGGGTTCAGTAAGTAGAGAGCAATCCGAAGTTATCTGCCTGATGGTGCCAAGAAATGACATTTTGTAGGTTATACACACATCAGCAGTTTCTTGTTAAATAATCCAAGGGAAAGTATGCATGCATTTTCTGCCCAATGAAGTTGGTTTGAAAAACACCTAAGGACTGAAATACCCGGGGTATACAATTAGTTAGTGCAATGAAGGATAAAGCTACGGGGTACCTGAAGCTAAGAAAAATACACCTCTGTGATCCTGTTACCCTGACAGAAGGAAGAGCGGCAGCGCAGCTGTGGTGACACGGCTCCAGCGCAGGTTGGTGCCATTTAGCAGGGAGCCCAGAGAGCTGCCCCATGGACAACAGCACCTGCTCAGAGCTCCCTTCTCACACAGTGATGGATACACAGCCACCATTAACAACAGCATGAAGACACCCTGTTTGGTGAGGCCACACCTGGAGTATTGTGTCCAGTTCTGGGCACCTCAATATGAGAGAAATCTTGAGGGGCTGGAACGAGCGCAGAGGAGGGCAACGAAGCTGGTGAAGGGCCTGGAGAATAAATCCTGTGAGGAGCGACTGAAGGAGCTGGGACTGTTTACTTTGAGGAGAAGAAGGCTGAGGGCAGACCTCAGCACTCTCTGCAACTCCCTGAAAGGACACTGTACAGAGGCTGGTGCTGGTCCCTTCTCACTGGTCATGAGCCATAGAACAAGAGGGAATGGCTTTCAACTGCAACAGGGAGGTTTGCACTGGACATTCGGAGAAAAGGTTTCCCAAATAGAGTGCTCAGACAGTGGAAGAGGCTGCCCAGGGCAGGGCTGGAGTCACCATCCCTGGAGGGGTTGAAGGGTCGTTCCAATGAGACGCTGGGGGCTGTGGTGCAGGGGAGAACTTTGCACCATAGTGGGGCTGCGGGCTGGACTCGATGACCCCAAGGGGTTTTTTCAACCTGAATGATTCTGTGATTCTGCGAAGACAGAGTTTCTCCCCAAAAGCCAGGTCCTTAGATGTGGGAGCATCAGTGCCAAGGACTGCAGGGCCCTTCTGGTCCCCTCTGCAGCTGCGCTCAAGTATCTGGATTCTCAATGGTTCTGAGGTCTCAGAACAGGCCGAGACCAAAACTCGCTGCCGTGGGGGCGGCTGTGTCCAGAGCCCCTGAGCACACCGCAGTGGGGCCACCGCTGCTGGGCCTGTCCGAGCTGTGCGGGGGACAGGCGGCTGTTTCCAAAGAGACAGGTTGCTCCGTTTGACATTTCTGACGTGCTCAGCGAGGTGAAGGGAGACTTGTATCACGTCTCACATAGAATGTTCTGTCTGAGTCAAAGAATGACCCCAGCAACTCAGTTCACCAGAGGATGCTCATGGTTGAAAATGAATCCTTCGCTCTCACAATTGTCATCTCCTGGAATAACAGATAATGATAGCAAGTATATTGAAAATGCAAGAGTCTCCAGCTGGTAGCTCAGGATGGGTGATCTTTGCAGGTTGAGCTGTTGCCGTGGAAGTAAAACAGCAGCAGAGAATGTTTTATTAGAGAGTTTGTTCTGCTACACCTGGAGTTATTGGGCTGATAAGTAACACAGCAACAATAGCAACATTTTTAAGTGCTGCATACATTAAGTTGAGTGTATATATAAAGCTGCATATTTACAGAGCTGCATGGGGTTTTACTGCAGTATTCTATGAAATATAGTAAATATTTCTGTGTAGACTTTTCTGAAATAAAAATACACAAAGAAATCATTGCAGAGTGATGCCACAGAAACAGGTAAGCCACTGAGAAGATGCACTGCAGGATCTGACAGAGAAGAGGAAAAATATCACCAAAAAAAAAAAAAATCAAATGTCACAAAGTTTCATTAGAATGGAAAACAATGCACAATTTCAGTCTAAATTTCCGTTATATTTGTTTCCTAAGGAGTGTTTGTACACAACAATTCCGCAACAGGGTGCCATTCTCTGGCCCACCTGCAATTAAGCCAGTTGTTTCCACATGGAGCAACTCTCTTGGAAATGAAAACATTCCAGAAAAGCAGAGGGTCTAACAAGCAACTAGGAACTTGCTTTAATAAACACTGAATCTAAGCATTAACTCCTTTAACAACAGAGCAAAGGAATACCCCGCTATTATTCATTACTAGACTGGAGTGATACGGTACTTTTCCCGTTTTGATTTTTTGTTAAAGTCTTACTGAGAACTTGTTTACTCCAGGAAATAACAGATATAATTATACTCCTAAAATTATGTAAAACATTTCTCAGTAATGGGTAAGCATACTCAAGAAGGGTAAGCTTTATCCATGCTCGCTTAGTTTGCTTCTAAGACAATTCACTGCAGAAAACTCAGCCACTGCTTTATAATTATTAATCCTTCCAAAGGCAAAGCCTCTTCTGTTTGCTTTTATAACACACGATTATTTTTACAAATTAACCTACTATGTCAACAATTTTGAATGACTGTCCCCTGCTGATGCAGGACACACATGCAGTACAGCATGCACAGCTGCCTACATCTGCTAGACAAATTCAGGTATCCCTGCTCAGATCCACGTGTGCCTGCTGGGTCAGCTAAATCTTGAATTCAGGACTGGAGCCAAATCAAATGGTTTGACCCCATTTACAACGTTGCCTAATCCAGTTTTCTACCGATAGGCATCTTGCATGCATGTAGTCAAGAAAAAAGGAAAGAGGAAAAGCAGCCTGAGTTTACAAACCCATAGCTACCGATTTTCCAAAGCTACAAGGGCCCCGCATGGGCCGGGTCACTCCTCTCTGCGGACATCCATTTCTTACGCTCTTCTCTTTGCACCGGCCGGCGCTGGGGAAAGGCCACAGAGCACCGTGGGCCATCTCCTGCCCGACGGCCATGGCTCCCACATCCCCGAAATGCCGTGAGGGTGCACAGCCACCCTAGAGAGCGGGGGCATGGATCTGGGATGGGGCCACGGCGGGAGACAAGACAACAACGGCCCGAGGTCGGTTCCACCAACACCTCGGCGGGTTTCCCCGCAGGCAGGAGGCACAGACCCCTTCCTAGCACGGGAGGGGATGTCTGCGCCCAGTCGTTTCATCTGGGGGAGAGGAAAGTTGGCTCGTGTGCATCTGCAGAACTAGCTCTGTCAGTGCTAATGGAAAAATATATAATGAATATGTTGTTAATCAAACCTTTCTGATCTTTAGAAGTATGTAATGGGAAACGCACTACCACGGAACAGCCAGGGGTCTCAATCAGCTATAGAAGGCCCCAAAAAACCTACACGTGCTGCTGGTAGAGTTGCTTTTATCTTTTGCATCTTCTTTTATTTTTTTCTTTCCTCTCACATTTGAAGCAGCAGAAGCTCACACCTGCACTGGGTAGCACAGACCGGCCAAGAGCAGAGACACAGCAAACCAGTGATAGCAACCTGCCTGTGCAGCACCCTCCACCATAAGCCACAAACAGGAATAGGGAGCAACAACAGTAGTGCCACTGCAGTAGCGCAGAAATATGAATTCTAATGCAATTATTTTCAGGAAGAGAAGAAATATCCCTAAACACTTGCTACAAATTTTTAATGGAAGAAAGTACATGCTGCAAAGCACAGCACCATCACTAAGTGGTCTAGTTAAGAAAAAAGCCTCACATCTGTACAATTGCTCGATAACTGTCCTCAGAGGGGTTTTGTCCCCTTCTCAGAAACACAAGCTTCCAGTCACTCACAAATACAAAGTACTGATCCGAGTGAACCGCAGTAATTCTCAAATAATTTCCCCAGGGAAAATGACACCGAGTAAGGAAGCTGCAGGTAATTTCCACAAATTACCAAGAAAGTTCCATCCTCCCTTTTGCTCATCACACCCAGCCACCTCGTAAGGGAGGAGTGGCTTACCTGGGGCAGAGTAGCAAGGCTGTGCTTTTATTTTCTGACATGAACAAAACCGGCTTAGAGATGTAAACCCCTCCAATATCACCAACACAAGAACACCCCATCCTTCTCTTTCACATACACACTTGAGAAGCCTGTTGCAGAGACAAACCACTGCAGATTAGTGATGCCTCAGCTTCTCAAGGAGGAAGACGAGTTGCAGCAGTCTTGCCAATCACACCACTCGGCACATGCCTCCTAACAGCTCTTCAGACACCCCAGCAGAATTCCTACTTCTCATTTCTGACACAACCATCCACAAAAGTCACCTCTGACTCCACTCATACATACACCATAACTTCTCTCACATGACTTGGGTCCAAAGTAGTGACTGCAGAAGCCTGGACCTTAAGCACCCGTGAGAAGAGGCTGAGTAGGGCATAAGTACACACCACCATTTCCATGTTCCATTTCAAATTTACAACAAATCCACAAGCAGAGATCTCTATTGTATTCAGTCCTTCCTTCCCCCTCCATCCAAGTTACAACAGCCATCTGCTCTGATGTTCAGATGCTGGAAGTCTTCACTCCTGTGTTCCTAGAATAAAGGTCCAACTCATCTTAGGAAAATCGATTCTTCACTTAAAATAAATGCAACTGTAAAGACTCATAGCGGCTTAGAATCTCCCCGAGTCAAACACACACTTGTGAGAGAAAATGGGAACATGCACCAAAGAGCCATTTTAAAGAAATTTATAGGTAATTATTTGATAGAGAATAAACAGAACTTTTGTTTCCAAGATTACAACACGGCTGTATATAGAGTCTGACAGCAGTGGATACTATAAATTAGATGTGTTACACACCACCTTACAGTAGTTAAATGAAGTCCATCAAGAGTGCCAGCCTTCCCATCAGCAGAAATACATGGTATGACCCTTGCAGTGGACGTGGTCAGGTCAGTAAGAGTTTTGTATGCTTAGAGCTTGTGCTCGCTTCTTCCTAGATTAGGGTGGCTTTATATCAACAGCACTACTAGAGAACGAGAACATGACTTCAGGATAAAAACGCCTATTAATGAAAGTGGCACAATATCTGTATCACCTGCAGCTGTGATGCTTCCTTGTGGCTAACTCCACACCAGGTGTAACAGGCTTCAGTGAAGTCTTCCAGCCCCAAACTGGAACAGAAGAGACACACCAGCCTGCAGCTGTAGGGAAACACAGATATACATGACAAGAGACAGCTATCTGTCAAGCTGGCACCTGCCTGACCTAGGAACCTGCATGCAAAAACTCGTTTCCCTTGGGTTTCTTGGCTGCCCTTGTGTGGTCTGTAACTGGCCGCTGTGTCCTGAGCAGCCTCTGCCCCAGACAACACTGTGGCTTGGAGCAGGCCATTTCACAGATCAGATGAGGCTTGCTGTGAGGTCAGTGACAGGCGCAGTTTATCTGGGTATGAGAAAAACCCCACAGGCAGGCAACAGACCCCTGAAGGGGAATTACTTAAAACAGAGGCAGTGGCACGAACTCAGCCTCCTGCAAATGTACGAGATGGAATCCACAGAGATATCTGGGCTGTGGTTATGAGCATCAGTACAATCCTCAGAAATATCCTGGTTCATCTGGTTTTATATCTTCATGACTTCAATACACTTCATAGTCAAATATTTTGAGCCACGATCAATCACTACTTCAGAAAGACACACAAATGACTTTCAAAAGGATTCATTTCCCCTGTATCCTCCTAGGGGTATCAGGGTAGTACCAAGTTGTTGAGTTAGAGGCTTCTGATGTAGATTTGTCTGTAGTAAACACACAGACATTGTTTCTTGATGACAGCGGCAATGGCAGGGAAGACTCTCTGAGCCTGAGAGGTGAATTCAGTATGACGTTAGCTGAAGGACAATTGCACCCACCACCCTACCCCGTAAAGCCACCCCAACAAGCCAAAGCCCAAAGGAAATCATTTTCTAGCATCTTAACGTGCCGACACGCCCAGCACAGGATCGGGCTGCGCGAGAGGCCCAGCTCAAGGGAAAGACACCCACCCTGGTGTCTGCAGAGCTGTTTCTCTCGCAGATTCTCGCTCCTCTCTCCGGCTGCCGCTGCCCAGCAGTTTTCCCCCCTTCTCAAATATGTCATCCCAGAGGCGCTCCCACCGGCGCTGATGGGCTCAGCCCTGGCCGGCAGCGGGTCCATCTTGGAGCTGCCTGCCATTGCCTCTGCCGGACACGGGGGAAGCTTCTGGCCCCTTCTCACAGAAGCCGCCCCTGTAGCCCCTCCGCTACCAAAACCGTGTCACGCAAACACCATCCGCAGTTAATTCTTCCTGACCGTACCTTCTTCTGTGCCTCCTTCAGGCACAGCTGTCCAGCTACAAAGAGCCCTGTGTGGAAAGCTCTCGGCAGGGTTAACACATCCTGCCCGTGCCTGCTGCTGCTGCCCACTGACAGTTCATCATTCATGGCCATTACCTGCTTTCCCAAATTTTCCTTCTATGCTATGAACCACTAGTCTCTGTCTTGAATTCTGCCTTTTATCTCCCTCCCTTCTCTTGAGCTCCATCTCTATCCTATTACTCTTTAACCTCTCTTTGGAGGTTGTGGAGCCTTTCCCTTTCTGCCCTTGCTTTGACTTCTTACTCCTAAGTTCCCAGGTTTCGCCCTAACAGTGCTCTCAAGCGTTCATCTCCCAGTCACGGATGGCAGTCACTGGGGTAAATGGGACCCCACGGCCTGAGGAGAACAGGATGCCTCACCCTGTTCCCACGCTAAAACTCCATTTCCCCCCCCTCGCTACTTTTTGTGCGGGGGCAGCCTAGGACCTGAACGGGACCACGGGTGTTCGTTAGGGACACAGGTGTACGCTCTTCTTTCTGCTTTAGTCCTGCCAGTGGACATCGCAGAAGCAAGAAGCAGCTCTGCACCCCAACAGTGGAAGCAGCTAACAGCTAACCCTGTACTAACAGGGAACAGCAACATTCTCAATCCAAAGAGAGAGGGAGGGAGAGTAAGAGAAACACTGGGTGCAAGGATTTGGGTTAAAAAAAGAGACAAAGAATACATATAATAATACTTTGTGGTATCAAAGATTTGTTTCCAAGACACTGTGAGTTCCTACGGCAAGAAGTGGGGCACTATTTAAGCCCCGCCAAATGGGTTTGTTCCCTTTGACGTTAAAGAAACACCAGAACGGGAGACTCTCTGAAAGGCTCCGATTTTCCAACTTTACTGGGGAGCAAGGGAGAAAAAGGAAGGGATTCAAGCTGGGCAGGTTACAGAGCGCCATGGTGCTAACGGCAGGCGCTGGAGGTGCCCTTGGCAACCGCTGGAGGGTAACATTCTAAAGCCCCTAGCAACTGCCTTGGCTGGTTCAACAAGCCTGCAGAAGGTACCACCTCCTCCCTTCAAGACTCTTTCACTGCTGGCTGGAGTTTCTGTTTCAAGAAAGAAGCAGAGACCAGCTTCCAAAGGTCCAGTTTTTGAGAGGAACTACTGCTTTCAGGATAAGATTGCCTGCCGTTAGCAGCACAGAGGAGAAGCAGCCTAAGAGGTGAAAATGGGAGCACTTGGGAATGACCCCTACTTCCGTTTTCATCCCCCCTACGCACAGGTAAATGCTGGAGATTTTACAGGGCTTTGTAACCTTGATTCTCTTGACAGACCGTGCTGAAAGGGAGCCTTACTATCTCAAGTCTGAAGTTGGTATGTCCCTCTCTCTGGGTCATGGCAGCACCTGTAGATCAAACTGCTGATTTTTGCAAGTGCTAAGAGCTAAGATAACCTAAACTACAGACAATTCCTCCTGTGAGCGGGGTTCAGATACTCAAGGAAGACGTAAAAGTTAAAAATCGTCCATAAAGATCACCCAGCGCTTTCTTAACAGAGTGACATGACGCTGATTCTGAAAAAAACTGGCACGTTTATAGCTTCTGCTCACAGCAACTGCCTGGGCCCCCATAAAGTCACTTCCTTAAAAGAAAGACCTTCAAAACGGGTCCGTCCTCCAAAGACATACTGTTCTATTCCACTGAGTGAAAACCCAAGGGTGGGTGTGGGGCTCTGGGTTATTGCATCCGCTTCAGCATCAGGGATTGAGGCGTTCACACCTGGGAAATGGGCATTGGCCCCAGACCCCAGCCTGTCTCAGGGCATGGCCCCCTTGTGCTGGCTACAGTCCAAAAGTGGCCGGATTTGGAGATTCTGCTCCTAGACCCAGTGTTAATGCCTGCACCCGAGTGAAACTTACCTTCAAATACACAAGCATCTTCAAGGGGGACTTTGCTTTCCTTCAAAAAACGACACAGAAACGCATTCAGAATTAACCCTCAACCTGGCATTTTCAGCTCTCAGCTGGGATGAAGCTCAGTACACCACGTACTAAACCATTTAGGCCATTTTTATTGTTCCATTTACAACACCTGAAAACTCTTTTTCTCCTGCAGCAAAAGTACCACAACATCTCCTGTTTCTGGGAAAAACAACCCCGAGGCTGCCTGAGGATCAGCTGTGCTTTCCATCACAGCAAACCTCGATGTATCAACGGATTTTTTTTGCCACCCACTAACAGTGAGTAAAAATACCTTACCAACCATTTGTTCACTCGACTAAGGAAATACGCAAAAATGTCCTTCTAGTGCTTCCATACCCTAGAGTAAGGTCAAGAAATGCACCCTGGCAAATCAGTCAGGTAAGATCTGCTATCGCAGCAAGGCCAAGGCAAGGCAGGGAATTGCCCTGGCGTTTGAATGGGGTCGCCACATTGGACTTTTAGCTGCCACGTTACGAATCTTCGTAGCTGCCAGTTACGTGAAAGGTGAAGTGGCACTTTAGGTTGCTGAGATCCAAGCAGTAAAAACGTTGCTTTACTGGGGCATTGGCTAGATGAAACCTCTCCAGCACTGAAAATGGCCAGGAGGCAGGTAATCGTTTGAGAGAAATGAAAAGCAGCGTGTGTGACCGGGGGGGGGGGGGGGGAGGTTGGCAGGGCCACCAGTAGCAATAGCTGTTGATGGAGCACAACACGTCACACGGATGAGACACCCCTTGTATAGGTAACGTCAGATGACAGTCCTCTGTGTGCAGATGGATGTCCAGTTCAGCGCTCTGAAAGCGTTTTTCAGGCTTGAACACTGTATTTCAGTAGCCCGCATCCAGTCACAGTTTGCAAGGCAGTACCAATGTCATCAGAGTAGTGATGGAAAAGAACACCCTCACAAGTTTCCCTCAGTCTCTTCTAAGAGGAGCTCTTGCCTACTGGCAGTCCTGGTAGGCAGCTGGAACATGGAACAGGGGAAGAGTCCAGGGTGGGGAACCAAGACAGATGTCAGAAACTGGGCGGGAGCAGGCTTGAAGGCAAGTCAGCATGATTTGCCACAGAAGCACAAACAAGTAGACTAAAAGAGAGTTGTTCTGGGACCTCCTCTCCAGAGCTGGAGACAGGTGTCAGAAGAGAAGCCCAGAAAGACCTCCAGTCAGAAGCAAGCGCCTTGTGCTCCTGTAATCTCCTTCAACTCAGTCAAGGTGGATTTGCCTTACAGTCCCCGGAGCTAATGATACCCTAGCCTGGACACCGACAAAGGCTCTATCAAGTCAAAGTGCTCTATCTTACCTTCTCTTGCATGAGATACAACCAATCTGATCTGCAGGAGTGTTAGGAAAATGGGTTGCATGTCACCCACACGCTGCTGCCAACATCACGGGTAGATAGACAATTCTAAGGAAAAGAGTATCTTTGATGAGTTTCCTCTGATTCAGTGTAAATTACCTTCAGGAACTTCATGGTCTTTCTCAAAATCAACACGTTGTACTCAGGAAAGAGAGGTGTGATTCAGAAAATGCTGATAGAAAGGAAAGGTCTCCAAGCTACAAATGGGTAAACCTGTGCTTAGCGCTGCTAAATGCTTCAGAACTGATGCCACGGGCAGGGAGACAGGCCTGCCTGTTCTTCAGCCTGTTTCAAATATTCTCACAGGTGGGGTCCTAAACTCACGGACTCCCTGCAGCCCGGGTACCACTAATCACAGGGTTCCCTGGTTGTCAATAACTGCAAAGGCACTGGAAGAAGGAAGGTTACTGACAGAAATTCATCCCTCCCCCAGCTGGAAGAGATACCCAGCCTTTCGCAGAATGATCCAAACATTCCTCTTCTCAAAAGCCTTCGTCCAGCAGGGCCTCATCCCTCCGTTCGCAGGAGCCGGCACCTGTGTTTTTCCCTGCTTCCTGCAGCTGGAAGATGCTCTTTTGCCAACCTCCGCAGAAGGCTTTTCCCTAGAAGGCACAACCTCCCTGTGTAATGAGGCCTTCAGTGTCAGAAGGGTTTCAGAACTGTACCTGCTGCTCTCAACCCTCATTTGATATTCTAGTTCCCTCCTAACAAAAGAAACACCATGTTCTTTTCTGCAGATGCCCCACTGCAACAGGCTGCCCACCAAGGGATTCTGCATCCAGGCCCTCATCAGCAACCCCACAGAAATCAACACAACACTCGACTGCCAATTCACCCACCGCTCATCATAAACCTCCAGGATGACGAAGATGATGAGGAAGAGGAGGAGAACTGTAAACAAGTTTTTTCTTTCTTTTACAAGGAAGTAGAAGGGGGGGGGGGGGGGTGTTTGACACCTCCCAGCTCATTTACTCGAATAACCGTTACAATTGTAGAAAAGAGTTGTTGACAGGTTTTTGAAATAGTTTCCAGCTAATCCCCAAGTTATTGGAACCGGTAGTCACCAGGTGAGAGCGAGGCAACATTCCCTAACTCCCGGGCAATGCCTGGCTGTACAGTTCAACAGCAGGATAATTCCTCTTTTTCCCATTAAATAGAGCTGAAGTCACAGGTTTGTTCACAAAAGACAGTGCTCTGACTTCCACTTAAATAATTCCTTCAACTGCTTTCCTCAACTCTGTAGGCAGTCTCATGTTATTGCAGAAAGTTATCCTTAAATCCAGCAAAGAGAATCCATACAACACTCTCCACAGAAACTGAATGTCTGTGTCTATGTTTCTATACGCACAGAGAGAGATTTAGTTTTTCGGTTTTTAAAATGTAGTTAAACTGTTGGACATATCTCACTCAGAGATCCCAGATTCACAGGGAAGGGACGAATTGCACGTTCCCAGAGAGCAGGAGCACGACCTACTCTCACGTGCGCACTCCGCAAACCGCTGTGCTCCTTCTCAGGCAGCCCCAAGCTGCTCTTCACTTTCCCCTGCCCTGCAGGCTGGCTGGCAGGGCTGCCTGCTCATGCTTCCTAACTCGTGTTCAGTCCCAGGAAGCCACAGGAACCTCAACAATACAAGACGCGGGGCTTTGCGCATCTTAGCGGCCTTACCTGAGACAGCCAAGGAGCACGCTTGGCACGTCCTGCACGCTCCGCTGGCAGACACTGCAGGAGAGGAACTCTGCGCAGAGGGTTTCTGACAAGCACTCCCCGCTGACATGTTTCATCACAACATTTCCTTTGGGGGGGGGGGGGGGGGGGGGGGGGGGGGAAAGAAGGATCATGAGTACTGAAGATGGCTTTGAATCAGTTTACATCAACAAACGCTTCTTAATAGGTGTCGTGACTGCAAGTCCACTGCGCTTGCAAATACCTCATAGCAAGGAATCCATTTTCTGGCCAGAAGCAGAGCCTGCAGTCAGGAAGAAAGAAGGGCTCTGACCAAAGTGAAATTCCTTATGGTGGCTGGTTATTACCAATTGCCAAAGGTCTTTGTAGAGCTGTCTAGTAACCCTTGGAAAATATTTCCTACAGATGTTCCTGACTGGGTGCCCAAGACTGCTGAAGAGATCGAAGAGGAAAGGGCAATAAAGGAAATATGCTATAAATCTGGTAAATACAAACTTAGTCACTCTTGCCTAAACAGCACTTCTGACAAGAGAGTGAACTTTGTTGGGTTTTTTTTTTCCCTCCTGGGCTGTGTTTAGGAGAGTATTACAGGATTCAGCCCCCTCACGAACACCCCTCAACAACAGCCGTGTCTTCGCCTCAGGAAAAAGAGCTGTCCCCCGTGGAAGCCACCCACCCAGACTTGCAGAAAGGCAAGTACTTTTCAACTTCTTGCACAATAGTTACCACTTTTTAAATTACTGTTACAGGGAGAAGCTATCACAGAGTTTGCCCCTCCTCCCCACTTTTTAGATTTAGTGTCGATAAAAGACAGGAATTTCCCCCCCCATCTCTCTCTCTCCTGTCACTGTACCGAGTGTAGGTGGAAAAGGTAGAAATGGGCTATTAACCCTATGTGTACTTTCCGGAGATACACTACTTAGGTCTTGCATCGAGTTTTTCTTCAGGATCAAGATTTGTGTAGCCTAGTTTTAGCTGTCCTAAGGTAGAAAGGCAGTTTCCATTCCCCATCAGGCCGTGCAGGCACTCTTACGGGGCTCTTTATTGCATCGTCAGACAGTGCCAAAGAAAGGGCAGACGAGTCCCCTTCCCAGAGGTGCTCTGTGCTCTCTGCTGTCTGTCTTGGGTCTCTAGATGCTGAAACGCAGCCACACATCAAGCTTTTCTCCAACTAAACTCAGATTAAATAAATCCCCCCTTCAAGTACATTCTAAGAGATAGTAAGAAACGAGTTCCATTTTGGTTGGAAGGCTAGGCTTTATCCAACAGAAGGCAGGACAAAGAAATACCAATTCAGAAATATTTACCTCCTGTATTTTGTTTCTCCTTCATTCCTGAGCAAGTGGCATGACTGGAAAAAAAAAAAATCTGTATTAGATCTTTTACTGGATAAGCAAGAGTATAATTCCATTTGAGGAGGGAGCATTATGCTCTGACTATTAAAACACACCAGACTCACCAGTAGATCAGTCATCAGAAATTGCTGCACAGAAATATCACCTGCTACTTTCAATTGTGGGGGGGGCGAAAATCACATTAGTGTCAGGGACAAAATCTTCTTTTTTTGTATTTCTAATGAGATGCAGTCAGAGAAAAGGAGAGAGGTGCTTCCCCAGAGCATTTCTTCAAGTGAGTTCTCTTGAGGTTGTAGGTACAAGGATGACACACGCACCTTTCAATACGCCACATATTCCATCGGGTAGGATGCATAAATACCATTCCTGAAAAGCGAGAAGCCAAAGAACCAACAGGTGGCTGAGGCTGGTGCCTTCCTTTGGAGCCGTGGTCTTCTTTAACCTGGGCATGATGGTGTTTCATCAGAGAGCACGGCAGTCACACGCCAGGTGCTCGAGTTACACTCGGCGGGATCCAAGGAACTAACCAAAGAGAAAGAAGCAGACAACATGAGAGGTTAACGGCAATTGCACTAAACTAATCACGAGCTCCCAGAGGTGGGAGCCAGTGCCAAAGGAGATTCCCTCCATTTTCAAAGGCTCTGCCGTCTGTGCTGCCAATATTCTCAATCGCTACTGTGTTTCCTGAAGGCCCTCCTTCTCTTTTTGCGTTATTCAGTGTGGTGGGAATTGTATTGCCATCACCTGGAAAGGCAAGAGAAAGAAGGGTTTACCTGCTTGTGGGTAAGCACAGGGAACGGCACTGCCATTCTCACTGCTGAGCATCATGGGGTAAATAACATAACTGAATGCATTTGGACTGGGCTACCCACAAAGAACAATTTTTTCATCTTGTTTTCCAGCCAGGATGTCAGTTCTTGAAGAACAGTGCAACAGTTTTGTTTGCTTTTTCACTTTGAGGAATTCATGCTTCAAACCCCAGAGTAAAACCAAGTTACCAGCAAAGAGGTTAAAGGGAGGGCAGTCAAACTGATTCTTCTCATCTTTATGTCTGTACAGAAATGAGAAGAAAGTCTTCTTTCGACTCTGCAGGACCACCACTATCTGCGTACATCGTCTCCCCTGCCTTCACTGCCAAGCCAGCGCCAAAGTTCAGTGAAGCTACAGGTGGGCTCCTGCTTACACTGATCTCTTAAAATGCCTCAAATGTGCCTGTCTGGATTGTGCTGCTTTCCATCGGTCCCTGCAGGTGAAAACTCACTTACTTATGCCTGAATATGGGCAGGAGTAAATTTGATCCGGCATCACGTTCACCAACAGACTGCCGCAGGATCCACAGACAGAAAGGTGAAGCTTTAGAAAGCTTCACAGTTTGTCAGACACAATAGGCACGAACACTAATTTAGCACCTTCCGAGCAGAAAGCAGTCCTCTGCCCCACAAACAGCGTCAGATGCAAGGATGGGCCACGGGGCACAAATATACTGATCCCCACTTTTTACTGCCTCTTTTATCTCGTCAGCAAACTCCTGCTATCAGTTTAAGGGTAGCATACATGTTTGCGATTCATGTTCACTTTGTTCATATGATTTATGCGGACAGAGGACTGAATTCGTTCTTCCTGCCATTCATTCAGGGTGATCTTTCCCTTCACCTCTTTTCCATCTGTGAAACACTCAACTGTCCTCTTGATAGCACTTGCTAGGTCATAAACTTGACAAGAAGCCTACAGGGGGGATTCCCGGTCTTGTATCTTTCTGGCAATCTCTTTTGGATGGAACCCTGAATGTACGTCTTTTGCTTTCTCGATCAGCATTTTTGTCCTAAGAGCAACCATCAGCATTTTTGCTACCTTTCTCTTCAGCAGGGCCCGAGTCACACGGTCTAAAAGGCCCCGAGCAAAAGAATCAGCTCCACACAAAGACAAGACCTGGGAGCCAAGTGCAAAACTACGGTAATACTTACATGTAGCGTACACCCTGACAACTTTAGGATTACTGTGGAATCAACAGTTTGAATTAATGGAATTAAGATGGAATTAACACAACACCGGAGTATTAATAATATTCATTTTTAAGCCCCTTTTACAGAACAGGGTTAGTCCTTAGGCAGCGTACTCGGATGCAAAACCAACTGCCCGGCACAAAACCACAAAGCTGCCTTGCGCCTGGTGCTTCCGTCACAAGCAGGGATAAAACAGGAGATTGGCTTAGGCACTCCTTTCATCTAAAAGCAATTGATGCCTTGGGGCAGATTTTCAACACAGGAACATCCCCTTTGTTCGGGTCAAGGATGTCCACGGCGGGATCACCCCACTGGGAAGGTCCCGTGAGCCCCCTGGGAACGCCACGAGGTTACAGATGATCTTTAAACGACCACAGAGGGAGTCTGCATTGAATACTAGCTGCTATTTCAGAGGTGGTGTGGGATTCACCCCATGCACTCCTTGGTCCGTCAGCTCACCCCCTACTGAATTCACCTCTCAGGCTCAGAGAGTCTTTCCTGCCATTGCAGCTGTCATTAAGAAACAATGTCTGTGTTTTCTACAGACAAATCTGAATCAGGAGCCTCTAACTCAACAGCTGGGAGGAAAAGAAATCCCGATGGAAAAACGAGCTCTCCCTTGAAAACCACCCTTCGGGTAACTGCTTGATACAATTCCCTCCTTCCAGTAAAAGCACCAGGTCCCTGCCCACCTCTGTTTCAGACCCCCCCGGACAGCCCCGCTGTCAGCGCTGCCCCGAGCTGACCCAGGGCACTTCCACACGCAGCATTAGGCCATTCTGACTCCGGTCGGAGATGCAGATCCTGCTGAGGCACCACAGGGATGCAAAGCACCTCAACCCACCTTCGGGAATCCCTCGCCAGCCTTGCCACCATTTCTGCTTGCTTTGTGCAACCACCACATCCTTCTCAAGCATCTGCTTGGGAAGGTTTTAGAGGAAAAAGAACGGAACCTTTGGAAATGAGGGTCAATTAGATTAGGATGAAATTATTTTCTTTCCTCTTGCTTCTACAAGTGTTGAAAGTGTCCTTCTGAAAAGGTTTCTGAGAGAGCATGTTGTTTTATTCTAGGAAATTATGCACATAATGTTCTGTCTCTCTCTTTTGACCGCAGAGCCAAGACGATGTGCAAGTCCATAGAAAAGGAGACCGCCAGCCTCCACGCAGGAAAAAGAAGCAGCGAGGACTTCAATTTACAAGAACAAGGGAATTGGCAAGTGGAAAATCCGAAGATGATTATCTTACAAAGTCTGAAAAATCATGTGTACACAAGAACATTTCCAACAGCCTTCAATAGATGGACTACGTTTAAATTTGTTAGGAAAATCTGACAGATGACATTATTTTTACAGACTATGATAAGTAATAATAACGCATAATTCCTAAAATGAATAAATAAGTTGGCTTCACTTAGCAGTTTCAGAGAACTTTTCATGTAAACAACAAGAGCGATGCGTTCTACAAAGTAGCTGGTTTGGTGCCAAAGCCAGATTTCTAGACCCTTTAGCTCTCTGCCAGACGTTTGGGGGCTCAGTCTGAGTTTCCTATTGAGATTCTGACATCTGAGCAGGGCAGCAGAACTGTGTTATGAACCAAACGAGCTTCACAACAAAACTCCCCGAATGAACTGAAAGAGGCTTTACACACATCTTGAACTAAAGGAGCAAAGATGGGGGAGAGACCAAGAGCAAAGTGAGAGGAAGGCTGAGAAGGAGGATACTTTAATTTTGCCTTCTGAAGAAACCAACCTCATGCCCAGCTGTTACCTAGATGTGACGTCTAGCTTTGTCGCAGGCATTTTCCCTTTTCGCGTTTACCGGACCTTTGGTCATTCTTAGAGCATCATCAGTTTGGGGGGAGAGCCCTTCAGACTCCTTTCTGTAGCACTGGGATCCAGCACTTATCCGGGTGGCACTTGTAACTGGGAATGTCCAAGTGTTTTTCCTCCTTGGAGCTTCTTCTTCATTGTGACTGTTTAGAACATGGGCATGTTTAGAACATGGGCATTCCAGGGTGCCTTTGAGCTGAAATCATTCTCTCCTTCTCCCAGAAATACAGCTCTCATACAGCTCTCTACCCTACTTTACAGAGAATATCTTGCAGAAACCTCAGGGGGTCATTATGTCCTTTTTTTTCTATTTAGTAATTTAATGGGGACTGTTTACTTTGAGGAGGAGAAGGCTGAGGGCAGACCTCAGCACTCTCTGCAGCTCCCTGAAAGGACACTGTACAGAGGCTGATGCTGGTCCCTTCTCACTGGTCATGAGCCATAGAACAAGAGGGAATGGCTTTCAACTGCAACAGGGAGGTTTACACTGGACATTTGGAGAACAGGTTTCCCAGAAAGAGTGCTCAGACAGTGGAAGAGGCTGCCCAGGGCAGGGCTGGAGTCACCATCCCTGGAGGGGTTGAAGGGTCGTTCCGATGAGACGCTGGGGGCTGTGGTGCAGGGGAGAACTTTGCACCATAGTGGGGCTGAGGGTTGGACTCGATGACCCCAAGGAGTTTTTTCAACCTGAACGATTCTGGGATCCTGTGAAATTTATAGAGGCTATAGTGATTGTAAACATGCATGCAGTTAGGTCTCGCTTTCCTTATCTGAGAGAAGAATAGAAAAATCTAGAGCATCTGGGTTAGCTGAGAGTTAGAACATGTCAAAAAACAGACAAGAAACACTTTTTGGAAATCAAGGACTAAGCATCTTGAAAATGTTTCCTCCCCTCTAATTAGACATCGCCGTTTCCAACTGCAGGACCCGACGCCTCACGGCAACACCTTCTACGTTGTCTGCCTGAGGCAATTTAAAATCTCACGCAGAGGGATACTGTGCCCAGTTAGACAAGGCCTGGCCCAGCCCTTATCTACGAGCGCAGCAACAAGTTCTCAGGTGAACATCCCTTTTGTCTGACAGTGGAAATGAGGAAATCGAGCTGGCTTCTTTGGGAAAACCCTCTAAGAGCTCAAAGGACCAAAATGGGGTGACTTTTCCACCAACGGGAGGTGCAGGGGCTGCTGGGCCAGAGTCCCAGGCCCATTCGCTGCCACACAACTTGGGGCTCCCAGCGTCTGAATGGCTGTAGCACGAGCTACACTGTCCTCCTTTCCTTTTAAATGGCATCTCAGAAAGCCAGCATCTGAAAAGACGCTTTATACAAGCCCAGTGCCTTTCCAAACCAAGATCATGAAGAACTAGCGCCTCCTGATGCAATTGTACCCACCACCCTACCCCGAAAAGCCACCCCAACAAGCCAAAGCCCAAAGGAAATCATTTTCCAGCATCTTTACGTGCCGACATGCCCAGCACAGGATCGGGCTGCGCGAGAGGCCCAGCTAAGAGAGAGAAAAGCAGCAGGAGAAGGACATGGCCATGGGGCACGATACTTGGCTCGTCCTGGGTTGTGGAATCACAACCTCAGTACATTATCTCCTGCCTCTGCACTAGAGCTTCCTGGAGAGAAATTACAAATCCTGTTCTCTTGAGTCATCAATTGCTCAGTCCAGGAAGTCATAGGTACTAACCAATACCTCACCACTGGACAATCAATACATTGGTCAATGAGATATTAGCAGTTCCTGTGAGGTGTTAACTACTCTTGACTGAAATCAGAGGAACAGACATGGATCGTTGTGTCATCAAATCCTTATCTAAGATTTGTTTTTGTCAGCCTCAACAGCACTAAGATCCACAAAAATATTCAAGACACATATATGTTTTCCAGATCATGGGTGCATCCCCTATTATATTTCTTAATGCTCTTCTGTCTGATTGTCTCTGTCATTAGAGCCCCAAAGAGGAGTCAAAGAAAATTTAAGATATCGTACATTTCATGCAGTGGGGCCCTAAAGATTGTGTATCTGTTTTTTCACATACTCACTGCATGACAAATCCCTCACACTCGTTGAAACTCACACTACTTGAAAATGAGTCCCGAGATAACAATCCAAACATCAGAGGCAGAGGGCTACTGAAGAAGAGCTGAACTTGCCTTGGCATTACATATGCATGTACATCGTCTGCTGCTGAGCTGAAAGGCCCAAGGGAAAGAAATGATTTCTTGTTCTCACCTTACACCTGTTAAAATATACTAATGTTTTCCAGATGGTCATCAGACATCTGCTGTAGGTGCATCATATCAGATCGCAAACAAATTAACAGTGGTATCACCTGTACTGTACTACACGTTTGCAAAGCTTCCAGCCTGAGATCCAGCATTCCTGAACAAACTTACACGGCTAAATTTAAACCATTAACCCCCAGCATCTTAGCAGCACTGATACTTTAATGAAGCTATTTATTAAGGTAGCACAACCCATCTCAAGTCAACACCCAAATGAGAAAAAAATTGGTTGTTGTAAAATAAAAACTGGATAAAACTTCCCTGAGAATTTAGAGATTGCTTAAATAGAAAGATTTTGACAATTTCCTCCTAATGAAGACATTTGCTGATAAAAGCTCCCTTGTAAAGCAAGACGTTCTGTAAAGATATATATTTATTTTTTAAAACAACTGAATCTCTAAATTATTTGACTGTCTCTGCAGTCACTAGGGGTCAGTGTGGTCACAGGAACGGGCTCGAACAAGGCCTCAGAGCAAACCTTCAGTAGCCAGCGCTTTATTCCAGCTCTCCAGGGCCAAAGCCTCGCTGCAGGGTTCTGCAATGCCTTTAAATTAAGAGAAAAGGCTGCAGGAGGCTTGTTATGCTTCTTCATGTCCAACTCGGGGGAGAAGAACAACTTCTATTCAAAAATCGCTAAATAGTTATTTTTTATCTCTTGAAATACAGTGATGATATCACCCTACTTCTCCCCTCATCCTACACCGTTTCCAAAAGGCATTTCTGTTCCCTCCTGCACCTTCTCCTCAAGGAAACAGTCTTTGAAAAGAGGTGTTCCCATGCTGGGAGTCTCCTTTCATCTTTCCAGTCTGGAAAGAGTTTAGACCATTTAAACTTCCTTTGCTTTTCCCAGTCTGTTTTTCTTACAGGTGAAAATAATGATAGAAACAAGCTACTGTTGTATGTGGTATTTGAGGCACCTGAGAGCACAACTATTATGCTGCAGAGTAACAGTTCCAGATCCGTGCCTACGTTATCACTTTAGACCCAGCCTTTCAGAGGGACCTTCGCTCAGAAGCGGCGTTCTACCTCGGACCATTACATGATAACAAGATTTGGACAGCACAGTTAGGAACCAAGTATTTGGCCAGTAGGTTCTTCCTGCAGGCACCACTAACTAGGGGTGCAGATCACACATCTCAAACATCTAAACGCCTAATCACATTATGTTTCAAAAAATTAATGTTACTTCCTGGGTTTTTTTCCTCAAGAAATTATGAGCATTGAAAAAACCCTAAAGCAAAAGCAGACAATTCATAGATACTGCTGCACACGTGGATGCCGCATCGAGAACAATTCTCACAGCAGCAAGATCACAGCCCTGAGCTTCAGAGCTGAGCTCTTCTCTTACTGTGCTCCTCAGGCAGCTGACCTCAAAATACATGGCATAGCCAGGAGGACCCCATGCAAAAGAAACGTGAGAGAATGTAGAATGACACAGCAGAGTCCACTTCATACAGGGTGGCACATGTAGAAAGATCTCGTGCCCAGTAGAAAGCCCTCCATAAGCCTCAAGTTTATACAAGAACCTGCATTTCAGCAGCACCCCGCTGAAGCGACACAGACACAGTATACCTGTCACCAAAACCTAACTCAAGCTGATGATGACGATTCACAAAATTTCTGCTCAACTGTACCCCCTGCTTTCTACGATCGTTGCAACAAATTGTGTTTCTCCAGACTGTAGAGTGCATTCGGTGTCATCACCCATATACATTATGCAACAGTCCCCAGAAACATTAAGAACCTGCTGGTCATCCATCAAGGGAAGGAACCAGGAGTTTAACAAAAAGCATACTTGCAGTTATGGGGACTGCCTGGCAAATTCACAGGCACACATAGACCACCATTCCCTCCACTTCCCCCCAACAGTTGTAACTGGACGTGGGTTTTTTTTTCCTCACCCGGTTTTCTGTTCTCTCAGTTATCTTAAGATGGCACACTATTTTCATGGCCATGTTGAAGTGCCCAGAATTCTTTTATTTCTCAAGATGTGTATTATTTTAGCTGTGTTAACTCTTTCATCTCTAAGTGCTGGTCATTTGCTCAGGTGATACAGCAAATCATGTAATACTGAGCCTTAAAGAAGGACTTTTTGAGCTCATGCTTGTCCCTGGTTTCACACTAAGATAAAATATTCCTGAAGTTTGGCAGATGAGAGCATAATTAAAAGCAACCTTGAGGAAAGTAGTATTATTTCCTAAATATCTGAAATAATTAAATATTCCCATACAAAATAGCTAAGAACACTGCCTAGAAACTTCTCTTCAAAGAGTGGACGGAGCCATCCCAGAAAGGGATTACCCTATCTAGTTATCGTCGATTAAACAAGAGCTTCACAGATGGAAAACCTGTCTGGCAATAAATTCCTACTGCATCAATTTTCAATCATCTCAGAAGACAGTATCACAGTACATCTGAAATCTTCACAGCAGTCTTCCCTCTGAACACCTCCCTGTCATTACATTGCTGCAGACAGCAAGCAAAAGAAGATCTTTCAGACTAAAATGAAATTTATTAATAGAAAAAGACCAAATATACATTATTTAAGACAAACCAGGTGGGTGAAAGTACAATAAAGTCATAAATGTGACTGCTAGATATACAGTAAGAACTGTGATCTCCCACAGACTGTTGCTTATTTGCACTATTGACATTTTCTTCTTTTCTCACAGCATAAAGAAAACTTTAAAAAGGAGTAAATTACATTTATACCACCTGGAAGCCCTTTGTGTTTTAGTAGACTTGATGTACCTGAGAATAGACCCTGCATTCAGCCGCTCAAAACCGGTCCGTGTTTCCCCACATCCTGGAACACCCACCCCAGGCAGTACATTCCCGAAGGCAGCCCCTGAACTGCCTGACTTACAAGCAGTTGCATGAACACCACGCTCGTCTTCTCCACTGTTCATTTTTGTTGCTCTCACTCTTGCTTTCTATTCTCCCACTCAAGTTTTACCTGTAGCTGACAGAATACATCACAGATGTGTTAGAACAATTTTAACATCATTGGAAGCACTTTCATATGGGATATTGTTTCTGTCCCATACGTTTGTCTGCCAGTCGTCAAGGCAAAAATGGCTATGCATTACCACATGGACAAACACTGATAGGCGAGAAGGCCGAAAGGATACTCACATAAGCTACATAACTGTTCTGTAATGCTCATCTTTTCCAAATTTTTCAGCCCATTACTTGTCATTCTCCTATGCTTCATCTTCTCTTTTAGTTAGGTGGGTTTTTTTAAAAAAGAAAAACAACAAAAACACAAAACCAAACGACTTGTTTATGAGAAAGTCAGCACTATTGCTTGCTTACCTTGCACATGCCAATTCCCTGACTGGGCAACTGTTCAAACAGAAAAGAACAATTATTTATGGCTTACTTTATCAACTACAACAAAGAAGCCCCATGAACAACACACCAGGCTGGGTACAGGTGTCAAAAATCACAAAGCTCTCTAGAAGATGATGAGATCAGGCGATGACTGTACTCTTCTTTTACAGCTCCTTTCCAACTACTCTAAATTACATTTTTGCTTCAGAATATGGGGGTAGGCTTTAGTTAATTTTAAGCATTTTTTCCTCTAAATTTGAAGATATAGATACAGTGGAAAAGCCAAAACAGTGTTTATGTCACACTGTATCGTATTTCAAAGCTCTCATCCCCTTCGTCATTCTGTAATAGAGTTCATGTATCCCCTGTGAGTTGCCCCTTCATAGTTACCCAGTGTCACGTCCCGCTCCGACGAGGGGGACAAGTGACTCAGATTCGCAAATCCCCAATTGGAGCGGACAACAAGTCTCCAAGTTCAAGCATTTATTAACTACCTACAATGTACTAATTGAACACATGATAATTGGCTAAGTACAGAGCAAGTTGTGGTGAGCAATATAATATGCTTTGCATTTCTTAATAGAAAAAGGAAAAGAGGGAGATAGAGGGAATGGGGGAATACAGATCACCGGTCTGGGTTCCTGCGCTGATCCCGCCAGCGAGGGTTCCAGGAGGCGGCCATCTTCTTCGCTGGCATTCGTCTTCTTCGCTTCATTGCTTTCTCCAGACTGTCGGGGGGGGGGGGGGGGGGGGGGGGCGGGGCAGGGAGAGGGGCAGAGAGAGAGAGAGAGCCCTTTCTTCCCCCCTTTGATTTATACCCATTTTCCTTGGGTCCGTCCCCTAGGTCGACCCACATAGCTACGTATCCCATGTACGGGGAGGGGTAAGGTGTTTCATGGGATGATGTTATTGGCATGATCATGACAGCCCTCATTAGCATATTGAGGGGTGTCAACTTTAATATGCATTTTGTGGATAATGAAGCAAAGTTCATTCACCTGACACATGGCCCTTGAAATTTGCCCAGGTGCCCCAGGGCAGAGCCGTCCTGTCTCCACAGGGTTGTCTCCCCCAGCTACATCGGGCAGCGTTATCAGCTTGGGCCTCCACAGAATGCACCCTGGGACTCAGAGTTTTGTCTTGCGAGTGTTTGAGGCATTTCTTCAATCAGCCTCAACTTTTGCTTTCCCAGGTTGTTTGTCTTAGTTTCTCACAGGCCTGGTTTCTCGTCTCTCACACCCAGGAAGAACAGCACAAATATAGAAATATCAGATGGGAAGACCAGAATGGAAGCAAGCATACAGAGAACATCAGGAGAGTGTCTTTACCTTTCGATTTCTCCCTCCCCTTTTCAGGGTAAGGACTATGGGAACACATAGACTATGGGAAAATAGTGACTGTGAACAGACAGCAGGTCTCCACAAGAGCACAGCTCCACCCAGACAATGGTTATCCATGTTGGGATGCACTGCCTAGCCACACCGCCATCAAAGGAACAATTATTAAAAGGATCAGGATCTTTCACTTGTGTTTTATGTTAGAGCAGAATTATTTGTTTTATTTTGTTTCCCTTCAAACAATGGGCACTATCAAGAACAGGTTAAAAACAAGCACACCTACACAACCTCCCTAGCGCCTTGCCAGCTGAAGGGGTGAGCCTCTGCCTCCTCAAGCACAGGAGACCAGCTACATAAAGCTGGCCAGCTGAGAGCTCCCTGCCCTGGGCCCAAGTTGACAATTCAAATTGACTATTTTTTGACAGATGCTAAGTTTCTGCATGAAGTTGAGCATCATGCTGTCGTGTAAAAAGGCGAGCAAAAACTTCAGCAAGGTCTTACTACAAAGTCAATGGATAGGAACACTTCTCCCAGCTCTCAAGCAGCATTGAGGCGTTCCAGCAATTATCAGTATCCATTCCTCTCTTTAGAGTTTCCCTGCAAGCAATAGAACTAGACGCAGTCTCTGCACAAAATCAATCAATTAATGGCAAAGACTCCTCAGCATGAGAAGAGAGAGCGCATCGGGGGCATTAGGATCAGGCTTTAATGCCCACAACCAGGCTTTAATGCCCACAACCAGGCTTACAGCCACTTTCGAATCAGAACAAATACCAGCGCTACACAACAGCAGCTGTCCAAGGAGTTGGGTCCACACCCAAAATAAAACTAAACAGGTTAATTCTCTTCCTCTATCAAGAAAAAAGTAATCGTTTCTGCTCTCTGTTTAAAGCTATTCATAAAAAAAGATACAACACATTCATCTGTAGAAACTACCGTTCAGGTCAGAGAAAAACCCTTTTTAAACATTAACAAGTTCCCTCTCTTCAGCACTTCCTATAAAACAAATATTACCTATAAAATGAAGGCAGTATTAAAAAAAAAAAAATAAGAACTACTACTACAGGAGGCATATCCCATTAAATTTGGGCAATACCTGCCCGGCAACTATTTCTGACCCAAGAGACTTCTAAACCAACACCTACCACAAAAGGTTTTTTCCTTCTTCAGGTGTTAGCTAGCAGAGATCACTGTTCTTTTAATTGAACACTGTTTCTCTAGAACAAGTGCACTTTCCACTCAACCTTCTTCCCCCAAAGGAAACACCTTAATGGTAAACTGCAGTGGCAAAGAATTTTCTGTGTGTAAAACCTGTGGAGGAACCAGAGTTCAAATCAAACCTTTACAGAACTAAAATATCTAGGCTGTCTACAGGAGATGAACACTTCAGAGAGACACTCAAACTTACCACCTTAGCTTTCCCCTTCGAGTGAAACCCCAAGAAACTGAAGAAACCTGTGATCCATATGGCAGCTGCTTATCCAAACGCCAGCACACACAGACCTTCCTAAGCAGAGCCTTTGCTTGTGGTTTGCTATCAAGCATCTAAGGTGCTGTCTGCACTTCCACATCAGTGAATATCTCCGACATACTGTCACTGTGTCTGATGGCTGATGGTGGAATCAAGGGAGGCTCCTCTTCTGAGCTCAGGGAAGACTGTGATATGGGCAAAAACAAGACAAGGGGAAAGGCCACTGCCAGATTTGGACATGGTTCCAACAAATACACAGTAATAGTACTTACACAGTTGGAAAAGCAAAAAAGGCTTCAACACCCTCTGCTATCATCTCACTAGTTCCTAGACGCTGAAGGCTGCACCCCACTCCCACAGGGCAGAAGAGCAGAGTCCTTCAGCTGATGGGCTCAGGTAAGCCAAGTAGAGAACAGCTAGAAATAACACTGCTAAGTGATGAGAACTGGTTGTAAACTCAGACACCATTTTGATTCATTAATCTCCAACAGCTGAAGACAAACCTAAAGCAAAATCAACGGGATTGTAGACTAAGCACTCATACTGGGGCTATTTTTCAGCCTGCCGAGAGAAAATGATCAGAGACAGACACTTCACTGCGAGCAGCCAGATTAGCGCTGCTCCAGCAAGCCTGCAGCTAGTTCCCATTAACTAACCTGCTTTAGAAGCTGGTAACACCATCATTAACCTTAGCTTCAATTTGAAGTGAAACCTGTCCGCCTCCTGAGGATACCGTACCTGCCCTACAAGCCCGTGCAAGTTTATCTCGAGTCTTTTGGTGGCGTTGCCCCGGTGATGAGCTGTGACTGATTTTCCACTAAGGGAGGGGCACAAACATTCAAGACCTCCCGGGGAAAGCAGCAGAGCAGAGGTACTGTTTTGCTGGCTCAGCATGCAGTGGCCACTTGAAATCCTACCAGGTGACTGCAGGGAAGCCAGGAGCCCCCTGCAAGTGGCCACAGGAGCTAAGAGCCATCAGCAGCCAGCCAGCCAGAGACAGACAGAGCACCACAGTGCCAGTCATGCCCCCCGAGGCAAGCTTAGTGTTCCAGCAGCGACAGTCTGGACCAACTTAAAATATGAATGGCTTATGCATTCGCTTTTCTGAGCAGCTTGTTAGGTTACCAATACCAACATTCTATAGAATTATGTCCCTTAAGTAAACTGATAAGATTCAAAGATAAAAGGAAGAAAACAAACCCACAAGCAACCAGCTAAAAAACCCTCCAACCACTATTTGTTTAAATCCACCCACCTGAAACCTGTCTACAGCAACCCCACCTTCTGCTGTTCACTGTTATCTCCTACCATATACCTGCCCACACAATGCGATGTATCGGTAAATCCTGAGAACACTGACTACAAAAGGCAGCTTTCCAGTACGGAATTTCAGGTTATTGTTAGCTGATATTCTTCAGTGCCTACATGCATATATACAAATTATTGCTGACAAAAATCTCTCTAGTGAAATAGGGTACCTTACACAGATAAGATCCTCCACATCTGTAAGAAAAATCCAAAGTCTGATGAAAATAATTTTGACAAGTTTTTCTCTGTTCTGGGGATAATATTTGAATATCACACCAATATTTGCTCTGCAGCAGTTTCACCTTTCAGTAGATTTTGTATACTGATGCAGAAAGGTTCAGGTACAATAGCTGGTACCGACTTCTCATGCATATACAAAAAGTTCCTCAAAACTGCCTTCAAAAATCTGTTTAAAGTTTCACTCTCCTTTAATCATTACATTTTAGTATTCTAACTTTCTAACAAGAGTCATGAAGCACTTTGCCAAATAAAATACGATAAAAATCCTTCCGGATGAAGTTTTCCTTTTTAAAAGCTTGCAACACAATTCATCTGAGAAAAAGCTACACGGTAAGAAAACGACAGACTAAAATATCACACTTTCTCCATTCACAGCAGCACATTGCTTACTGTTAGCGTTGTTGTATGACTCCAGCAACACACTCCCTCATAAATATCAGCCCCTCGGAGACACCCCACTTAGTAAAGGAACTATCTCAAACAAACACAACCAACAGTGCCAGAAGGTCAGCTGACAGATGGGACGGGTGTTAAAGCCCAGATCTGAGCATATAATCTTCCCCATACCCCTAAAATACAGAGTTCAGCCTGTGACACAGGCATCATCAAAACATTTAAATGTGGTAATATTAATGTGCATCCCTCTATGGGTAAGAGCGGATCCTACAGAGCTAATAGTCGTATTCGCCCCATCAGAAAACCTTCAAGCTATCTCGCCAATATAGCAGCTCCAAGTACTTCACCAGGATTCGCATTCACCGACGCGGTTACAGGTGCCTGCGTGCAGCTGGGACAGGCAGACACGCACACCCAGCTGTACACATTTCACAGGGCACACAACTGCAGGAGGAGAATAACAGCAGAGAAACTGTAGACAGAGATTAGAAGCTTTCTTAAACTAATTGATATACTGGAAAAGGATGCAAGCTCTTGAGTACATTGTAAACCAATGTAAATCCAGACTGCTGTCTCTCATCCCACCTCTCCCCTCCACAGCTGTGTCTGTGGCTCTGCTTCTCCCTGCATCTCCAGCAGCGTTAGGAGCCTGCACATACTCCAACAGTCAGGAAACCCATCTAGCTCAGCACCAAGTCAGCACAGACGCTCAGCCAAAGGAGAAAAATCCCCTCGGCCTGGGTTAGACCAATTTAATTGCCACAGAACTACTCTATGAAGATACACTTTAAGTAAGAGAGAAGGATCTGGTCTGTACAAGGTACAGGATTTACCCTGGGGATATTGAAAGAAATCATCTCCTCCTCCTCTCTCCTCACAATTCTTCCCTTGGGTCAGTATTTCTGACCTCACAGCTACATGATCAGACACTTCAAGAGACTTATCGAGCCAAAAATTGACACAGCAAAGACTTAAATTTAAAAGATTAGCCTAAACAACTTACAGGAATTGTGCACTGAGCAGAAAGCTCCTTAGCCCACTCTGAATAGACAGGAAGAGTTTGTAAGAGAGGAAAAACAGGACAAGATTGTCATCTTCTACTGAAAAGGGACAGGCATTTACAAGCAAGTATCCCCTGTGGCATACAGGGGCAGCACCTGAGAAGGGTAAGAAACAGCGACAGCAAAGTCCACAGCGAGTAATAAACAATTACTTTTAGCCAAGAATAAACATTTAGACTGTTGGATTTTACAAGTTTATCAAACACACGCTCTCCTATAAGTGTTTTCTAAAACATATCACCCTACCATTAACTCCACAGACAAACTTAAAATACAAGATGCACGGAATATAACATGAAAACAGAGAGCTGATGTATATATGTTTATAAAGCACATCTCCATAAAATCAGTGATACCCTCTAACAGACTAGAAACACTCAGGTATCACCTCATTTATATTAGAAATACTCCTTTAGAACATACCGGCAGTTTACAACACTAAGCAAACAAACCCAAAACACTCCCCCACCCTATATGATTCTAAGAACACAGATTTCACTTTTCCAATATGCTATCTGGATAGCACATATGCACACCAAAAAAAAAAAAAAAAAAAAAAGAGGCCCAACTAACAGTATTTAATTGGTTATTGGGCTTTTCTATAAGCCAGACACTATACAGAACTGTTTTAAAGTTAATACACACAGCAGAGGAAAGCATTACCTTGAAAAAAACTTACCAAATCCTACACATTCTGAAACATAATAGGTTTTCACAACTGCTACACATAATATTGTGGAAACGATGGAGGTGGAACACAGCAGTGACATCTTAGACAGAATTTTATGTAAATAGCTGGCAAAAAAACCCAAAAGAACTTTGTTTTCTATGCAAACATATTACTCACAGAGTAGCCAGCGCAATCTGTCCTCTCAGTTCTGTCCTTCAAGAAACTCTCTCAAATAAAGAAAGATAATACCGGAAACTAGAATTCAAACTCGAGAAAAAGTTCCACAGTGTTTCTGCTGAACTACTGCTCTCATGGCACTTCAGAACTGTCCCTTCTCCAGAAAAAAAAAATCTCTATTTGAGCTCTAGTCAGGAGTATAAACTCACCACTTGACCATCTCACTTCAACCATCGCTAACAGCCCTTGTATCTCAGGCACGCCCTGCCTTTTCTCCTCAATAGTTTACGTGATTGAAGCATAAGATTCAAGATAAGCTTGACTGGTCTTCATTTCCATTTAACATTAGAATTGCACCTGAGGAAAATCTTCTGTGCTTGGAGAGCTGTTAATTTCCTCCTAAAAGTTGTAGATGATTTAGGAAAAGGCATCACCTCCCCGTGAAAAACCTTCCATCCCATCTGTAGGCAAACACAGCCAGCCTTGCAACACCAAAGCACGCAGCAGAAACAGATTTTTTTTTTTTTTAAATGGGATAATTAGCCATCTAGAATGGAAAAAATAAAGGCCGGTGTTTTCCTCACACCAAATAGATGGTATCAACTTGAGAGAAAAGCACAGGAAGCAACATACAAACAACAGCTCTTCCCGATTCTAGGATCACAGTAGTGCTGTGAGGATCATAAAGTGTTAAAAGCCATAATGAACTCCTGCAAATATAAAAAGCATGACCAGAGGTTTAAAAAAAATCCCTCAAGAAATCTGCTTGAAAACTTTTTTCTTTTTTGGCTTTACCACCACAACTTCTTACAGAAGCATCTGGTTTTCAAAGACTTTGAAATGTTAGCACAAGTACTGTCACGCAAATATTCAACAAATAAATAGTAATTTTTATATTTCCATACTATGACGGTGTTTTATTCGGTTAGGTAAGTCTGTCCTGCTGAAAGTACCTTTGTGTCCGAACAGCAAATGTTGGCTTTGTTAGTGTTGGAACTTCAGGGCAAAAGTTCAGTTTGTGTTTCTTCAAAGTATCTTGCAAGAGAAAAAAATTTTTTTTTTCAACAAAAGCACTACAGACCCAGAAAAGTACAGAAGCGATGTACATGCCAATCTCAGAGAAAGGCTCTGGTATGACAAGACATCAAGGCAGTCGGGAAGCAAGCTTTTTTCCAAAGACACCTTCAACTTTACAGAAGCATTATGGTTTTACCTTAAACCTTCTGCAGGCTGGGATGTCAGCAGGGCACTGTCATCTAAACGCCACGGTGCGGAGAAGCCCAGGGTCTTTCGGTGGCGTTAGAGCCCGGCTTGTGACGGACTCTGTCGGCCCACGATCCCCACGGCAGTGAGCTGCGGCGAGTGCTCAAACCCCGCCGCCATTAACGGCCTGTGCGAAGGGCTCCCGGTACCCGCCGGAGTCACAGAATCACCCAGGCTGGAAGGGACCTTGAAGATCTCCCAGTCCCACCGTTAGTCCGGCGACGCCTGTCCGGCTCCTCGGGACCACCCTGGTGAGGAGGAGCTGACCGGAGGGTGACGGCTCTCTCCTCTCGCCCCGCTCGGAGCGGAGGGCGGCCCGGGCCCGGGAGCGTCCCCCGGCGGGAGCCCGGACAGGGCTGCTGGCGGGGCCCTTCGGCGGGCTCGGCCCGGCCCCGCTGCAAAGGCTCCCCCAGCGCCGGGCTCCCCGCGCCGAGGGCCCGGCGGGGCAGCGGCCGCCCAGGAGAGTTTCCCGCGGCTCCTGCTCCGGCGAGCGCCGCCTGCCAGTGCCGCTGGCGGGGAGCGGGGTCGGACGATCCCGCCGCCGGCAGCCGCGGGTCCGCGCCCCGGAGGAGAGGCGCGGGCGGCGGCGCGTCCGCCCGAGGGGCTTTTCCCGCGCAGCCCCGGCGGGGCCGGGCGGGGCCCCGGGCGGACCCTGCCCCCGCCGCGGAAAGCTCCTCTCCAGAGGTGCCCGGCCTCGGCCAGGGGCAGGCGGGGCGCGGCTGGGGGCTCTGGGCTCGGCCCCGGCCCCGGGTGTGCGGCCCGGGGCCCGGAGCGGTTCTGGGTGCGGGCTCCGCGCGGTGGGGACCCGGCCCCCTCCCGGCGGCGGGGCTGGCTGCGGGCTGCCCCGGCGGGGCTCTGCGCTGGGGTCGGGGTACGTGTCCGGCCCGAACGGGGGAATGCGGCGCGCCCTGAGTGTTCTGATCGGGTTACTGTGCCAGGGAGAATTCTGTCATTCCTCTCAAAACCACCGCTTTTTTCCCTGAGGAGGTTGACAGTTGGATGCTGAAAAGGCTTCTACAAGTACCTGACCTGCGGGGCCGGTTTTGCGGGGCTGCCTGAGCAAAGGGAAGTGCGTGCCCTTCCCCTTTCCCCTTCCAGCCGGTGTATCCTGAACCTGCGGCAGTGAACCGAGGGGCGGACACGCAAATGTCCTTCCCAAGCGCCCGGAGCGGTGACACCGAGGAGCAGTCTGTGGTCGGTAGGGGTAGGTCAGGCTGCGTTTGATTCCGTGTGCTTGTTTCTCACTGCCCTGGAGTCGCTCAGGGAAGAGCTGGTGACTGTGTGTGCAGTGCTACTCGTTGTGGACCTTGACGCTTGGGCTAGTGCATATTTTGTCTTGAATAACGTTTTTTCAGCGGCAGTGTAGTTGCCGTCTCGCAGTTCCTGTCTCCTCGGTGAATTCAGCTCCAGGCTTCTTGTTTTCACAGTGCCTGAGTCAATCCCGGTGTTTCTCTATCCTGCTGCATTAATTTCCATAGTCACTCTCTTTGGGTGGAAGAGTCAGGACGGTTCCACTGTAAAAATGTGCAGATGGGGTCAGAGTTGGGCTTTGCTGAGGTTTGCACAGAAAAGGGGTTGTATTGCACTTCCTCTTAGCTCATTTGTATGGTTGAAGCATAATTCTTCATCGCAGCTGAAGCAGGAGATTGCTTTGAATGTTTCTGATGCCAGCAGATCTTTGATCAACAAACCAAGAATCAGCAGCTTGTATCGATGTTAAAACCCGTCACAGGTGTGTTGGGTCTGGGGTGGGGGGGTCGGTAGCAGGGAAGGGGTTCCTGTGAGTGACTCTCTGTCAGGGAGTGTAGGGATAGGATGAGGGGTGAGAGTTTTAACCTGAAAGAGAGCAGATTTAGGTTAAATTTAAGAAAGAAATTCTTCCCTGTGAGGGTGGTGAGGCCCTGGCCCAGGTTGCCCAGAGCAGCTGTGGCTGCCCCCTCCCTGGCAGGGTTCAAGGCCAGGTTGGACGGGGCTTTGGGCAACCTGGGCTAGTGGAAGGTGGCCCTGCCTGGGGCAGGGTGTGGGACTGGATGGGCTTTAAGGTCCATTCCAGGTCAAACCATTCTATGATTCTGTGACTGACCCATCTAATATTTGAGGCTGGCTGGCTGTGAAGTAGAAAAAGAGCCAGTTGAATAAAGGCATCATTAATCCCTTTAGCCTTAGGGTCTGGATGTAGAATCTGACAACTGTGATGAGTTGTACAGACCTTTTAGTGCGTCTTCCCCCTTTTGCTACTGGTGTTTACTCTGTAGAGAGCCTTGATCCGTTCAGTACAGTGCTTCCCTCCTGACCTGCTCCTTTCTCTCTCCTGGTTTCAGCTGGTGATGCAAAGCAGGGTTTTCTTCTCCATTTTTCCCTTTCTAAAGCAAGGTTCTGTGGTGTAAAAAAAATGGGAATGCTGCCTTTAATTTAATGTTGTCCTGTCATGTCAGTCCTGTGCTGCTTCTGACTGCAAAGAAGTCTAAACACGCAGGGCAAGCAGAGGGTTGGAGGCACAAATTATGCCTTGCTGTAATTGGAGTTCCGGGGGCTCCAAACCCAGGTGCCTGGTGTCCTGCTCAGCCTAAGCAGGCAGTGAGCTAGCTAAGCCAGGTTAGAGCACCCTCTGCATACGGAGCTTAATTCATGCTGCTTCATATGCTGACGTGCTGCTTCCTATGCTGACGTACCTCTCTTGGTTTAGATCAAACAGGTGTATGTACAGCTAAGCCTCTGAATGATAAAAGTTGAACACTGTGTTAAGTGCATGAGGCTCTCCTAGCAAAATTAGGTGCAGACTGGTTGATATTTTCATTCATACTCTTCCATAAACAAAAACAAGGCAATGCTGAACTTACTGCATGAGCTCTTTAACAGACCACTTGGTTCTATGTCCTTCCTCTACAGTTAACTGCAATGCCCTTCCAGAATCAGAAGCACAGCAAATACATTTAACTAAAAGAAGCCAGTGTTAAATGGTCTTATTTAATGTTAGCAGGAAGCTGATGGGAATATCCTTAAATCAAAACTGATACAAAACTGAAATGTGTCCAAAACTGCTGTGTGTAGTGTCACCCTTAGTGGATTTCAAACCTCTTCATTTCCTGGTGATCAGTTCTAACTGTCTAGAGCAATGCAAGTAAGTTGGTAGCAACTTAGATCTTTTCTTACATCCACAGATGTTTTTGAAAAAGTAGTTGTGACTTCTAAGTTAGGTCAAGTGATTCACAGAAAAAAGACTCTACAACTCGAACAGAGTTATACAGCAGGGATGTTTACTCCGGCGCTGGGGTGCAGGGGGATTTCTCCACAAAGCTTGCACACCCACGGCACATTTTACCAAAAACTTATAGAGTGTGGATATCCATATTCACTGGATTACGTAACACAAACATACATATGCATGAGTAAGGCTGGGTTAGTTAGAAAGGCTGATGTCAACAGTTTATGTCATCTTTGCACCTGCCCATTGCCTCCTGGCTGGCATCTTTGGGAGGAAGGCTCGTAGTCTTTCTCACCTTGTTTTTTCCCTGGAGCATGCGCAGATTCCCTTGGCCAATTTCTTGAATAACAAGAGTGTTTTTCAGAAGGTTTATTCCTTCTATTTTATCTAAGAGAACCAATAGAACTTCTACCGTTTGTATATGGCTATCTTTACTCCTGACTAAGATTCCAACTAGTTAGAGCCACCTCTTCCTCAAGGCCAAAAGTATAATATTTTGCTGAACATTGTAGTCCTTGACAGATTTTCACAGTGAACTGCTTTGTTTTGATGAACACAGCAGTCCTTGGTAAAATTCCACAGAACAGTCTGGGCAAGCAGGATTCTTAGCAATATTGAAAAAATACTAAAAGTAATACTACAGCTTGCTATAAGTAAGTAAATAAGTTGCTAAGCGGTTTTCTAGAAGTAAATACATCTCAAAACAAGTAATCATTTCTCTGTATCACAAGTTGTCTAAAGATCATAAACAGGACAATTGTTTTCTCATTTATATTAATGCTGGAACAGATGTTGATTTGGAAACCTGTAAGCTGAAGGATGTTTTCCACTAAGGTTGGTTTGGGTTTTTTTGGTTTTTTTTCTTCTATGAAGTCTTCAGTATTTTATTTTTTTCCCACAGTAGTTCTAAGCTGCAGAAGCAGCCTCAGAGGCACTATGGAATTACTTCTCTTGATTAGCTTGGCTCCTCCTAAGGCTAGAAACTGCATCCATATTCAGAAGCTAGTTGAAGCAATGAAGCCATCTGGGGTATTGAAAGATGGAGAACTGAATCACAGGTATAACAAGGCTGTCACATTTCTTAACCTCTTGGGTTTTTAGGGCAAGCTTAACATGAGTTTTCTTTACAAGCTGGTGGTTCTTGGTAAACTGAATAATTTAGTCAATGAATAGATTTCAGAAACTTGGTGAGAGCAAGGTAAGGGTTTCTTTTTATATGTTCTTATCAAACAGCTGAAGCCTTTTTATTTCTTTCAAAGGCAATACGACTAGGATTGATATTGAAGTCCAACTTTTAACTTCTTAAGTATTGAGTGGGGCTGTAGTAACTGCCATTGAAATAGGGTATAAAAGATACTTCAACTCAAGATCTTGAAATCTTCGGGGCACTGGATAGATGTGTGAAGTGGCTCTATCCGCTGACTTGTAGCAGTTAACAAAGCTGAAACAGCGTATTGTGGGGTGAGACAGATGGTCAGTGGCACTAATCTTGCCCCAAACAGCCTGCAGCACCCAGTCTAGTTTGAAGTGATTACCCTAGATTTGCCCTTTGTATAGCTCTTTGATTGTGTTAATTTATGTGTGTCTGCTGTGGGGAAGACTAATAATGGGTCTTCATTTCTGTGAATTAATGAAAGGACTGCTACGTTAGTCTTTTTTTTTTTTTTTTTTTTGAGTGGCAGGCACTCATTTCAGAAAAACAGTAGCAGTCTATTAGACTAACAGTTCAGCAGGGAGTGAGAATACATTGTTTATGGAGGCGGTTGTAGTCTTTTAAAAAACTTGTATGCTGCCTGAACTTGCACATAGATCAATGTGTATCTTACCTTCTAAAGTAAACTCTTTCTCTTCTACCCACAGAGTCTCCCCCCTTCAGCAGTAGCAAAAGTTGGCGGCAAAATATTTACATTTGGATCTTACTGGCTCGGAGTACACACTAAAGGTGGAACTTTCATTGTCTGGTGATAGTTCTAATGTTTGAAAGTGACTTCCAGCAATAACAGAAGAAATGGAATCTCTTTGCAGGTGCTGACAAAGATGCTGTTTCTGTTGCTCCTAGGCATGTAGAAAGATCAGATTCTTTTTAGTCATTCTTTGAAAAACTAAAACATCAGGAGGAAATAAAAAATCTTAAGAGCGACTGAGCTCTCTCATTGACAATTGTGCAACTTCTACAAAAAGAATATTCATGTTAAAGACTCATACTGGTAGTGGCTGTCTTACAAGCCAAAATTTAGAAGCCATTGTTTCTGAGCACCTTCTAAAATAGTGTTTCCTGCAGTGTGAGAAGTCAAGCTTTTGGTTCCTTTCCCCAGTGACTGTATGTCACATAAGGATCTTTGTGGTACACTTCTTCCCTGCCCATGGTTTGAGAATGAGTCAACTGTATCAGAAAGCAAGGTTGTCCCTAGGAGCCTTGCTTTAATCTTAGGTCTAGTAAGGGGCAGGAAGAGGAAGGGGCAGACTGAAAACTAAGGAAGCTGAAGGTGATGTGGAAGGGCTTCTGTCAGCGCCTTTGCCATGGTGTCCCCTCTGGATGTTCTTTAGAACCTCTAATTCCTTCTCCCCTGGTCACGTTCCTCTGGCCGCTCAGCCCAAGACGTTGCGGAAGGGCCGCACGCTGTCAGCTTGACATCGAGTGAGTAGGGGCTGCGCTGTGAACGTACAAACTGCTTTGTAAAATCACCCTCAGGTGCATCTGTTGCACACCTTGTGTGTGAAACTGAACTCCCGAGAAGTGTTTCTCTTAGCCTGGTCTTCCTTGTGCTGGCACTTTGAAAGACTTCATGTGCACAGCAAATGAGCCTTTGCTGAAATGACTTGTCACCTGAGAACAGGCTCTCAGCGGGCTGCGGCACAGTTCTGACAAGGGTCTGCAGCACTGAAAACTGTCCCATAAGGTACCTGACAGCACCTCAGGCACAGTAGAAAATCAAAATAAGGAAGGCTAGGGCATGCTGTCAAATGTGGACAGAACTTTTTAGATTTCTCTGGATGTTAACCAGCAGTAAGATAGCTACAGCAATCTCTTTTCTCCCTCACTGCCAAGGGAAGTACCTTACCAGCACTGGCACTGGTGGCTCATTGTGCACTGCTGGTTCATTACAGCACAGGATCAGCCTCGGAATCTCTTGGCTAAGTCACTTTTTAAAGCCAGTATTAGACTGGCCATACTGCTTGCAGCTTACTAACATTTTTTTTGGTTCAGAAGCAGCTCGGTGTTGATACTGAGTAGTTTAGCAGTGTAAATTCTGTAGTTTATCACAGTTTAGGAAGAACATGAAAGTAGCAAAAAATGTTTTCTTACACAGTTATTTGTTCCTTTACAGCCAGTTGAAGATGCATATGTACCAGTTGTCAAGTTTGATGGTGTTGAGGTAAGTGTTTTGCTTTTTTTTCTTTAAGTGTGAAATATTTTTTTTCTTCCTTTGGAATAGGATAACTTCTCCAGGGAGCTGTGACCATGCTATTTCACGAGGTTATTTGTACCTTAGAGTGTATTTAGGAAACTGTGATTGAACGGCCTGACCACAGCCTGTCCCAGGAGAAGACGCTGCAGTAAAATGGGAGCTTATAGGAAAATAAGCCCCCAGGAAGCCTGGCAGGCGTGGGACCATCCGGGACACCCCTTTCTAAACCTGCGATGTAGAGCAGGGTAGCTTGCTTGAACAGCACTTACCTCACAAGGACTGTTCAGAGTGGGAGCAAAGGCAGTGTCCTTGCTAACTCCTCCCAGCTCTGACAAGCTGGATTTCTACAGAGGGATGAGTGTGGTGTAGTTCACTGTGTGAATCATGTCAGCAGACTAAATGCTTTGCTGCAAATCAAAAATGAAGTGGCCGTGAGACAAGCAATCTGGAAAATGAAAATACTCATTTGACTCCTGCCTGGGTTTGTCAGCTGCAGGAATCCTTGTTTCTTGAACACATCTTGTACAGTGAATGGAGACCTGCGTGTTGTAGTACCTAAGCAAGTTACTGCTTGGTATCACTCTCATGAAGACACTTATTCTGTGACTTTCTTCTGGCCTTTGTCTGGTGCAGACATTCACAGAATAACTTTCTTGCCTCAAGAAGCAGATGCTTCAGGATCAAAAGGGCTTGCTGCACTGAGAAAATGCTCTCTCCTTTGCTGAAGTACAGCTGAGGTGATTGAACTTACGTCTTTATTCTATGATTAATTTTAAGTTCCCTTTTAATGGAAATTCTAAGTTTAGAGTAATCTTCAATATAAAAAACCCCTTCTTTTACCTAGCTTAAAAAGAAAGGGGGGATACAATGAAGGTTTTGTAAATAAATTATGGGACTTCTAGCAATTTTCTTGAGGTTTTTTGGCAAATAAATCTCTTGGGAGATGTATCTATAGTCGTATAGTTCTAAATACAAATGTTAACCACTTTTTTTAGACTTGACTAACTGTTCCCCACTAGCGTGCTGTTCACAAAGAGTGCAGCATTCTAACTCACGGTTGACACTTTTTTTCCTCTTAAGATTGATCGGGTGCTTGCAAGACCGTCTGTGCAAACTGTTTCTGATTAATCTTGATCTCAGAGATGACTGGCATCTGAGAAGCCTGGATATGAGATGTGTACGGACCTTAAATGGTGAACGTATTTACACGTCTTTAAAAAGAAAGCGTTACTGAAATTGGTCTAGAATGCGCATTCCACATCTCAAGTTTCTGTACAAGGTGCATAAACTGATCTCCTGTGTACTTGAGATCTGAGGAGGTGGTGAGTGGTCTTAAATTTAGATGTTTCAAGGAGTTGTCTGTTGAGATAGACCTGTATTTCACGTTTCCTTGATCGGCGTGCGTGCATTGTTTCAGCTTGCCACAGAAGCTGCTTCAGATGAATAGGTAGAGCACTTGATAGAGAAGAATGTGTGATACTTCATAAAAAAACCCAAAAAGATATTTAAACTACCTGAAGCCTAACTTGTTCACTGTTTAATAGTGACTGGTTTAATTGTTCCTGGCTGTTGAAAGAAACCTGGCTTTCAGAATCCTCTAGAAAGGCCTTATTAAAAATGGTTGGGGAGAGTCTATAAATAATGACAAAGCTGTGGAGGGCACCAGTTACCTGAAGGGATACTGAATGAGAGGTGTAATCTGTAATTTTTAACGTACTACAAAGTGAATGATCCAAACTTGATTTCATAGATTTGAATAATAAATTGTAAGGTACTGATCCAGCATAGCATCAGACAGATCTGTACCTGTTACTAGGAACTTCTGTACTTAACTTTTTTCTTAGAGTTGCCAATGAAATGCTACATCTAGTGCCAAGTGAAGAGAACTTCTGGCTCATGCGCCGTGCAATTAAACAGTGGGCAAAACGTAAGGTGATTGTTCATAATCTTTAAGCTTCTCAGAGGCACCTCACACTGAAAAAATAAGACCGTCTGAAGTACTTCAGCTTTGGATAGCCATTTCAGTGACAGTTTTCAAACAAAACCCTGGTTTTTAGTTTAGATTCAAAGTCTGTCCACGGAGTAGAGTGGGTGTGGTTTTTAATGGGGGTAGAATGAGGAGAAGAGGGGAGTGCCTACAACACAAGGTGCTTTATTGCTTATCAGGAACCTGACGTCAGGTGATACAAAAGCCAAGTTAAGTATAAAAGCTTGATCCATAAGGAATAAGAAAGTACTGTTTGTGCATGTGGCTAAAGCAAGTGCTAGAAGCATGGTGGCATTTTTTTTCTTAAGGGAAGTTGGAGTGAAGCAGTAGCTGTAGCAGTGTAGGCAAATTTCAGAGTAGCAGTGTTTTGGGAAGTGGTGTGGTAAGGATTCTTTTTCTCATCACTGTTAAGGACCAACAGTTTTGGCTTCATTGCACTGCAGTAACAACTGACTTTGAGGCTGAAGTGTACTGAGTATTCTGTAGATTGTGAAGTTGGTGCTGCAGATTTGAAGGAATATCCTTGGGTATGGAAAGACTGCAGGCTAACGGCAGCGTATCCGCTCTAGGACATGGCATTTACTCCAACCTGCTGGGATTTCTTGGTGGGGTTTCCTGGACAATGCTGATAGCAAGAACATGTCTGCTCTATCCAAATGCTTTGGCTTCTGCTCTTGTGAACAAGTTCTTGGTTTGGTTTGTTTTGTTTTGTTTTTTCAAAATGGTAAGAGCTATTGTTTATTTTAATTTTCAGAAAGAAGTAACAGTTCTAGAGGTAGTTCTTCATATAAGATTTGCGTTGACAACATTCAGTCCTACCCTGAATTACATGGCAGAGTTTTAGATGGACAGTTGCTGGCTTTTCTAACATGGGGAATGGCCAAATCCTGTATTGCTGAAACAACCAAAAGACAGCAATCTTAATTTACCACTATAGGACCCTAGGGCATGTAAAGATTGAATTCAGAAGCCTTTAAACTTTTTTCCAACCTAAGTTGATGCTAAGCACCATTGTTTTAACATCCCAGGTGAACCCCTCAGACCGATCCCGTGTAATGTGGATCCTCGCCCCAGGCTCTCCACAGCAGAACTCTACACACAAGGGATCTGCATCAACACGAGCGGTAATGGTAGAAGAGTTCAAACATGGTAAAGTCCTTCCCATACTTGTTAACTGTTTACAAAGTATAATTCTTGCTATATGAAACCACATTACCTGAACTGGTACCTAAGCGCCATTCACAAGTGAAACAATCCTGTCAGCATATCACCTTTTCCCACCAAAACACTTGATCAGCAACGTTCCGGTGTTTCAAAAAACAAAAAGTGAAGAGGGAACACGTGTCTTGAAAGGCAGTGCCTGCAGATTGGAAGAGATCTCCAGGCCCATCAAAAGATTACTGAGCTCCGTAGTAAGCCATAAGGGGTTGGCTGGTTGCTTCCCCCTTTCTTTATTTCCCTTGGAAGGCTGTTGCAGAACCCAAATCTTCTAAGCATTAAAGAGTTTTCTTCCAGTTTGCAGCTTAAAGTTACTCAGGGCCAGGCAGCACACATTTTTTCTGGTGCTCACACCCTTCTAGCTTACTAACTCTTCTCCCTCAGTGTTATTTCCCTCTTCTGCATTTACAGGAGTCACCCCACTCTTCTCCCACTTGCTTTCCTGTCCCGAGCCAATCCCGCACTCCTGACGTCATCACGCATGACCACCTCCCACCTCCCAGTGATCCCCACAGCTCTCCTCGCCAGTTCTCCCAGGGACAGTTCATCTTTCTGGGATGTGAAGGACCCGCAGGGCCACCACGTCAGACAAGCTGCGCTCTTGTCAGGGGCATTAACTCTCCTCTACAGTTCTTGAAAACACTGTGCCTGACACACGGCAGTGCAGCTGCCTTATGCCCCCATCACACTGTTGGCTCCCAGATGCTCTCTTGTGCTTCCCTTGAGCTCCCTGTAGGTCTTCTTCCCCCTCCTCAGTTTTGACCAGCCAAAGAACATCCAACTTATGACTCTCAAATTCTTCCCACTCTTCTAAATATCTTCTTGGGGGTCTCAGCCTCCTGCCCTTCAGATCAGTAGCTTATCGCAACGGGGGAAGGAGAGCACTGTTTTTCCCCAAGTAAGCAAATACTTCAGCTGTTTGTTTAAATATAAAAATTAAGAGGATGGGAAAAAAAATAACAGCTAATTGGAAAGTGAAAGTTTAATTTGGTGCTGAAACTGCTTGAATACTTCTGCTGCAGCTGTAGCAGAGGGCTGGCACTTAAACATCTGATCAGGATAAAAGCAGAAATCTTTCCACTAAGGTTTCAAATTACAAAATAACCTCATCTAAGGGAAGGCAAAATGTCAATATGAAAACATTGCTGTATGTTTCTGGTGCCTTCTCAGTACAATGTTTCTCTTATGGCACCAAGAACTTACTGGTATAAAAAGTTAAGAATTCAAAGTATTATTGTGAAGCAATTTACAGTTAAATCAGCAGTAGTGAGAAAATAGTCAAGAATTTGACTTGCAGAGTGGGAGATGGTTTGTGACTTTCTCCACAGCTTTTACTATGAATGAAGTTTACAGCTATCTCCCTATTTGGGAATGCCCTACTTCGTTAGGATTGGTCTGCTTAGGAACTCAGCAGGCTGCCTTGTTCATCATTGCGATTTTTCAGTCGGAGGAACGACAGACAGAAGGCCAGCAGGTACCAGTTTCAGCTGACTTTTGCCTGGGTGCAGAGTGAAACTTCTTTCTGAAAACAAAAGTTGTCTCTATCAGGATATTGGCTATTATAGGAAGTGTCTTTTTTCCATCCTTTGCTTCAGCAAAAAGCTTTTTGGCCCAGGTGGTTTTCTCCTGATGCGGAAATGTGCAAGTACTGTGAATCTTGCACACTTGTAGAGGAAAGCTGTTGCCCGCTGAGCTCTGTAGCCGTGAGGGTAGATGCTGCGCTGGTCACATTCCCCCGCAAAGGGTGGTTGTCTTTGCCTTGTGCGCTCGCGTATCACGGGTGAGCCGTGTCATGAGACAAACAGGCTCAATAGCAGCGTCCCGGCTGGGTGAGCAGGGACACCGGCAGTGGGTCTGCTGGCCAGAAGCTGTCAGACCCCGGTGGTGACACCCGACTGGCCTCCGCCAGTGGTGACGCCTGGGGCAGGTGTCCCCACCCAGTGAAAACAGGGCTTCTTGGCTGCTCAGGGATAGCAGCTGCTGATTGCCTTTATTGTGGGGACTTCGCGGTAGTTGGGTGCTGGGGTTGTACAGTGCCGGCGTAACGGTTTTCCAGGGTTATCGCACACCAGTTTTAGGGAGAGCTAGTGTTACTGGGTGCTAGGGTGTCCTGGTTCAGGTAGGATAGGGTTAAGTTTCCCCAGCAGAGAGGGGGAAGGGATCTCCAGCCGGGTTATTCATACCATGCTGACCTCAGGTCCACGCGGCAGCTCGGGAACTTTTTCCTTTGTGGCTTTGGTCGCAGAAAAGCTATATCCTTGCGGTATTTCTCTGTATATCTTTTGTTTTCTGTTATTACTGTTTATCGTTGTTATCATTGCTACTGTTGTTGTTCAGATTGCTTATTACACTGTTGTATTAAACTTCTTCTTCTTCTTTTAACCTGGGGTTTGTGCCCTACTTGTGCCCGAGGGTGGGGGAGGGACAACAGCCACGTGGTCTCCGGTCCCGGCAGGGCCTAAACCAACACAGAGGGTTATGGGGTTGTAGGCTTATAGAGAGCTAGGGTTATGGGGTATTAGGGTTATGGGATGCCAGAGTGTAGGTGGGATAGCGTTAAATTGTGTTATTTTTAGGGACAAAATCTAGGCTTTTTGGTCCTGGATTCCTCGGTTGTTTGGGGGTCTCTTGCCTTAGCTTATGTTCTGGGTGGTTTTTGGAGAGTCCTAGTGTAGATTATTTTCTTTTTAGGGTTTGGATAGGGGCCTCTGGTTTGTGCATGGTGTGTCTTCTAGTTGTTTGGCTTTTTTTTTTCTCTCCTGGTGGTTTATTTTGCATTTTTTGTCTTGTAACCACCATTTCTGGTCTAATACACCTGTCCAGGTTGGCCAGTGTCACTTCTGCTGTGGTCCAACTCCTTTCTGGTGAGCATTGGACTGTTTTAGATAAGTTCATGCAGAATGACTGCCAGATGATGAATGGTCGCTTCTGGGCTGCGGGAGGACTTCTGGCCCACAGGTAATGCCTGTCGGAGAGCTGAGTGTACTTCTGAATTTGTGCAGACTTCCAAATAGATGGTCATTTCTCCTGCCTTGGGGAAGAGCCATGGGAAGACACCGGCCGCACAGGAGGACAAGGGTCCTGTGTTGAGTGTTGTGGGACTTGAGACATGGCTGAAAAAATGGTAGAGGTTTGTTTGTGTTTTCTGTATGCTTTGGTTTTGAATGTCTGCTTGTGGCAGTGACTTCAGACTGTCCTTAGCTCCTGTCTCAAAGCACAACCGTGTGCTTAGGGCGAGGTTCATCACCCATGATAGTGGATGTGAATCCATATTTCAAATAGACTTCTTGATTGTTTTGAATTGGGGGGCAAACTTCTGCCCAGATCTGTTCAGTCATCCTTGGTTTTGCCGCTTCATGTAACTGGTGAGGAGCTCATAGGAAGAGCAGGAGAAGGGTCGGTGCTGCCGTTTCCACGTTGGTCACTTGTGCTGCAGTTATCAGGGTTATCTTCCATCCGCGGTTTCTTGGCAAGAATCTCTTTTGTCTGTTTTGTGAAGGGTAGCGGACTTAATGGGAGACTTTTTGTTCCTCACTAGTGTCTCGGAGATTTACCTCTTGGGTTTTGTTTGATTTTTTTATTTGTTCTACTTCATTTAAAAAGCTTTTTGTAGCTCTTTAAGGATGGAAGCCCAAAGAAAGTCTTTAGGATTTCTACCCAGGAGCATCCAGAAAGGTCTGTCCGGGTACACTGCTGTCAGCCTTCAGTCTAGTGAAATGTCTGGTGGTGGTGAATGTTTAACAGTGCTGTAAGTCAAACACATTGTAAATAGACAAGCTTTGCCCTTGTTCCTGCTGTGCCTGGGGGATGATTCTCAGCAGGTTGTAAATAGTGTGTTCTGCTGTGCTTTACCCGTTTAAAACAGTGTATCACCGAAAATAGTGCCTACACAGAGCAAGAACCACCAGCCGACCCTTGGGGAGCTTCAAAGCGATGGGTAAATGTAAATGGGCTAAAAAATAGTCCTGTGGTAGCAGGTGTCACCTGCCACCTGGCTGAGGGCGCACTCGACGCCACTATCCATTCCATCGATATGAAACTGCATCGGTCCCAGTGTGGACCCTGGAGAGACACCACTCCTTGCTGGTTTCCACTTGGGCATTGTTCTGCTGATTACGGATACCAATTCAACCCAGACACCAGGGTGAAAAGAGCAGGCGTATTTTACTGGCGATAACCAATGTAACAGTGTAATACAGAAAACACGCAGTGAGAAAAAGCAGAATAGTGCACTTAAAGCAGCAAACAGGAAAAAACAGGGTAATGCATTAAATCATTACTACACGAGAGAGAGAATGAAGATTAAGAAAAACACATCACCCCTTGCACACGTTACCATCCCCCAGCCCCGCAGTGGCTGGGCAGCCCCGGTCACAGCGAGGGTTTGCAGAGCCTGTCCCGGCAAGGGGGAAATCCTACGCGGTGCCTCCACCCGTAGCTGAGGCTGCCAGAGTCGCTGCAAACGGGCCGACCCTTAGATACCAGAGATCGACAGGCCAGAACAGCTGGCACCTCTGTTCTGAGCGGGAAATTTCTGGTTTCATCCTCCTGTTGGATTCCACCCAAAGCCTGGCCAGGGCTCAGGGGGGGAAACCAAGGGAGTTTTTAACAAGGCCAGATACCTGGGTTCTCAGCCTTGCAGAAGGCTGAGAAAGGAAAATTGGAAACATTCTCCCCTCACTCCTGACTATATTCTGTCTAAGCTGCGTCTCTCACTAGCGAGTTTACATACTGTGTTCATGACTACACGCTAAGTTAGCAGCTTCGGCTTGGGGCCTGTTGTTCAGGCTTCAGTACTTCCTTGCTTTATCACTTTTTACACCAGCATAAGTGCGTTGTTATAACTGAGTACAACACCTACTAGCGCAATGGTTTCAGGTATAAAATATACAGGATTCATCTATAGGTCAACTCTGGTTTGGGCTGGTAGTCCAAACCTTAGCACTTCACACTGAGACATTTGGGGTGGCACAGTGACATGGGGTGACACAGTGACATGGGGATGGCACTGTGACATTGACATGGCACGGTGACATGGCTGCCATTCTGACACGGGGAAGGTACATTGAAATGGGGGTGGCATTGTGACGTAGGGCGGCTCTGTGGAACGGGAGGGGCACTGAGGCACGAGGATGGCACTGTGACGTGGGGGTAACTCTGTGACATAGGGGCGGCACGGTGACATTGGGATGGCACTGTGACATGGGGAGGGCACAGTGACATGTGGGCGGCACTGTGATGTGGGGGTGGCATTGTAACATTGGGTTGGCACTGTGACATGGCAGTCATATTATGACATGGTGGCCGCACTGTGACATAGGGACAGCAGGGTGAAATGGGGGCAGCACTGTCACATGGGGGTACTGCTTTGACATGATGGCGGCGTTCTGACATTTTTGTGGCACTGTGACATGGGGGTGGCACTGTGACATGGGGACGGCACGGTGACATAGGGTGGCACTGTGATATGGGGATGGTACTGTGACATGGGGACAGCACTGGGTCATTAAAAATCCACTGTGACATGGGGGTATCACTGTGACATGGGAGTGGCACTGTGACATGGGGACGGCACTGTGACATGGGGGTGGCTCTGTGATGTGGGGGTGTCACTGTAATATGGCGGTGGCACTGTGACATGGGTACGGCACTGTGACATTGGGATGGCAGTGTGTCACGGGGGCGGCACTGTGACATGTGGATGGTACTATCACATGGCAGCGTCACTATGATACGGCGGTGGCACTGTGACATGGGGACGGCACTGTAACATGGGGGTACCACTGTAACATGGCAGTGGCATTGTGACAAGGGGATGGCACTGGGACATAGGGATAGCGGTGTGTCATCGTGGTGGCACTTTGACATGGGGGTGGCATATTGACAAGGAGCCTGCACTGTGACAGTGGGGCGGCACTCTGAGCTGGGGGTGGCTCTGTGACATGGGTGTGGCACTGAGACCTGGCGGCGGCATTGTCACAATGGCTTGGTAGTGTGACAAGGGAATGGCACAGTGACATGGGGGCGGCACTGACACGGGGACGAAACTGTGACATTGGGACGGCACTGTGACATGGGGGCTGCATTGTGACATGGTGGTGGCACTGTGACATGGGGATGGCTCTGTAATGTGGTAGTGGCACTGTGACATGGTGACGGAACTGTGACATGTGGATGGCACTATGACATTGGGACGGCACTGTTACATGGAGAAGGCACTGTGACATATGGGTGTCACTGTGACATGGGCAGGGCACTGTGACATGGGTGCGGCACTGTGACATGGATATGGCACTGTGACATGTGGGTGGCACTGTGACATGGTTTTGGCACTGTTACATGGGGATGGCAGTTTGACATGGGGGTGTTAGAGTGACCTGGAGGTGGCACTGTGATATGGGGATGGCACTGTGACATGGGGGTGGCATTGTCACATGGGGGTGGCACTGTGATATGTGGACGTCACCGTGACAGTGGGTTGGCACTGTGACATGGATGTGGCACTGTGACATGGGGACTGCACTATTACGTGGGGACAGCACTGTGACATGGGGATGGCAATGTGACATGGGGATGACACTGGGTCATTAGAATTCCACTGTGACATGGGGAAAGCAGTGTGACACGTTGGTGGGCTGTGACATGGAGGCAGCACTGTTACATGGGGATATCACTGTGACATGGGCACGGCATTGTGACATGGGCGCGGCATTGTGACATGGGCGCGGCATTGTGACATGGGGACGGCACTGTGACATGGGGACGGCACTGTGACATGGGGGCTGCATTGTGACATTGGGGTGGCACTTTGACATTCAGGTGGCACTGTGACATGGGTGTGGCACTGTGCCCTGGCGGTGGCATTGTGATATGGGGATGGCACTGTGGCCTGGGACAGCACTGTGACATGGGGGTGGCACTGTGACATGGGGATTGTACTGTGAAATGGGGATGGCACTGTGACATGGGGGCGGCACTGTGACACGGGGGCGGCAGTGTTGCATGGCGGTGGCACTGTGACTTTGTGGTCGCACTGTGACATGAGGATGGTACAGTGACGTTGGGTCGGCACTGTGACATGGGGATGGCACTCTGACATGGAGATGGCACTGTGACATGTGGGTGGCACTGTGACATAGGTACAGCACTGTGACATGGGTTTGGCATTGTGACATGGGGACAGCATTCTGACGTGGGGACGGCGCCGTGGTATGGGTCGGAACTGTTACAAGGGGGTGGCACTGTGACATGTGGGTTGCACTGTAACATGGGGCCGGCACTGTTATATGGTGGTGGCATTGTGACATGGGGTTGGTATTGTGACATGGCGGTGGCATTGTGACATTGTTGTCGCACTGTGACATGGGGATGGCACTGGGACATAGGGATAGCAGTGTGACATTGGGGTGGCAGTTTGGCATGGGGGTGGCATATTGACCAGGGGCCTGCACTGTGACAGTGGGGCGGCACTGTGAGATGGAGGTGACTGTGTGACATGGGTGTGGCACTGTGACCTGGCGGTGGCATTGTCACATTGGTTTGGCAGTGTGACATAGGAATGGCACAGTGACATGGGTGTGGCACTGTGACATGGGTGTGTCACCCTGACATGGGCGCGGCACTGTGACATGGAGACGGCACTGTGACATAGGGGCTGCATTGTGACATGGAGACGGCAGTGTGACATGGGAGCGTCACTGTGACATGGGAGCGTCACTGTGACTTGGGAGTGGCACTGTGACTTGGCGACGGCGCTGTGACATGGGAAGTGGACTGTGACATTGTGGTGGCACTGTGACATGGGCGCGGAACTGTGATACGGGGACAGCACTGTGACATTGTGGTCGCACTGTGCCATGGGGCGGTACTGTGACATGAGGATGGTAGTGTGACATGCCGGTGGCACTGTGACATGGGGACAGCACTGTGACATAAGGGCGGCATGGTGACATAGGGTGGCACTGTGACATGGGGACGGCAGTGTGACATGTGGGTGGCACTGTAATATGTGGACGTCACTGTAACAGATGGCATTATGACATGGGGACGGAACTGTGACATGGAGATGGCACTGTGATATGTGGGTGGCACTGTGACATGGGTGTGGCACTGTGACATGAGTGTGGCAATACGACATGGGTGTGGCACTGTGACTTGAAAACGGCACTGTGACATGGGGGCGGCACGGTGAGATGGAGGCGGCACCATGACTTTAGTGTGAAATGGGGATGGCTCTGTGACATGTCGTCGGCACTGTGACATGGGGGTGGCACTGTGACATCTTTTGTCTGGTTCACTGTTATTGCTGTTTATTGTTGTTATCGTTGCCGCTGCTGCTATTCTGATTGTTTATCACTCTGTTGTATTAAATTTCTTCTTATTTTAGCCCGAGGTCTGTGTTTAACTTCCAGCCCGACCGGCTGCGGATCGGGGAAGGGCCACAGCGACGTGCTCTCCGGTCCCGGTAAGGTTTACACTGTGTCACTGTGACATGGGGGTGGCACTGTGACATGGGGGCGACACTGTGAGATGGGGGCGGACCGGTGACATGGGGGCTGCATTGTGTCATCGTGGTGGCACTGGTACATGGAGTCGGCACTGTGACATGGCGGTGGCATTGAGACATAGGGTTGGCACTGTGACATGGGGGCCTCGCTGTGACATTGCAGTGCCACTGTGTCATGGGGGTGGCAATGTGACATCGGGGGTGGCAGCGAGACATGGGCAGGGCACTGTGACATGGGCAGGACACTGTGACATGGGAGTTGCACTGTGACATGAGGATGGCACTGTGCCATGGGGTGCCATGTGACATCGGAGTGGCGCTGTGATATGGGGACGGCCCTGTGACATTGGGGGGGCGATGTGACATGGGTGTGGCACTCTGACAGAGGGGTGACTCTGTGACGTTCTTTTGGCACTGTGACATGGGGACGGTACTGTGCCATGCGTATTGCATTGTGACATGGGGGTGGCACTGTGACATGTGGATGTCCCTGTGACAGGGGCATTGCACTGTCACATGGCGGTGGCACTGTGACATTGGTTCGGCATAGTGAAATGTGGGTGGCACTGTGACATGGGGACAGCAGTGTGACATGGGGACAGCAGTGTGACATGGGGCTGGCACAATGTCATGGTAGTGGCACTGTGATATGGAGGCGGCACTGTGACACGGGGGCTCCACTGTGACATCACAGTGGTATTTTGACATGGGTGTGACACTGTGACAGTGGGGTGACTCTATGATATACTGGTGGCAATGTGACATGGGTACAGCAGTTTGACATGGGTACGGCAGTTTGACATGGGGGTGTCGCTGTGACATGGGGGTGTCGCTGTGACATGGGGACGGCACTGTGACATCCAGACGGCACTGTGACATGGGTGTGGCACTGTGACAATGGGGTGACACTGTGACATTGTGGTGGCACTGTGACATGGGTACGGCACTGTGAAATGTGGATGACACTGTGACATGGGGTGTTGCTGTGACATGGTGTAAGGAACTTTTTGGACTTTTAGTATGTCTCAACATCGCTGTCTCCACGACGACCACTTCCTGACTCAGCATAAAGGAGCACATCTTGAAGAAAACACAGAGTCCCCGACAAAAACCACATCCGCCCTAGACGAGGACGTCAGCAGTCATCTATCGAGCTGCGCCTGTGCGTGAGCGCGTGAGCCGGGTGGAGGGGAAACCGCGGCGAGACAGATCGGCCCCTCGCCAGCACGACCACCATGGACACCCGGGCATGCGCGCACGGAGGACCACGGGGTGGCACCTACAACAACGAGTTGGTGACAAAGGGTGGCACTGTGACATGGGGACGGCAGTGTGACACGGGGGCAGCATTTTGACATGGGGGCGGCATTGTGACATGTGGGTGGCACTGTAATATGTGGACGTCACTGTAACAGTGAGATGGCATTATGACATGGGTGTGGCACTGTGACATGGGTGTGGCACTGTGACATGGGTGTGGCACTGTGACATGTGTACAGCACTGCAACATGAGTGTGGCAATATGACATGGGTGTGTGGCACTGTGACTTGAAAACGGCACTGTGACATGTGTGTGGCACTGTGACATGGGAACAGCCAGTGACATGGGGACGGCACCATGACATGGGGTGGTGATATTTCATGGGGATGGCAGTGTGACATGAGGGTGACATGGTGACATGGGGGCGACACGGTGACTATACTGTGACACTGTGACATGGGGCGGCACTGTGACATGGTGTTGCAGGAGTTGCACTGTGACAATGGGTCGGCACTGTCAGATGGGGGTGGCACGGTGATATGGGTATGGCACTGTGACCTGGCGGTCACATTGTCACATTGGCTTGGTAGTGTGACATGGGGAGGGCACTGTGACATGGGGACGGCACTGTGATATGGGTGTGGCATTGTGACATTGGGGTGGGTCTGTGATATGTGGATGTCACTGTGACAGTGGGGTTGCACTGTGAAATAGGGACGGTACTGCGACATGGGGGTGGCACTGTGACTTGAGGACAGAACTATGACATTGGGGTGGCACTGTGACATTGGGGTGGCACTGTTACATTGGGGTGGCACTGTGTCATGGGGGCGGTACTGTCACATGTGGACAGCACTGTGAAACTGGGGCGGCACTGTGACACGGGAATGCATTGTGCCATTGGGACGGCACTGTGACATGGGGACGGCACTGTCACATGGTGTCCCGATCCGATATCGGGGGAGGGTTCTTAAAAAATCCCGAGAGCGAGATTAAGACACAAACGAGGTCAGATGCTGAATAACCTTATGAACTTTGTCCTATCGCTCTTATTAGTTGTTATAGAAATAAAGTTCATAAGGTTATGAAGGAAAAGCAAGGAAAAGGTCGGAGTCCCTAAGCAAGAACACGGTAGAGGCGCAACTAATTACCGCCACCACGACTGGGGATCCGGCGATGTTCTGTCGGTCCGATGATGCTCCACGTTCCTGGCTCCGAGTTGGTTCCCCTCTTCTAGTTGGTTCCCATCTTCTGGTTGGTTTCCCTCTCTCAAGGAGTACACAGTCTGTCTTTTTTATAGTCCCCATCCCCCCAGTTTGTCCACCCATTTCCACGGGGCTCGTTGTAGGTGCCACCCCGTGGTCCTCCGTGCGCGCATGCCCGGGTGTCCATGGTGGTCGTGCTGGCAAGGGGCCGATCTGTCTCGCCGCGTGTGATGGTTTGACTGGCTAAATGCCAGGTATCCACCAAGTCGCTCTATCACTTCCCCCCCCCCCCCTTCCCTTTGTTTTCTCAACAGGGTAAAGAGGGGAAAGAAGATAAACTAACCCTTGTGGGTGAAACAAAAGCAGTTTTAATATAAGCAAAGCAAAGCAAAAGTCCGCGCGCGGAAGCAAAAGCAAACAGATTTATTCTCTACTTCCCATGAAGAGGCGATGTCGGGCCTTCTCAGGAAGCAGGGCTCCAATACGCGTAGTAGTTGCCTCGGAGGACCAAGGGTGACCCCACCCCCTTCCTCCTTTCTCCCAGCTTTTATACTGAGCAGACGTCATATGGTCTGGAATATCCCTTTGGTCGGTTTGGGTCAGCTGTCCTGGCTGTGTCCCCTCCCAAGATCTTGCCCACCCCGTCCCACTGGGGAAAATATCAGAAAGAGCCTTGGTGCTGTGTAAGCACCGCTCAGCAGCAGCCACCACACCAGGGTGCTGCCAACACCCTGCAGCTCCCAGCATAAACCACAGCACCGTGAGGGCTGCTGTAGGGGAAAACCGATTCCAGTTCAGCCAGACCCAGTACAGTCTCCACCCCTTATTCCATACCATTTACGTTATGCCCAGGTCCCACATAATATTCATTTATCTATTCCATAAGCTTTCTTCACTTCTTCAGATGTTCAGTGTCTTGGCTTCCATCTGTCAAGATAGATGCTCAGGACAGAAGTATGCTTGACCGTTGGACTCCAGCACCGGCTAGGTTTGGGTCGTCATTGCACGTGTCTGGTTCACTCTTCATCGTTCCTACTTCCTCCATCACTTCCTGCAACATACAACTCATCCCACAGATTACTTTCCCCCCAAGGTTAAATGTTCTTGAGGCACACACTGAGTAGTCCCATCCTCCCGCATTACCCACCAAGTACATCCAGGTCCCTGAGCAAAGACAATCCCACGAGTGGGCTTGCCTTTTCCCAAGGGAGGAGCAATCCACACTGCCTTCCCCAGCCACCTCCCTGTGTGTACTACAGGGACCTTATCTCCTCCCACAGTATGAAGGGGGTTTGTTTGGGCAGGCCCAGGACGGTTAACAGATCCTCTGGTATTAATTAGCCAAGTGGCTTCTGCTGAATTTATATCCCAATGCTTCCATCCCCCATTGTCCAATGCTCTCAACATAGTCTTCAACAGTCCATTATATCTTTCAATCTTTCCAGACGCTTGTGGGTAATAAGGGATGTGATACACCCACTCAATGCCGTGTTTCTTTGCCCAGGAGTTTATAAGATTATTTCGAAAATGGGTCCCGTTGTCTGACTCGATTCTTTCAGGAGTACCATGTCGCCATAAAATTTGCCTTTCAAGACCCAAGATGGTATTTCGGGCAGTGGCATGATTTACAGGGTACGTTTCTAGCCAACCCGTAGTTGCTTCTACCATGGTGAGTATGTAGCGCTTGCCTTGGCGTGTTCGTGGCAGTGGTCCAATATAGTCAATCTGCCAGGCCTCACCGTATTGAAAACTCAGCCATCGCCCTCTGTTCCAGGGAGACTTTGCTCGTGTGGCTCGCTTGATTGCAGCACATGTTTCACATTCGTGAGTGACCTGTGAGATGGCCTCCATGGTCAGGTCCACCCCTCGATCACGAGCCCATCTGTACGTTGCATCTCTGCCAAGAGGCCCTGATGTTTCATGGGCCCATCGAGCTACAAACAGCTCACCCTTACGCTCCCAGTCCAGGTCCAGCCGAGCTACTTCAATTTTGGCAGCTTTGTCTGCTTGCTCATTGTTTTGGTGTTCTTCAGTGGCACGCCTTTTGGGCACATGAGCATCTACATGACGCACCTTTAGAGCCACGTTTTCCACTCGGGCAGCGATGTCCTGCCACAATGCAGCAGCCCAGATGGGTTTACCTCTGCGCTGCCAATTGGTCTTCTTCCACTCCTGTAGCCACCCCCACAGGGCGTTAGCCACCATCCAGGAGTCCGTGTAGAGATATAATACTGGCCACTTTTCCCGTTCAGCAATCTTTAGGGCAAGTTGGATCGCTTTTACTTCGGCGAACTGACTTGACTCTCCTTCTCCTTCAGTGGCCTCAACGACTTGTCTTGTGGGACTCCACACAGCAGCTTTCCACTTCCGATGGCTTCCTACCACACGACAGGATCCATCAGTAAAGAGAGCGTAACGCCTCTCATCTTCTGGTAACTCGTTATATGGCGGTGCCTCTTGGGCATGAGCCACCTCCTCAGGCCGCACTCCAAAATCTCTACCTTCTGGCCAGTCCATGATCTCTTCCAGGATCCCTGGATGGTTGGGTTTCCCCAGTCGAGCCCGTTGCGTGATTAACGCGACCCATTTACTCCAGGTAGCCCTGGCTGCATGGTGTGTGGAAGGGATGTTTCCTTTGAACATCCAATGTAATACAGGCAGCCGTGGTGCCAAGAGGAGCTGTGCTTCTGTACCAACAACTTCTGAAGCAGCTCGAATCCCCTCATATGCTGCCAGTATCTCCTTTTCAGTTGGAGTGTAGTGGGCTTCTGATCCTCGATACCCCCGGCTCCAAAATCCTAATGGTCGACCTCGAGTTTCACCTGGTATCTTCTGCCAGAGGCTCCATGTGAGTCCGTGCTCCCCAGTTGATGTGTAAAGTATATTTTGCACAGCTGGTCCTGTCCGAACAGGCCCAAGAGCTACCGCTCGAGCTATCTCTTGTTTGATGTGCTCAAAGGCTTGTTGCTGCTCAGGACCCCACTGAAAATTGTTCTTCTTTCGGGTCACTTGATAGAGAGGGCTCACAAGCTGACTGTAACCTGGAATATGCATCCTCCAAAATCCCACAAGTCCTAGGAAAGCTTGTGTTTCCTTCTTGTTGGTCGGTGGAGACATAGTTGCTATCTTGTTGACAACATCCAATGGCACATGACGGCGTCCATCTTGCCATTTTATTCCCAAGAACTGAATTTCTCGTGCTGGTCCCTTGACCTTGCTTTTCTTTATGGCAAACCCAGCTCTCAGAAGAATCTCAATTACTCTTTGTCCTTTCTTGAACACTTCTTCTGCCTCATTGCCCCACACAATGATGTCATCAATGTATTGTAGATGTTCAGGGGCATCACCCTTTTCCAGTGCAGTTTGAATTAGTCCATGACAAATAGTGGGGCTGTGCTTCCACCCCTGGGGCAGTCGATTCCAGGTATACTGGACACCCCTCCACGTGAAAGCAAACTGTGGCCTGCACTCTTCTGCCAAAGGAATTGAAAAGAATGCATTGGCAATGTCAATTGTGGCGTACCACTTGGCTGCCTTTGACTCCAGTTCATACTGGAGCTCTAACATATCTGGTACAGCAGCACTCAGTGGTGGCGTCACTTCATTCAGGCCACGATAGTCTACTGTTAACCTCCACCCTCCGTCAGACTTTCGCACTGGCCATATTGGGCTATTAAAAGGCGAATGTGTCTTACTGATGACACCTTGGTTCTCCAGTTGACGAATCAATTCTTGGATGGGAGCCAGAGAGTCTCGGTTTGTACGATACTGCTGTCGGTGCACGGTCCTCATAGCAATTGGCACCTGTTGTTCTTCAACTTGCAACAGTCCCACAACAAAAGGATCTTCTGAGAGGCCAGGCAGATTAGACAGCTGTTTTACCTTTTCTGTATTCACACTGGCCACACCAAAAGCCCATCGGTATCCTTTTGGGTCTTTGAAGTATCCCCTCTTGAGATAGTCAATGCCCAAGATGCAAGGGGCTTCTGGGCCAGTTACAATGGGATGTTTTTCCCACTTGTCCCCAGTCAAGCTAACCTCGGCCTCCAATACTGATAGTTCTTGACAGGCCCCTGTCACTCCTGAGATCCAGATAGGTTCTGCCCCTCTATAACTTGACGGCATTAGTGTACATTGTGCCCCGGTGTCAATTAAAGCCTGGTACTTCTGTGGATTTGATGTGCCAGGCCATCGAATCCACACTGTCCAATACACCCGATCATCCCTTTCCTCCTCCTGGCTGGAGGCAGGGGCCCTCTATTCCTGTTCTTGGTCGGAGTACTCACTGTCTGACTCTTGCCGTGCCAGGCCGGAGGTTCCTTCTTCAGGATCAAGGGAGGTGATCTCAGTCTTTCTGTATCTGGGAGATCGCTGGTTACTTCCTTGTGGTTTTACACCAGCTACATTAACAACCTTCTTAGATGTCTTCTTGTTGGCAGGGGTCTTTCCTCGCAATTCATGTACACGTGCTTCCAACTTAAAGGTGGGTTGACCATCCCACTTCCTCATGTCCTCCCCCTGGTCGCGCAGGAAGAACCAGAGTTCGCCACGTGTCATGCGCCTTGGCTTTCCTTTCCCCCTGACTGGGACAGAAGAGAAATGATTTCTTGGGGAGCTCCTAACATCCAGGGCACTCGCCCGTAGAGATGTGGAGGTACCAAGACTCTCTTCAAAGTTCTGAAGCCAGGAAGAGACTGCCTCCACAGTTGGCGTACATCTTAGTCCTTCTCCTGCATCCGTTTCTGGGTAGTACATCGCGGCCAAGCCGGCAGAATACGAGGATGGCGCACCTTTAATCACCTTCCTCCACATGGCCCGTGTGCATGGGACATCCTCTGGATTTTTAGGGGCTTCATCATTATCTGGATCACCATAGATGACTTCCATCACTGCTAATTCTCTCAGGTACTGGACACCTTCATCTGCAGTAGCCCACTTCCCTGGGGTGTGGTCCATAAGATCTTCCTTAAAAGGATACCTTGCTTTAACACTTGAAAGGACCCGTCTCCACAGACTGCAAATTGCTGTCTCTTTTCCAATTCCCCTTTCAATTCCTCGATTTCTAGCAAGGGAACCCAGCTGTTGGGCTTCCTTCCCTTCCAGCTGTTGAGCATCTGCCCCATTATCCCAGCATCGCAGCAGCCAGGCAGCGATCCGCTCACCCGGCTGGCGGCAGTAGTCTTTCCGCAGATCTCGCAGTTCTGATGACGTCAGGGACCGGGTAGTTTCTGCCTCCTGTTTCAGTTCTGTTATTCCCTCTTCTGATACCTTTGCTGAAGGACCAGCTTCTTCCTCCTCTTTCTCCTCCCTTATTAATCGAGGGTATGGGCCTGTTCTCCTTGTCCATTGTTTCTTTTTTACTACTGGGGCAATCTCTGTTGTTGTTATTGTTTGAGTTCCCATGTCAACCACAGCCCTTTGAGAGTGCTGAACTGCAGCTCGATAAGCACAGGCCAGGCCCCAGTAAAGTGCTAGAAGTTGCTGATTCTCATTGGGATAGGCAAGACACCCCTCTGTCAGGTGATGTGTCAGTTTTGTGGGGTTGCTTGCCTGTTCAGGGGTGAGATCCCAGGCTACAGGAGGTGATAACCATCCTAGGAATCTGCCCAACTCCTTCCACTCTCCCTGCCACCCAGGAACAGGCCGCCTCAGAGCACATTTTGGCACCGATTCACTCAAAATTTGCGTTCTCTTACACCAAGAGCATACCGAGCTCCACACAACAGGCGAACAGCATTAATAAAGAGTATCAATGAACTAACATAAGGATGACTAAGTACCTCGGGAGCCTGCAAAATAAAACCACTCATGATGTTCCTGATTCCTTGCAGCATGTTCCCGAGCTTAACAAAATAAAGATAAGCAGCGCAATAAACAAGCCCGTGACCAGCACAAGAGCTTGTTGCTTAATAACTACTATAGCTACAGCACATTTAATATAAAACTGTCGTTGTTTTGCCCCACGTTGGGCGCCAGAATAGACTGTGATGGTTTGACTCTGGCTAAATGCCAGGTATCCACCAAGTCGCTCTATCACTTCCCCCCCCCCCTTCCCTTTGTTTTCTCAACAGGGTAAAGAGGGTAAAGAAGATAAACTAACCCTTGTGGGTGAAACAAAAGCAGTTTTAATATAAGCAAAGCAAAGCAAAAGTCCGCGCGCGGAAGCAAAAGCAAACAGATTTATTCTCTACTTCCCATGAAGAGGCGATGTCGGGCCTTCTCAGGAAGCAGGGCTCCAATACGTGTAGTAGTTGACTCGGAGGACCAAGGGTGACCCCACCCCCTTCCTCCTTTCTCCCAGCTTTATACTGAGCAGACGTCATATGGTCTGGAATATCCCTTTGGTCGGTTTGGGTCAGCTGTCCTGGCTGTGTCCCCTCCCAAGATCTTGCCCACCCCGTCCCACTGGGGAAAATATCAGAAAGAGCCTTGGTGCTGTGTAAGCACCGCTCAGCAGCAGCCACCACACCAGGGTGCTATCAACACCCTGCAGCTCCCAGCATAAACCACAGCACCGTGAGGGCTGCTGTAGGGGAAAACCGATTCCAGTTCAGCCAGACCCAATACACCGCGGTTTCCCCTCCACCCGGCTCACGCGCTCGCAGCTCGATAGATGACTGCTGACGTCCTCGTCTAGGGCGGATGTGGTTTTTGTCGGGGACTCTGTGTTTTCTTCAAGATGTGCTCCTTTATGCTGAGTCAGGAAGTGGTCGTCGTGGAGACAGAGATGTTGAGACATACTAAAAGTCCAAAAAGTTCCTTACAAATGGCGGCGTCACTATATTACGGCGGTGGCACGGTGACATGGGGGCGGCACGGTGACATTGGTGTGGCACTGCCACATTGGTGTGGCACTGTGACATTGGACTGGCATTGCCACATTGGTGTGGCAGTGTGACATGAGGGCGGCACGATGATATGGCAGTGTCAATATGACAAGGGGGCGGCACTGTGACATGGGGACAGCACGGTGACATTGGGGTGGCACTGTGACTTTGTGGTGGCACTATGACATGGGGACTGCAGTGTGATATGGTGGTGTCACTATGAAATGGGGGTGGCACTGTGACTTGGAAGTGGCAGTGTGCCATGGGGACAGCACTGTGACATGGGTGCGGCAATGTGACATGTGGGTGGCACTGTGACATGGAGGCAGCACCGTGACTTTAGTGTGTCACTGTGAAATGGGTTTGGCTCTGTGACATTGGGGTGGCACTGTGACAGGAAAATAGCACAATGACAAGGAGTGGCACTGTGACATGTGGGCGGCATTGTGACATGGGGCTGGCACAATGACATGGAGTGGCGCTCTTACATGGGGATGGCACTGGGACATGGGGGCGGCACTGTGACATTGTGGCGGCACTGTGACATGGGAGCGGCACTGTGACAAGGGGGTGGCACTGTGACATGGGGTGGTCATTCTGACATAGGTGTGGCACTGTGACATGGGGACAGCATTGTGACATGGGAGTGGCATGGTGACAAGGGGGTAGCACTGTGACAAGGGGGTAGCACTGTGACATGGGCGGGTCACTCTGACATGGGGTGGCACTGTGACAAGGGGGTGGCACTGTGACATGGGGGCGGCACTATGATATGGGGACTGCACTGTGACATGGGAGTGTCACTATGACTTGGGCTTGTCACTGTGATTTGGGGACATCACTGTGACATGAGGGCGGCAGTGTGACATGAGGACGGCACTGTGACATGGGTGGTGCTGGGACATGGGGATGACACTCTGACATGGGGGTGGCACTGTGACATGGTGGAGTTACTGTGCCATGGGGACAGCAGTGTGACATGGGGGCGGCACGATGATATGGCAGTGTCAATATGACAAGGGGGCGGCACTGTGACATGGGGACAGCACTGTGACATGGGTCAGCATTGTGACATGGGAGCGTCACTGTGACATGGGTGTGGCACTGTGACATGGGGGCAGCACGGTGAGATGGAGGCGGCACCATGACTTTAGTGTGAGAAATGGGGATGGCTCTTGATGACATTGAGGTGGCATTGTGACAGGAAAGTAGAACAGTGACAAGCAGTGGCACTGTGACATGGGGGTGGCATTGTGAAATTGGGTTGGCACTGTGTCAGGGCGGTGGCACTGTGCCATGAGGACTGCATTGTGACTTGGGAGTGACACTGTGACATGAGGGTGGCACTGTGACATGGGGGTGGCACTGTGACATCTTTTGTCTGGTTCACTGTTATTGCTGTTTATTGTTGTTATCGTTGCCGCTGCTGCTATTCTGATTGTTTATCACTCTGTTGTATTAAATTTCTTCTTATTTTAGCCCGAGGTCTGTGTTTAACTTCCAGCCCGACCGGCATTGAATCGACTGCTTGCTTCCCCCGCTCGTCGAAAGTCCGTGGACTAGAGCACTGTGACGTGGGGACAGCACTGTGACATGGGGACGGCACTGGGTCATTAGAATTCCACTGTGACATGGGGACGGCACTGTGACACGTTGGTGGCACTGTGACATGGGGACGGCATTGTTACATGGGGATGGCACTGTGACATGGGCGCGGCATTGTGACATGGGCACAGCACTGTGACATGGGGTGGTCATTCTGACATAGGTGTGGCACTGTGACATGGGGACAGCATTGTGACATGGGAGTGGCATGGTGACAAGGGGGTAGCACTGTGACAAGGGGGTGGCACTGTGACATGGGCGGGTCACTCTGACATGGGGTGGCACTGTGACAAGGGGGTGGCACTGTGACATGAGGACGGTACTATGATATGGGGACTGCACTGTGACATGGGAGTGTCACTATGACTTGGGCTTGTCACTGTGATTTGGGGACATCACTGTGACATGAGGGCGGCAGTGTGACATGAGGACGGCACTGTGACATGGGGACGGCATTGTTACATGGGGATGGCACTGTGACATGGGCGCGGCATTGTGACATGGGCACAGCACTGTGACATGGGCGTGGCACTGTGACATGGGGACAGCTCTATTACATGGGGGTGGCACTGTGACATGGAGATGCCACTGTGACATGTGGTTGGCAGTGTCACATTGCAATAGCACTTTGACATGGAGGCGGCACTGTTACATGGGGTGGCACTGTGTAAATGGGGACGACACTATAACATGGGGACAGCACTGTGACATGGAAATGGCACTGTGACATTGGGGTAGCAGTGTCACATGGGGACGGAACGGGGTCGTTAGAGTTGCACTGTGACATAAGTGTGGCACTGTGACATGGGGATGGCAGTGTGACATGGGGGTGGCGCTGTGCCATGGGGGTGGCACTGGGATATGGGGACGGCACTGTGACATTCTGGTGGCACTGTGACATGTGGACGTCACTGTGACAGTGGGGTGGCACTGTGACATGGGGACGGTACCGTGTCATGGGGTTGGCACTATGACACGAGGACAGAACTGTGACATGGAGGTGGCACTGTGACATGGGTGTGGCACTGTGACTTTATTGTGACATGGGGGTAGCACTGTGACATAGGGACAGTACTGTGACATGGTTGCAGCATTGTGACATGGGGACAGCACTGTGATGGTGGCGGCACTGTGACATTGGGTGGCACTGTGACATGACGGTGGAATTGTGACAATGGGTTGGCACTTTGACATGGGGATGGCGCTGTGACCTGGGGGCGGTGCTGTGACATGTAGACGGTACTGTCACATGGGGGTGGCACTGTGACATGGTTTTGGCACTGTTACATGGGGATGGCAGTTTGACTAACGGGGTGTTAGAGTGACCTGGAGGTGGCACTGTGACATGGGGGTGGCACTGTGACATGGGGATGGCACTGTGACACGAGGGTGGCACTGTGACATGACAATGGCATTGTGACATGGGGTGGCATTGTCACATGGGGGTGGCACTGTGATATGTGGACATCACCGTGACAGTGGGTTGGCACTGTGACATGGGTGTGGCCCTGTGACATGGGTGCGGCCCTGTGACTTGGGGGTGGCACTGTGACATGGGAACAGCACTGTGACATGGGGATGGTACAGTGACATGGGGTGGCGATGTGACATGTGGACGGCACTGTGTCATGGGGATGGCAGTGTGACATGAGGGTGGCATGGTGGCATGGGGGCGAAACGGTGACTTTATTGTGACACTGTGACATGGGGCGGCACTGTGACATGTTGTTGCACGAGTTGCACTGTGACATGGGTGTGGTACTGTGACATGGCAGTGGCACTGTGACATGGGGGTGGCACTGTGACAATGGGGCGACACTGTGAGATGGGGGTGGCACTGTGACATGGGTATGGCACTGTTACCTGGCAGTTGCATTGTCACATTGGGTTGGTAGTGTGACATGGGGACAGCACTGTGACATGGGGACGGCACTGTGATATGGGTGTGGCATTGTGACATTGTGGTGGCACAGTGACATGAGGGTGGCTCTGTGACGTGGATGTCACTGTGACAGTGGGGTTACACTGTGACATGGGGACGGTACTGTGACATGGGGGTGGCACTTTGATATGAAGACAGAACTGTGACATGGGGGCTGCATTGTAACATGATGGTGGCACTGTGACATTGGGGTGGCACTGTTACATTGGGGTAGCACTTTGTCATGGGGGTGGTACTGTGACATGTGGACAGCACTGTGACATGGGGGTGGCACTGTGACATGGGGACGGCACAGTGACATTGGCATGGCACTGTGCCATGGGGACTGCATTGTGACATGGGGGCAGCACTGTGACATTGGGACGGCAGTGTGATATGGGGGTGTCACTGTGACATGGGGGCGGCACGGTGACTTTAGTGTGCCACTATGAAATGGGGGTGGAACTGTGTAATAGGGGTGGCGCTGTGACATTGTGGTGGCGCTATGACATGGGGACTGCACTGTGACATGGGAGTGTCACTATGACTTGGGCTTGGCACTGTGGTTTGGCGACATCACTGTGACATGAGGGCGGCAGTGTGACATGAGGACGGCACTGGGACATGGGGGGTGGCACTGGGACATGGGGATGACACTCTGACATGGGGACGGCACTGTGACATTGGAGTGGCACTGTGACATGGGGTGGCACTGTGACATGGGCATGGCAGTGTGATATGGGGGCGGCACTGTGACATGGGGGTGACACGGTGACATGGGGGCGGCACTATGACATGGGGGCGGCACTCTGACATTGGCATGGCACTGTGACATTGGGGTGCCACTGTGGCTTGGGCTTGGCACTGTGACCCGTGGGAGGCACTATGACATGGGTGTGGCACTATCATATAGGGATGGCACTGTGACATTGGGATGTCACTGTGACTTCGGGATGTCACTGTGACTTCGGCATGGCTCGGTGACATGTGGATGGCACTATGACATGGGGGTGGCAATGTGATATGGGGACGGCACTGTGACTTGGGCTTGGCACTCACTGTGACATGAGGGTGGCACTTTGACATTGGGAGGGCACTGTGACATAGTGGCGGCTCTGTGCCATGGGGACGGCACTGTGACATGGGGATGGCACTGTGACATGGGTGTGCACGGTGACATGGCGGTGGCACTGTGACATGGGGGCTGAACTGTGACATGGGGATGGCACAGTGACATGGGGATGGCTCTGTGACATAGGGGTGGCACCATGACATTGGGGCGTCACTGTGACATGGGGGTGGCACTTTGACATGGTGGAGGCACTGTGCCATGGGGACGGCACTGTGACATGGGGACGTCACGGTGACATGGGGGTGTCACTATGACATTGGGGTGGCACTGTGACTTTGTGGTGGCACTATGACATGGGGACTGCAGTGTGACATGGGGGTGTCACTATGAAATGGGGGTGGAACTGTTACTTGGAAGTGGCACTGTGCCATGGGGACGGCACTGTGACATGGGTGCGGCAATGTGACATGTGGGTGGCACTGTGACATGGAGGCAGCACCGTGACTTTAGCGTGACACTGTGAAATGGGGATGGCTCTGTGACATTGGGGTGGCACTGTGACATGAAAATAGCACAATGAAAATGAGTGGCACGGTGACATGGGGGTGGCACCGTGACATGGGGGCGGCATTGTGACATGGGGCTGGCACAATGACATGGAGTGGCGCTCTTACATGGGGACGGCACTGCGACATGGGAGTGGCACTGTGACATGGGCAGGTCACTGACATGGGGTGGCACTGTGACAAGGGGGTGGCATTGTGACATGGGGGGTCACTCTGACATGGGTGTGGCACTGTGATATTGGGTCAGCAGTGTGACATGTGATGCCACTGTTTACTTGGGAGCCTCACTGTGACATGGGGGTGGCTCTGTGATATGGGGACGGCACTGTGACATGGCTGTGGCAGTGTGACATGGGGGCGGCACGGTGAGATGGAGACGGCACCATGACTTTAGTGTGACACTGTGAAATGGGGATGGCTCTGTGACATTGAGGTGGCATTGTGACAGGAAAATAGAACAGTGACAAGCAGTGGCACGGTGACATGGGGCTGGCACTGTGACATGGGGGTGGCATTGTGAAATTGGGTTGGCACTGATTCATGGCGGTGGCACTGTGCCACGAGGACTGCATTGTGACTTGGCAGTGGCACTGTGACATAGGGGTGGCACTGTGACGTGTCGTCGGCTCTGTGATATGGGGACGTCACTGTGACATGGGGGTGGCACTGTGACATGGGGACGGCATAGTGACATGGAGTGACGCTCTTACATGGGGATGGCAGTGTGAAATGTGTGTGGCACTGTGACATGGCGCTGGCACTGTGCCATGGGGACTGCATTGTGACATGGGGAAGGCACTGTGTCTTGGGAGTGGCACTGTGAAATGGGGACGGCACTGTGACATGGTGATGGCACTCTGACATGGGGACGGCAGTGTGTCACAGGGGCGGCACTGTGATATAGGGAGGGTACTATCACATGGCAGCGTCACTATGATACGGCGGTGGCACTGTGACATGGGGACGGCACTGTGACATGAGGGTGCCACTGTGACATGGCAGTGGCATTGTGACAAGGGAATGGCACTGTGTCACGGGAAGGCACTGTGCCATGGGGACGGCACTGTGACATTGTGGTGGTGCTGTGATATGGGGACTGCACTGTGACATTGTGGTGGCACTGTGACATGGGTGGGGAACTGTGACATGGGGACTGCACTGTGACATGGAGTGGCACTGTGACATGGGAGCAGCACTGTGACATGTGGATGGCACTGTGACATGGAGGCGGCACTGTGACATGGGGATGGCACAGTGACTTTAGTGTGACAGTGTGAAATAGAGATGGCACTGTGACATTGTAGTGCACTGTGACATTGCTGTAGCACTGTGACATGGTGACCGTACTGTGATATGAGGAGGCAGTGTGACTTGGGGGCGGCACTGTGACATGAGAAGTGGACTGTGACATGGGGACGGCACGGTGACATGGGGATGGCTCTGTGACATGGGGACAGCATTGTGACGTGGCGATGGCACTGTGACATTGGAGTGACATTATGTCATGGAGTGGCACAGTGATATGTGGATGACAGTGTGCCATGGGGGCACCACTGTGACAAAGGGGTGGCACTGTGACATGTGGACGTCACTGTGACATGGGGACTGCACTGTGACACGGGAAGTGGACTGTGACATTGTGGTGGCACTGTGACATGGGGACAGCACTGTGACATTATGGTGGCACTGTGACATTGAGGAGGCACTGTGACATGGGGCGGCACTGTGACATGCGGGTGGCACTGTGACATGGGGACAGCACTGTGACATGGTTGTGGCACTGTGACATCCTGGTGGCAGTGTTACATGGGGGCAGCACTGTGACATGCGGGTGGCACTGTGTTGGAGAATGGCCTCAAGAACAAGGACATGGCAGTACGGTAAAACTGTTTCGAGATGAAATACGGGGTGATTTGTTACGTCTGCACAAGACAGATGTCGCTTGAGTTGCTTAGCTACTATCTCCTGCCTGGAACTGGAGCTGCCCCCCTACCTGCGAGTATGTCAGCAAGAGATTACTCCAAAAACCTACCCAAACTGGCTCAGCGGTTTGGCCCGGCCCCAGGGCGCAATGGAGGCTGCGCAGGACTGCAGGGTGGAAAGGTCAGCAGTGAGGAAGAGGAGAAACCTCCTCTTCACGACCACCGACCAGCCCTTCACGCCCCCTGCCCAGGACAGTAGGAGCTCATTGCGCAGGCGTAAAAGGGAGGAGACCTAATTACAATAAGAAGCGAAGATAGGCGGAGATAGAACATAAATATGTATAGGCGTTCTATGTATATGCAATACTCAGTGGATATAAGGGTGTAAGCAGACACAGTAAAGCTGAAGCTCGCTCTGTCATTCACGTTGAATCGACTGCTTGCTTCCTCCGCTCGTCGAAAGTCCGTGGACTAGAGCACTGTGACGTGGGGACAGCACTGTGACATGGGGACGGCACTGGGTCATTAGAATTCCACTGTGACATGGGCACAGCACTGTGACACGTTGGTGGCACTGTGACATGGGGACGGCATTGTTACATGGGGATGGCACTGTGACGTGGGCGCGGCATTGTGACATGGGCACAGCACTGTGACATGGGCGTGGCACTGTGAGATGGGGCTGGTGCTGTGACATGGGGACAGCACTATGACATGCGGACACCGCTGTGACATAGGGGTGGCGCTGTGAAATGGGGAGAGTGCTGTGACGTGGGGGTGGCACTGTGACATGTGGGTGGCAATGTGACATTGGGATGGCACTGTGACATGTGGTGGTCACAGTGACAGTGGGGTGACACTGTGACATGGAGACGGTACTGTGACATGGGGACAGCACTGTTACATGGGTGCCACTGTGACAATGCAGTGACACTGTGACATTGTGGTGGCACTGTGACTTGTGTACGGCACTGTGACATGGGGACGGCACAGTGACATGAGGGCGGCGCTCTCACGTAGTAATGGCACTGTGACATGGGGGTGACACTGTGACATGGGGGCGGCACTGTGACATGGGGACAGCAGTGTGACTTGTGGGTGGTGTTACAATCAGACAAAGCCAATTTTTATAAAATTTTTATTTGGTTTCAATCGATGTAGGGTGGGAAGCAATAGGCAAAGCAGCGCTGGGTGCATGGAGAGCCGCAGCTCTGCCACACGCACACCGAGTGCCAAAAAGCAGCGTTTTTTATACTCTTGTGCCATCGTCTTTAACCAATCCTCTCTCGCCAGATGATTGTCCTGCTTTTTCTCCATTGGGTCCTTTGAGATGCTTGGGTCTTTGTCCTCCTCCTGTGGGGTCTTTGGAAGTCTCGAAGCCTTGGTCTCTTGGCGCGCTTTTCTCCTGTTGGATCTTTTAAAAATTCCATCTTTTGGCGGGCTTTTCTTCAAGCAGCAGTTACAGGTTATCTCTAGGTGGGGGGGGGGGGGTGTGTGTCCGAGAAGCGGTTACCTATCAGCTCTAGGTGATGGGGTTTCCGAGAAGTAGTTACATTTTTCCAACCGGATGGCATACTTTAACTCATTCAAACATTCAGTGTAATATAGGTTATAGTAACTGCAAATCATTTCAACACCCACACAGGGTACCATTACAATACTTTAGACAGCAGGATAGTGTGGTTTACCTTTAACAGATCATTCAAACCTATCATACCCGCCCTGCTTAACTTAGCAAATTAGTTACAATAGTTTATTACAGTGGCACTGTGACATGGGGACGGCACTGTGACATGGGGACATCGCTCTGACATGGGGACAGCACTGTGACATGGGGACAGCACTGTGACATGGGGGTGGTACTGTGACATGGGGGTATCACTGTGACATGCGGATGGCACTGTGACATGGGGACGGCACTGTGACATGGGGGTGGTACTGTGATGTGGGGGTGTCACTGTAATATAGCGGTGGCACTGTGACATGGGTACGGCACTGTGACATTGGGATGGCAGTGTGTCACGGGGGTGGCACTGTGACATGTGGATGGTACTATCACATGGCAGCGTCACTATGATACGGCGGTGGCACTGTGACATGGGGACGGCACTGTAACATGGGGGTACCACTGTAACATGGCAGTGGCATTGTGACAAGGGGATGGCACTGGGACATAGGGATAGCGGTGTGTCATCGTGGTGGCACTTTGACATGGGGGTGGCATATTGACAAGGAGCCTGCACTGTGACAGTGGGGCGGCACTCTGAGCTGGGGGTGGCTCTGTGACATGGGTGTGGCACTGAGACCTTGCGGCGGCATTGTCACAATGGCTTGGTAGTGTGACAAGGGAATGGCACAGTGACATGGGGGCGGCACTGACACGGGGACGAAACTGTGACATTGGGACGGCACTGTGACATGGGGGCTGCATTGTGACATGGTGGTGGCACTGTGACATGGGGATGGCTCTGTAATGTGGTAGTGGCACTGTGACATGGTGACGGAACTGTGACATGTGGATGGCACTATGACATTGGGACGGCACTGTTACGTGGAGAAGGCACTGTGACATGTGGGTGTCACTGTGACATGGGCAGGGCACTGTGACATGGGTGCGGCACTGTGACATGGATATGGCACTGTTACATGGGGATGGCAGTTTGACATGGGGGTGTTAGAGTGACCTGGAGGTGGCACTGTGATATGGGGATGGCACTGTGACATGGGGATGGCATTGTCACATGGGGGTGGCATTGTCACATGGGGGTGGCACTGTGATATGTGGACGTCACCGTGACAGTGGGTTGGCACTGTGACATGGATGTGGCACTGTGACATGGGGACTGCACTATTACGTGGGGACAGCACTGTGACATGGGGATGGCACTGTGACATGGGTATGACACTGGGTCATTAGAATTCCACTGTGACATGGGGACGGCACTGTGACACGTTGGTGGCACTGTGACATGGGGACGGCATTGTTACATGGGGATGGCACTGTGACATGGGCGCGGCATTGTGACATGGGCACAGCACTGTGACATGGGGTGGTCATTCTGACATAGGTGTGGCACTGTGACATGGGGACGGCACTGTGACATGGGGGCGGCACTTTGACACGGGGGCGGCAGTGTTGCATGGCGGTGGCACTGTGACTTTGTGGTTGCACTGTGACATGAGGATGGTACAGTGACGTTGGGTCGGCACTGTGACATGGGGATGGCACTCTGACATGGAGATGGCACTGTGACATGTGGGTGGCACTGTGACATAGGTACAGCACTGTGACATGGGTTTGGCATTGTGGCATGGGGACAGCATTCTGACGTGGGGACGGCGCTGTGGTATGGGTCGGCACTGTGACAAGGGGGTGGCACTGTGACATGTGGGTTGCACTGTAACATGGGGCCGGCACTGTTATATGGTGGTGGTACTGTGACATGGGGTTGGCATTGTGACAAGGCGGTGGCATTGTGACATTGTTGTCGCACCGTGACATTGTTGTCGCACTGTGACATGGGGATGGCACTGGGACATAGGGATAGCAGTGTGACATTGGGGTGGCAGTTTGGCATGGGGGTGGCATATTGACCAGGGGCCTGCACTGTGACAGTGGGGTGGCACTGTGAGATGGAGGTGACTGTGTGACATGGGTGTGGCACTGTGACCTGGCGGTGGCATTCTCACATTGGTTTGGCAGTGTGACATAGGAATGGCACAGTGACATGGGTGTGGCACTGTGACATGGGTGTGTCACCCTGACATGGGCGCGGCACTGTGACATGGAGACGGCACTGTGACATAGGGGCTGCATTGTGACATGGAGACGGCAGTGTGACATGGGAGCGTCACTGTGACTTGGGAGTGGCACTGTGACTTGGCGACGGCGCTGTGACATGGGAAGTGGACTGTGACATTGTGGTGGCACTGTGACATGGGCGCGGAACTGTGATATGGGGACAGCACTGTGACATTGTGGTCGCACTGTGCCATGGGGCGGTACTGTGACATGAGGATGGTAGCGTGACATGCCGGTGGCACTGTGACATGGGGATGGCACTGTGACATAAGGGCGGCATGGTGACATAGGGTGGCACTGTGACATGGGGACGGCAGTGTGACGTGTGGGTGGCACTGTAATATGTGGACGTCACTGTAACAGTGAGATGGCATTATGACATGGGGACGGAACTGTGACATGGAGATGGCCCTGTGATATGTGGGTGGCACTGAGACATGGCAGTGGCACTGTGACGTGTGTGGCACTGTGACATGTGTGTGGCACTGTGACATGTGTGTGGCACTGTGACATGAGTGTGGCAATACGACATGGGTGTGGCACTGTGACTTTGAAAACGGCACTGTGACATGGGGGCGGCACGGTGAGATGGAGGCGGCACCATGACTTTAGTGTGACACTGTGACATGGGGGTGGCACTGTGACATGGGGGTGGCACTGTGACATGTCGTCGGCACTGTGACATGTGGACGTCACTGTGACATGGGGGTGGCACTGTGACATCTTTTGTCTGGTTCACTGTTATTGCTGTTTATTGTTGTTATCGTTGCCGCTGCTGCTATTCTGATTGTTTATCACTCTGTTGTATTAAATTTCTTCTTATTTTAGCCCGAGGTCTGTGTTTAACTTCCAGCCCGACCGGCTGCGGGTCGGGGAAGGGCCACAGCGATGTGCTCTCCGGTCCCGGCAAGGCTTAAAACTTAATAGTGTGTCACTGTGACATGGGGGTGGCACTGTGACATGGGGGTGACACAGTGACATATGGACGTCACTGTGACATTGGGGTGGCACTGTGACATGGTGGCAGCGATGTGAAATGGGGGCGGCATGGGGTTATTAGAGTTGCACCATGACATGGGGACGGCACTGTGACATGGAGTGGCACTGTGACATGGGGAGGGCAGTGTGACATGGGGAGGGCACTGTGACATGGGGACAGCACTGTGACATTATGGTGGCACTGTGACATTGAGGAGGCACTGTGACATGGGGGCGGCACTGTGACATGCGGGTGGCACTGTGACATGGGGGTATCACTGTGACATGCAGATGGCACTGTGACATGGGAGCGGCACTCTGACATGGGGACAGCACTCTGACATGGGGATGGCGCTGTGACATGGCAGTGGTATTGAGACATAGGGTGGATCTTTGACATGGGGGCCATGCTGTGACAATTGCAGTGCCACTGTGTCATGGGGGTGGCATTGTGACATCGGGGGTGGCAGCATGACATGGGCAGTGCACAGTGACATGGGGACAGCACTGTGACATGGGGACGGCACAGTGACATGCGAAAGGCACTGTGACATGGAGGTGGTTCTGTGTTGGGATTCTAGAGGGCTTTCTGCGAGAGAATGGCCATGTGAGCAATCCTGTATGAGAACAAGACTGGTAAGAGCCTCAGCCGAGCAAGAATGCGATAAGGACGTGACCCCGAATGAGGGGGGAGAAACTCGACGAGACAAACAACCCCCGGCAGGGGTTGGGACGGAAGAGGAGGTTCCACAGGGCAGGCAGCCTGGCAAGGCTGATGTGGCACCTTTTATCCAATCATAAGAAGGTTTAAAGCGCGGGCTAAGTTACCTGTCCAGTCTGGAGGACTTGTACTGCATGTTACTCACGTGTGCGGGGGAACGTTATAAAAGGGCTTTCTGAGTTGTAATAAACGGGCATTGCTTGATCCCATTGGTCGTGTGTGTGCTCAGCTCTCCCGCAGTTCCGTGACATGCGGAAGGCACTGTGACATGGGGATGGCACTGTGACAATGGAGTGACACTGACATTCTGGTGGCACTGTGACATGGGTACGGAACTGTGAGATGTGGATGGCACTGTGACGTGGAGGTGTCGCTGTGACATGGGGATGGCACTGTGCCATGCGTATTGCATTATGACAGGGGGGTGGCACTGTGACATGTGGATGTCACTGTGATAGTGGGGTGGCGCTGTGACATGGGGACAGCAGTGTGAAATGGGGACGGCACTGTGACATTGGTTCGGCACAGTGACATGGGGGCAGTGCTGTGACATGGGGACGGCACTGTGACGTGGCAGCAGCACTGTGACATGGGGGCAGCAATGTGTCATGGGGGGGCACTGTGACATAAAAGTGGCATTTTGACATGGGGGTGACACTGTAACAGTGGGGTGGCACTATGATATAATGGTGGCACTGTGACATGGGTACGGCAATTTGACATGTGGATGGCACTGTGACATGGGGGTGGCACTGTAACATGGGGACGGCACTGTGAAACGGGCGTGGCTATGTGACATGGGGTCGGCACTGTGACATTGTGGTGGCACTGTGACTTCTGTATGGCACTGTGACATGGGGACGGTACAGTGACATGAGGGCGGCACTCTCACGTGGGAATGGCACTGTGACATGTGGGTGACATTGGGACGGCACTCTGACATGGGAACACCACTGTGACATGGGGACGGCTCAGTGACATGTAGTGGTACTTTAACATGGGAACGGTACTGAGACATGAGGATGGCACTGTGACATGGGGTGCCACTGTGACATTGGGGCTGCATTGTGATATGGGGGACAGCATGGTAACATGGGGGCGGCACTGAGACATGAGAGCGTCACTGAGACATTGGGGTGGCACTGTGACATGGGGGCGACACTGTGAGATGTGGGCGGACCGGTGACATGGGGACTGCATTGTGTCATCGTGGTGGCACTGGTACATGGAGTCGGCACTGTGACATGGCGGTGGCATTGAGACATAGGGTTGGCACTGTGACATGGGGGCCGCGCTGTGACATTGAAGTGCCACTGTGACATCGGGGGTGGCAATGTGACATCGGGGGTGGCAGCGAGACATGGGCAGGGCACTGTGACATGGGCAGGACACTGTGACATGGGAGTTGCACTGTGACATGAGGATGGCACTGTGCCATGGGGTGCCATGTGACATCGGAGTGGCGCTGTGATATGGGGACGGCCCTGTGACATTGGGGGGGCGATGTGACATGGGTGTGGCACTCTGACAGAGGGGTGACTCTGTGACGTTCTTTTGGCACTGTGACATGGGGACGGTACTGTGCCATGCGTATTGCATTGTGACATGGGGGTGGCACTGTGACATGTGGATGTCCCTGTGACAGGGGCATTGCACGGTCACATGGCGGTGGCACTGAGACATTGGTTCGGCATAGTGAAATGTGGGTGGCACTGTGACATGGAGGTGGCAATGTGACATGGGTACAGCAGTGTGACATGGGGACAGCAGTGTGACATGGGGGTGGCACAATGTCATGGTAGTGGCACTGTGACATGGAGGCGGCACTGTGACACGGGGGCTCCACTGTGACATCACAGTGGTATTTTGACATGGGTGTGACACTGTGACAGTGGGGTGACTCTATGATATACTGGTGGCAATGTGACACGGGTACGGCAGTTTGACATGGGGGTGTCGCTGTGACATGGGGACGGCACTGTGACATCCAGACGGCACTGTGACATCCAGACGGCACTGTGACATGGGTGTGGCACTGTGACAATGGGGTGACACTGTGACATTGTGGTGGCACTGTGACATGGGGACGGCACTGTGAAATGTGGATGGCACTGTGACATGGGGTGTTGCTGTGACATGGTGTAAGGAACTTTTTGGACTTTTAGTATGTCTCAACATCGCTGTCTCCACGACGACCACTTCCTGACTCAGCATAAAGGAGCACATCTTGAAGAAAACACAGAGTCCCCGACAAAAACCACATCCGCCCTAGACGAGGACGTCAGCAGTCATCTATCGAGCTGCGCCTGTGCGTGAGCGCGTGAGCCGGGTGGAGGGGAAACCGCGGCGAGACAGATCGGCCCCTCACCAGCACGACCACCATGGACACCCGGGCATGCACGCACGGAGGACCACGGGGTGGCACCTACAACAACGAGCCCTGTGGAAATGGGTGGACAAACTGGGGGGACGGGGACTATAAAAAAGACAGACTGTGTACTCCTTGAGAGAAGGAAACCAACTAGAAGATGGGAACCAACTAGAAGAGGGGAACCAACTCGGAGCCAGGAACGTGGAGCATCATCAGACCGACAGAACATCGCCGGATCCCCAGTCGTGGTGGCGGTAATTAGTTGCGCCTCTACCGTGTTCTTGCTTAGGGAGTCCGACCTTTTCCTTGCTTTTCCTCTCTGTCCTATCGCTCTTATTAGTTGTTATAGAAATAAAGTTCATAAGGTTATGCAGCATCTGACTTCGTTTGTGTCTTAATCTCGCTCTCGGGATTGTTTAAGAACCCGCCCCGATATCGGATCGGGACATTTTTAAATTGGCGTCACGGACAGGATCCCTTGAGACGAGAGTGCTGTGTTACCTTGTTGTCTTGAATGCAAACCTCTCAGGGTGAAAAAGTTCTCTGTGTTTTATATTAAGTTGTGATCTCCTGAGAGCAAACAGGGAGAGCGTGGACAGTGATGTTGCATTTGGGTTTGGGTTAAGTTGTGACCTCCTGAGAGTGAACGGGTGAAAGTTATTTATCAAGATGTGGCCCACTCAGGATGAAAACCCTTTGCATTGCTTTTGTGTGAGATTCACATTTGGTCTCCTGGGAGAGAATAGGGGAAATGTGACATTAAGGTTTGACCCTCTCAGGATGATGTCCCCTTTGTATCAGGAAAAGGGAAAAGGAATGGGCTGTGATGATGCGCCCTCAGAGGCTGAAGGAATAGATATATTATATGATCTTTTGGAGGCACACAGATCCCATCCCTCAATTCAGGGGCGAGACTGGGCGAAAAACCACTGGTTCCAACCACAGAGTGTGGTGGATCGGATAAGGTTATTGCAGAAGGAAGCTAAGGTTAGAAAGGGGAAAGGAAAAGCTATCATTTGTGCGGTGCTAGGAGCGAGTCTGGCAGCTGCAATGGAAGAGAAAAAGGAGAAGTATAGCCAAACTGACACTTTGATAGACTCGCTGCAGGCGGTCATACAGACCCTGCAAAACCAATTGAGAGATCCTAAAGGGTTGTTAGAGGAGGAAAGGGATCAAAATAGAATATTGAAAGATGAATTGAGAGAATACATTTTGGCAGAGGCAGATACCCATGCCGAGGCAGAAGTGAAACTTCTGGAGAAAGGGATACGTCAAATCTATCCCCAAGGAGATTTGCAGAAGGCAAAAGAAACTCTAGAAAGTCACCCCCACATGTATCCACTGGTTAAAACAGAGTATCTATATGAGGACGATAGTGATAACCGTCCTCAGGTTATCACCAAAGAAGTCCCATTTACCTCAACTGAATTGGCAAAACTGAAGAAAGATTTTTCAAGGACTGCAAAAGAATCAGAGACAGAGTACGTGTGGAGAGTGTCTCTGTCAGGAGAGGATGGAATTCTATTGTCTGAGAAAGAAGCAGAAGGATATTGGGGTCCGGGTGCGTTTCTAACCACTGGCGACTGCCGAGCCCCATGGTCTCTGACTCAGAGAATTGCATACTGGGCCGGAGGGCTGAACCCCTTGGAGAGGGGAGATCCCCTTGCCATAACAGGTACGGTGGATCAACTAGTGGAAAGTGTACAGAAGGCAGCCTGTCTGCAGATGATGTATGATCGGGAGCTCAAGCCCAACCAAGGCTCTCCGATGATGATGCCTGTGGACCCAGAGAGGATGACTCCTCTGATACGAGGACTCCCTGACTCCCTGAAACCCATTGCTATTCAATTGCAAGGGAAGATTCAAAACACTCCTAATGGAGAAAGAATAACGGCCGCTCTGGAGGGGATAGTGACCCCTGACCACCAACAGCAAGGGAAGAAAATATGGACATGGGGAGATGTAGCTCAGGAATTGATTAATTTTGGGAGAAAATATGGTCCTGTTGGTGGACTGTCTCAAAGAACTGAAACCAGGGTTGTGCGGGCTGCAGAGCAAATTAGTGGGCGACAGTCATCAATGAGGAAGGGACAAGGCTTCGGATCACCCCGATTTCAGAATCCTGGGAAAGATAGGTCCCTAACTCGACTGGGATTGTGGCAATTAGGGCTTCAGAAAGGCATTCCTCGGAAATTGATGGATGGACTCACGACTCAAAAATTAGAGCAACTTGTGGAGGGATGGCCCGAGCAAAAGGTCACTTCCAAACCAACCCCTAGTGCTCCACCCTTAATAGACCTTGGGGAGGAGCCAACTGGAGAAAAGGAGGTGACGGGAAACTAGACCCTCTGCTCCCCAAAGGTGAGGGGGGATGCGGAGGATGGATGTTTTTAAGACAACTCACCTGCAACACAAAAGGAGACTTACTGATTACTGTTGCTGTAGGACCAAAGAAAAGACTGGTGACATTTTTAATTGATACTGGGGCGCAAATTACCGCACTAACGCGGACTGAAGCGGAACAATGTGGAATCGCAATTCCATCCAAAAGTTTAATTGTCTTAAATGCCCTGGGAAAAACACAGTCAGTACCTATGACTTCAGTAAAATTATGGTTACCAGGAGAGGAAAACCCAGTCAACACTATGGTAGCCATAGGATCTTTCCAAACAAATCTTTTAGGCATAGATGTTTTGAAGGGCAGACAATGGAGGGACACTCAGGGAAACTCGTGGTCCTTTGGTGTCTCCCAGATCAGGCAACTGACCAAAAGATCAAACACAGAGGTGCGCTTATTGCAAGCAGCACCTGCTCTGCCTCCCTCTAAAGCGACAAATGTTAAACCTTATCCATTGCCTCTAGGAGCAAGGGACGGAATTACACCAGTCCTGGAAGATCTGAAAAAACAAGGGGTTGTAGTTCCCACTCACTCCCCCTTCAATTCTCCAGCATGGCCAGTCCAAAAGCCTAACGGCAAATGGAGATTGACAATAGATTACAGGAGACTCAATGCTAACACAGGTCCCCTTACAGCAGCTGTACCAAACATTGCTGAATTAATAGCAACCATTCAGGAACGGTCCCACCCTGTCATGGCTACAACTGATGTCAAAGATATGTTTTTCATGGTCCCTTTACAACCCGAGGACCAGGATCGCTTTGCCTTCACCTGGGAAGGGCAACAGTACACCTTTACACGACTCCCTCAGGGATATAAACATTCCCCCACACTAGCTCACCATGCTCTAGCACAAGAGCTAGAAACAATTCCCAGAAAACCAGAGGTAAAGATTTATCAGTATATAGATGATGTACTAATAGGAGGAAGTCAAGTAGAAGAAGTTAGGGAAACTCAGAAGGACATCATCACCCATCTAGAAAGCATAGGATTGACAGTCCCACCTGAGAAAATACAGACACCTTCAAGTGAGGTAAAATTTTTAGGGATCTGGTGGAAAGGAGGTATGACGTGTATTCCCCCCGATACTCTTTCCTCTCTTAATCAGATCAAGATGCCAGGGTCAAAGAAAGGCTTGCAACACGCACTAGGATTGCTTGTGTTTTGGAGGAAACACATTCCTGACTTTTCGATTATTGCTAGGCCTTTGTATGACTTATTGAGAAAGAGAGCTCAGTGGGAATGGACTCCGGTCCATGACGAGGCTTTACAACTACTGGTGTTTGAAGCGACTGCCTATCAAGCCCTGGGTCCAATCATCCGACAGATCCAGTTCAAATTGAATGGGGATTCGCCAAGAGTGGACTGTCCATTCACTTATGGCAAAAGGGTCCAGAGGGTCCTGTTAGGCCCATTGGTTTTTATTCTCGTAGCTTCAAAGGCACTGAAAAAAGGTACACCACTTGGGAAAAAGGTCTATTTGTAGTCAGTCTAGCTTTAAGAGAAGCCGAACGCACATTCGGCAACAATCTATAATTCTCAGAGGCCCATTTAAAGTGATCAAAGCAGTTTTGTCAGGAACTCCACCCCCTGACGGAGTAGCCCAGAGAGCCTCCGTGCGAAAATGGTATGCACAAATAGAACATTATTGTGAAATCTTTTCTGTAACTGAAGGAACCACAAAAGTGTTAAATATACAGGATGAGGTAGACCCGAGTAGGGAAACACCCGAGCTTTCGCCTGTAATACAAGTAGCTCCTCCATTTTCTGAACAATTGCGAAATGTCTGGTTTACTGATGCCTCATCGAAGCGAGAGGGAAAAATTTGGAAGTACAGAGCTGTGGCACTTCGGATAGACACCAATGAACAGATCATTACTGAAGGAGAAGGTAGTGCACAAGTAGGAGAATTAGTTGCTGTGTGGAGTGTTTTCCAACACGAGGCTCAGTCTGCTTCTTCTGTCTATATCTATACTGACTCTTATGCTGTGTTTAAAGGTTGCACTGAATGGCTTCCGTTCTGAGAACAAAATGGATGGGAGGTCAACAGAATACCCGTATGGCAAAAGGAAAAATGGCAGGAAATCCTTACCATTGCCAGACAAGGGAAATTTGCAGGAGCTTGGGTAACATCTCATCAGCAAGATAATACCCCTGTGAGCCGATGGAACGCCGAGGTGGATGAACTAGCTCGGCTGGCTCCCCTACAAAGCACCCAGATAGCAGAAAATTGGGAACGCCTGTTAGAATGGCTACATGTAAAAAGAAAACATTCAGGAATTAAAGACCTGTATTGTGAGGCACAAGCCCGAGGGTGGCCAGTTACCAGGGAAGAGTGTAAAACTTGTGTATCTTCTTGTGAACAATGCCGCGTCCGTCTGGACAGACATCCACTGGGAAGTGACCCCCTGCACTTAAGAGAGGGAAAAGGCCTATGGGAGGCCTGGCAGATCGATTACATCGGTCCCTTTCGAAAGTCAGAAGGCAAATACTATATACTGGTAGGCGCAGAGATAGTGTCTGGGCTAGTGCAAGCTAAAGCATGTTCTAAAGCAACAGGAGAAAACACAGTAAAAGCTCTGAAAAAATGGTTTGGAATCTTCCCCAAACCACAGTCGATCCAATCAGATAATGGCTCACATTTCACAGCCAAAGTGGTCCAAGAGTGGGCAGCTCAGGAAGGAATTTCGTGGGTGTTTCATACTCCGTATTACCCACAAGCAAATGGAATTGTGGAAAGAACGAATGGTCTACTAAAACGCTTCCTCAAACCACATAAGCCAGGATGGGCTGAGAGGGTGTGGGATGCAGTGACCAGCGTCAACAGTCGCTGGGGAGTAAATGGATGCCCGAAGATCACAGCATTCTGTCCTAAACCTCCAGCAATCATGCCAACCCCACACAGTCCCGACCATGCCAGCAATCCATCTCATTTCCCAGGACAACCTGTCTTGGTTGAACTCCACACAGTGGGCAAAGTGACACTGGTGTTGGACACACCTCTTAATAAATACACCTGGAAAGCAAAAGATGCCTGTGGGAAAACTCACAAGATTCACACTAGATGGATTGTTCCCTCCTTCTAACCCGAGAAGCGATTTGTTCTTTTGTTTCACTTTCAGGAGGAAGCAAGCGACGCAGACGCACCCACAGAAGAAGTGAAGCAGATGCAGATCTTAGTGTAATTTTGTTAGGATGTATATGCTGTTTTTTATTATAGTATTCTGTGCATTTACCTATGGGAGTGAAGGGAAACCAATTCCCCCATTTCCCCTCAACCCATATGGCCCCTTTGAGGACAATGAGGGCAATTTTTGTTAGCAAAACCTGTAAGCCAAACCTTTAATCTAAGTCACTGTTGGGTTTGTGGAGGACCTCTAGGATTGTCAAGCTGGCCGTGGGTCTCTACACCCCTTACCCCAGCACAAATTGTAAGTAACTATAGTGAAACTAGCAACACCACCTGGGATGACAGTGGAACATGGCCAATTCAATTTCCTAGTATGGGAAAATTTTGTTTAAATCGCACCCAGAAGGGAGGGGTCAACGTGGGAGAAAGTAAGTATCAATGGACACTCACAGATAAATTGGTTAACAAAAATAGAGGTGTTTATATATGGATGTGGCTTAATGAAAATGGGCGTAACAAAGGATTTCAGGGGTTTTGGTCAAACAAAAACGAAACTGTATATGCTAAATTACAGAAAGATTATTTTTATCATCAAGTTTGTGAGTGGAAAAATGACACTGGTGCCTGGTACTGTACCGCTCGAACAAATAGTTACCTTAATGAGTTTTTTAGCCCCTTGGGGGACAAAAACACAACTTACTTTCAAATTCCAAAAACTGCAGCTGGACCATTTGCAAACGGTGCCAAAGCCCAAAAAGGCCATTATTGGATTTGTGGACATACTGCCTACAACTACCAGCAAACTGGTCAGGGATTTGTTATATAGGGATTATTCGCCCTCTGTTTTTCCTTCTTCCAGAGGCGGATGGTCCTCAATTGGGAATAAGACTATATGACAAATTAGGAAACAAAGGGATTGTCCGCAGCAAGCGATCTGTTGAGTTCAAAATTGGTGGAACTCAAAAGCGGGGAGAAAATGAGTGGCCTCCCGAAAGAATCATTAAGCATTATGGGCCTGCAACCTGGAATCCCAATGAACCAATATCAGGGGCAAGAGAACCAATTTATAATTTGAATTGCATAATTCGACTACAAGCAGTTTTAGAAATTATTACCAATAAAACTGCTAATGCTATAGACATTTTAACCCAACAATCTCAACAGATGCGCACTGCAATCCTTCAACATCGTATGGTCTTGGACTATCTGCTAGCAGAAGAGGGAGGGGTATGTGGAAAACTGAATGTTTCTAATTGGTTTTGGAAATAGCTGACGTAGGTGAAGTAGTCCTTCAACTAACTACAGACATTAGGAAACGGGCCCATGTCCCTGTTCAAACATGGAATGGCTGGAATGGTGATTTATGGTCTTGGTTACCCGGAGCACCATGGGTAAAACAGCTTTTATTTTATCTGTTATGTGTATTTGCTGCCTTGATGTTTTGCCCTGTATCATTCCTTGCTTTGTTCAGTTAATTCAACATGTTGTATCCAACATGCAATTCACATCTACTGCCTCACCTGATGGTGTAAAACAGATTCGTGCTGTTTGCCAATCAAAGTCTACCACTGTATTAATCATTTAAACCTTATATATATATCTCTACACATGTCTCCTTGTTCATATTTAGGATAGGCGCTTTGAGGCCTAAACAACACATGCGCTCTGGGCTGGGGGCGTGGAAATCCATTTTCTTGCTGCGTAGACAGACCCCCAACTCAGGCGAACTAGACCACCATTTTGTAGCTCCGTAATTTTTTACAATCTATAGCAACGATGGATATGGATTGCATTGCTGCATTAGCTTTAATTCTTGTTTTGTCGGCTATTGCCTTGTTTGTTATTGTTTCGTTTTTGCCATTGCCAATGTGATCTTCGTAAACTATCTTCGTCTTCCTCTGTCGCTTCACCCGAGCAACAACCGCTGCGTTCTTCTGCTGATTCCCCTGCGTCTCCTCCTCAATCGTCTTCTGCCGCTGTTCCTGAGCCTCAACCATCCTGTTCTTTTGCCGTTGTTCCCAAACCCCAGCCATCATGTTCTTCCGCCGCTTTACCCGAATCTCAACTGCCTTCGTGTTCTTTTGATGATCTTCTTGAATCTCGAGTCTAGTTTGTAAGATGTCTTTGTTTTATAAAGTTAATCAGTTTTAATATTGTTAGAAATAATAGTATTGTTTATTCGTTTTGGTTTAAATTTAAAATAGAATCTTCCAGGCTCGGATGACACATGCGCTTTGGGATAAGGAAAGCCCTTTTTCCCTCTGCGCATACTGATCCCGATTCCAGCAGACCGGAGCAGCAGACCACGTGCACTTGCAGGGCCCTGAACATTTTTTGTATCTTTTGTTTATAATGGATTGCTTTTTAGCATTACTTTTAATTCATGTTGCCCTTTCTGTTCTGTTGGCTATTATTTTGCTTATCATTGTCATACTTCTGTTTTGTCCCTGTAAGTGCTTTCCATGGAGAATGTCGCTGCATCCCTCTGCGGATTCAGAGCCTTAAAATTAGTTTATAAAATGTTCTAGTTTTATAATATTAATTGGTTTAAGTATATTTGTTAGAATTGTTAGATAAAAATGTTTAAATATTGTTAAAAATATATGTTCGTTAGATAAAAAATGTTCACTGTTGTCTTGTTAAACTAAAAATGTTTATTGTTGTTAAAAAGTGTTAAAAGGTGTTTGTCTATTATTGTTAAAAATAGTGTTTAAAAATGTTCACCAAAAAAAAAAAAAATCATTTATTGTTGTATTTCACACTTTTCTAGCCTTTTCTCTCTCCTCTTTCTGTACTGTTATCTTTCACACCACCACGAAGATAGCGATGTTGAGCCACGGGGTGGTGTAAGGAACTTTTTGGACTTTTAGTATGTCTCAACATCGCTGTCTCCACGACGTCTCATCTCCTGCTGTTCTTCCAGCTCCTCCAGCTTACACTTTATCTCCTGCAGTGTGGACCTGGTCAGTGAGACAGAGGCACAGGCAGGCTTAGCCTCCACAGAGACACCCAGGGGGTGTCCCTTGTCCCCCCAAGCTCCTCCTGCAGGGTAGGAAACCCTGTCCCATCCTTTTACCCCAGTTGGAGGGTGATCTGGTCGCTGACATCCCCTTTCCAGGTGGCTCCAGCTACCTCCAGCTTTCCAAGGGCATCTTCCAGCTGCCTGATCTGGGAGAGGCAGTGGTGGATGAGTCAGGGCACAGCTCCTTGTGTTGTCCCAGCCCAGGGGCCCTTCAGCTGCCTCCTCCCTGCCCAACTCCCCCACTGGCAACCCCGCAGCCCCCCAGGGACTCACCTTCCCGTTCTCGCCCTGCAGGTCGCTGGTCAGGCCCTGAAGCGAGGACACCCGGCCCTGGAGGTCGGCCAGGATGCTGGCAATGCTCTCCTTGTCTAGGTGTGGTCCAAGGGGACACACTGTCAGTGAGGGGGTCTCACCTTCGAGGCCAGACTCTGAGTACAACGAGCCTCCAGCCCAGGGTGTCCCCATGCCTACCCCCCCCCCCCCCCCCCACCGGCCATCCCCCCACAGGGTCCCACCTCCCCCTGAGAAGAGTAGGCGCAGCTTCTCAAGCTCAGTGTGGTCTGACTTGGTGGCTTCCAGCGGGGCCACCTGCTGCTTCAGGGTGGCACAGAGGTGGCTGAGCTGCCCGATCTGGCGGAGAGCCTTCACCGTCTCTGCGTAGCGGTCGGGGACACTGCTGGAGCCCGAGGACCCCCAGGGCACGGGAGGCTCTTGTGAAGGGGACGTGGCTCTGGGATCAGCGTCAAGGGGGATCTCTAACCCCTGGGATGTCGGCAAGGTCCCCACCGCCGGGTGGCCTGTCCAGGCAAGCTGTGTGGTGGATAAAGCCTTGCCTCTCTCCTTGGGACTTGCATCATCCATCTGTGTCCCCAGAGCACCAAGGATAGCTTCAGCAGCAATTTTCCCAGCACCAGAAAGGCTGGAGTCCATGCAGAAGGGGCTTGGCGGAACCCCTGCTCCTCCTCCTTGGGTCCCTGGAGGTGTTGGCTGCACCCCTGGGGTGGTGGTTTGGGTGTCAGAGGACCCTGGCTGTGCCCCTGGGGTGGAGGTGTGGGTGTCAGGGGCCCCTGACTCTGTCCCCAGTGTGGTGGTCTTGATACCAGGGGATTCTGTCTGTGTCCCCAGGGTGGTGGCACGGGCATCAGAAGTCTTTGTCTCATCTGAGGAAGTGCCTGCCCCCTTCTCAGGGGCCACTGGTGCTCTCTGGGTCCCCAGGGAGCCAGGCTGTGTCTGTGGAGTCCCCTTGCTGGTCCGTTTGCTGGTCCTGGTGTAAGGAACTTTTTGGACTTTTAGTATGTCTCAACATCGCTGTCTCCACGACGACCACTTCCTGACTCAGCATAAAGGAGCACATCTTGAAGAAAACACAGAGTCCCCGACAAAAACCACATCCGCCCTAGACGAGGACGTCAGCAGTCATCTATCGAGCTGCGCCTGTGCGTGAGCGCGTGAGCCGGGTGGAGGCGAAACCGCGGCGAGACAGATCGGCCCCTCGCCAGCACGACCACCATGGACACCCGGGCACGCGCGCACGGAGGACCACGGGGTGGCACCTACAACAACGAGCCCTGTGGAAATGGGCGGACAAACTGTGGGGACGGAGACTATAAAAAAGACAGACTGTGTACTCCTTGAGAGAGGGAAACCAACTAGAAGATGGGAACCAACTAGAAGAGGGGAACCAACTCAGAGCCAGGAACGTGGAGCATCATCGGACCGACAGAACATCGCCGGATCCCCAGTCGTGGTGGCGGTAATTAGTTGCGCCTCTACCGTGTTCTTGCTTAGGGACTCCGACCTTTTCCTTGCTTTTCCTCTCTGTCCTATCGCTCTTATTAGTTGTTATAGAAATAAAGTTCATAAGTTTATGCAGCATCTGACCTCGTTTGTGTCTTAATCTCGCTCTCGGGATTAAGAACTCTCCCCGATATCAGATCGGGACACCTGGGTACAGGCTGTGTCCCTGGTCCCTTCAGTCCCAGCACTGAGCTTGCCCCATGCGGGGTGTCCGTGTCTGCAGTGGGAGGCTCGGCGGGGACAGCCTGACCTGTACTGCCATCCTGGGAAGAGGAGGCAAAGGGGAGCAGGTTTATGGGCAGAAGTGCAGCAGCAAGGGCCACCCGCCCTGTCCCCAAACCCCCCAGCTCATGGAGCCAAACTCAAGTACCCCAAAGGCAGAGACTGCCCAGCCCACAGAGACCCCAGAGCACCCACAGCCACCCGGCCCCTCCCCAGCCTCCTTATAGTCCTTTGGCCACATCTGTGCCTGCAGAGTCATTTTAGCAGCCGATCCAGAGGATCAGCAAACCCCCCCTGCTGATGCCACCTGACACAAAAGCAAGGCATTTTTCTCTCCAGCCATGGGATTCTGTACTCCAGAGCTGCTAGACTAGACCCACTTCCCAGTCTAATGGGCTGCATCTTCATGTCAGGAGCAGCAGCCCCAGGTAGGATTTGGAAACCCTCTCATGGTGGGGTTCACCCCAGAATGTCCCTCCGCTGTCCCCAGCTCCCACCCACCAGCTCCAGAGAGACTATGAGGGCAGGGAGCCATGGTCCTGCCCAACGCTGAGCAAGGACATGGGGCTGTGCGGCCACTCCAAGGGTTTCGGGTACTCGCTTGCCCCACAGAGGGGCTGTTGGGGGCTGTTGGGGGCATAGACGATGAGGAGGTCTCTGTTGGGGCAGCCGAAGAGCTGCCCTGGCTCTGCCAGTGCCAGGTCCTGCCTCCCGGCGGGATGCACAAGGAAGACAAGTGCTGAGTAAACCTCCGCTGAGGCCCCGGGGTGCGCAGCAGCTGGAGGCGCTGGGGGCTGCGGTCCTGCTCAGTCCTGCTCCCACAGCTGGGATGCCCCAGCACCCACCACTGACAGACCTCGACCTTCTCCTTCTCCTCCTCCTTCTCCTACTCCTCCTCCTCCTGCTTTGCTGCCCACCAGGCAATCCTCCAGCACCTCCCAGCGCACCATGTTGCTCACCTCCTCCGGGGCCGGGTAGAGGCTCAGCCTTTCCTTCAGCTTTTGCTGGGGAAAAAAGGGATCAGAGGGTCAACCCTGGCCACGTAGCCAGGTGGGGTGGGACCCACAGGAGCACTGACCCCCCCAGCATCACTGCCCAGCCCTGCTGGGCCCATGACCTGACACGGAGGGACTGCGTGCACTGGTGCCACGGGGATGCAGCCGCCTCCATCCTGGAGCAGGATCCGGGTGTGCGTGGGGCCGTACCACGTCACTGTCCAACGCTGTCTGGTCACGGAGGGCCGGCAGCTGGCCGGCAGCATCCTGGAGATTCCCCCGGAGTGGGACAAGGAGAGGGATGGCAGCTCGGACACAGGAGCAGGATTTAAAAGGAGCATCCAGGAAATCAACTTGGGCACAGGACAGAGGGATGCCAGGCAGGGCTGTGGCTGTGTTGCATCACTAGATCTTTATCTCCACTCCTTCTCGGCACCCATGTTTCTTTTTTTACAGCTGTTAAAAAATGTCTTAGCATCTCTTTGGTTGATGCATGCAGTCACCTCTTCAGCCTTGGGACACCCTTCTTGCTCTTCCCTCCTGGCACCCTTGACACCCAGGGCCGCGGGGCAGGGGCAGCAGGGTGACACAGGGGCAGGGAAGGGGGTGAGGGCCCAGCTGCCTCCCGGGGACAGTGGCAGCAGCTCACCATGCCAAGCGTCTCCTGGATCGTCCGGATGTCCTCTTCCATGCGGGACTGCGCCGCCTTCATCCCGCCGATCTCCTTGAGGAGATCCTGGGAAAGAGCTACGGCCTGAGACAGGGGGGTGGCAGGGGTGAGTCCTGGGGGCACTGCGGGCAGCACTTACTATTCATCACGCCTTCAGCAGCCAAGGAAGGGCAGCAGCTCCCCAGAGACCCCCCCACCCCTGCCCCAGGGGGGCCCACTGTACAGCCCGAGTCAGCAGGGACGGATCCATCCCCGCCTGTCCACGTCGGCCGATTCAAAGGGCAAAGAGCTGCTGCCACCCTGTCAACCGCAGCCTGGCCTGGGAGGGCACCGGCAATCGCCGCTAACAAAGCGAGGAGTGATCAAGCAGGGGCCTGCCCCGGGAGGGGGAGCTCACCCAGCCGGGAAACTCTCCCTGCTGCCTTCTTCCTAGGTGTCCCAGCCTCAGCAGGATCCAGCCCTGCAGCGCTGAAGGTGGCCATTTCCTTGAACCTGAGCTTATTTCTTCCCACTGGGGATGTGCGCAGCCGCAAGTGGCTCAGCACTGTGCAGGATGAGGCCCCTCTCCAGTCCCCACCAGTGCTGGGTTTAGTGCTTGGGCGAGCCAAGGGGATTTAGGGTGGGAGATGAGGCCCAGGAGATGCTGATGGAGCCTCTCAGCTGCCTGAGGAGCAGATGCGGTACCCAGCTGTGGGTCAGGAGTAGGGGAGGAAGGGATAGATAGTGGTGGGGCAGGACCTCCACAGGTGCTGAGCTTCTGACTGGTGGAGCTGAGGGCACCAGGTGCTGTATTGGACCAACAACTTGATGGAAACTTGGGGAGAACCCCGAGCGACTGGAGCAGCATTTCAGCCCCAGCTCTTTCTCCCCCAAACTCCATCCCTTTCCCACAGTGAAGCTCCACACACCACCTTGAGCTTAGGCTTAAACCAGACCTAAGGGCAGACAATGGTGGTGCAGACCCCAGAGGAGGGGGTGTCTCGGGGGGGCACCCAGGGAACTGGGAGTAGCCTCTACCTTGGAGATGCTGCTCTTGTTCTCTTCCTTCTTTGTCTTCATCTGTCCCATGTCGGCAGCCATGGAGGCATCACGCGGGGTGCTCACGGTCCCCTGCAGCGGGTCCTTCCAGGGGGTCAGCAGCTCTGTGCCTCGGCCTCTGCCCTGTGCCCCTTCTGCTCTGAGGGGTGCCTCGGGGGGCTGGTCGCGCCCCAGGGCAGGCAGGTCCTCCAGGCCCAGGTGCCCCAGCACAGCCTGCAGCACGCTGTACAGCGCCGTGAAGTTGACGGCCCCGACCTCGGGCGTCCCGATGGCGACGTCCAGCAGCTGGGACAGGCTGAGCGGGGCCATGGCTGCTGCCCTGCCCAAAAACACGAAGCCTGACCTAGGGGGGACACACAGCACTCCTTTTGCCTGGAGGGCACCTGGGCAGGTGGGAGGGATGGGCAGCCGGCAGCCGCCCGCCTCCTCCTCACCACAGAAAGTGGCCGAAGCAGCAGATGACCCGGTGACCCCCCGAGGGCAGGGCTGTCTGGGGGAGACGGGGGGTGTCTCCTTCCCCGGCCACCCCCAGCCCCATACTCGGCTCTGCCTCACCCCCAGCGCCCCGAACCGCCCGGGTCCCCCGCCCCTCCAACCTCTGCCCCCTCCAACCGCCAAACTGCGCTCCCCTCCAGCCCTCACCCTGAGCCCGCCCCTCCCCTCTTCTTATTGGCCAGCAGCCGCTGCTGCCCACCGCCCATTGGCCGAGCCCGCTGCCCACGTGCCCGTGTTTCCAGGGCAGGACACAGCAGCGCCTCCCAGTGCTAGGCGACGCGGCGGCCCCGGCGGCGGGCAGGGCCCAGGCTCCCCGCTGCCTTCTCCGCGGCAATAACCCAAAATGCAAACGATGACGGCTAATTTTGACGCAGCTCCCAGCAGCCCGTGGCTGTGCCATGCACAGAGACCGTCCTGCCCGTCCAGCACCCTGCTCCCCCCAGAAAATCTCCCAGACAAGCCCAGTCACGGCAAGGAAGCACCTCCATTTATTTATTGGTTATCAAAAGCATGACAGATTTCACCCTCTCCCTCAGACGTGGGAATGGTGGAAGGCTGCTGCTGATTGCATCAACACCGCCCCTTGCAGCAAAGTAAAGAGCCGTGTAAGCGGGAAAAAAGAAACGCAGCTAAACACAGGCATCCAGACAGCCCCAGGAAGTGTTCAAACACTGGGAAAAAACTTCGAGCCTGAGTGATCCATTGAAGTACTTACAAAAATAATCAACAAGAATTTCTTTTCCCTTAGAAACCTCCGGCTCAGACCACCACAGGGTCAGAGCACCCCCTTGGCTGAGGCACTCAAAGACCATTTCCAAGAAAGGATGAGGGTGGGCAGGCAGGAAGCGGAACAGACACCTCGTGTTTTTAAATGACACCGGATACCTGTTTTCAGACATTAAAATCAAAGCATCTAGATCGGCACTGTATTCTTCTTTTTCAGACTGGGAGGACTAAATTCCAAGAGGGAGTAGAAAGATTAACAGATGGGAACAAGATGCACAGAGGTGAGATAGGGAATTTAAACAAAAAATGGGCGTAACAAAGGATTTCAGGGGTTTTGGTCAAACAAAAACGAAACTGTATATGCTAAATTACAGAAAGATTATTTTTATCATCAAGTTTGTGAGTGGAAAAATGACACTGGTGCCTGGTACTGTACCGCTCGAACAAATAGTTACCTTAATGAGTTTTTTAGCCCCTTGGGGGACAAAAACACAACTTACTTTCAAATTCCAAAAACTGCAGCTGGACCATTTGCAAACGGTGCCAAAGCCCAAAAAGGCCATTATTGGATTTGTGGACATACTGCCTACAACTACCAGCAAACTGGTCAGGGATTTGTTATATAGGGATTATTCGCCCTCTGTTTTTCCTTCTTCCAGAGGCGGATGGTCCTCAATTGGGAATAAGACTATATGACAAATTAGGAAACAAAGGGATTGTCCGCAGCAAGCGATCTGTTGAGTTCAAAATTGGTGGAACTCAAAAGCGGGGAGAAAATGAGTGGCCTCCCGAAAGAATCATTAAGCATTATGGGCCTGCAACCTGGAATCCCAATGAACCAATATCAGGGGCAAGAGAACCAATTTATAATTTGAATTGCATAATTCGACTACAAGCAGTTTTAGAAATTATTACCAATAAAACTGCTAATGCTATAGACATTTTAACCCAACAATCTCAACAGATGCGCACTGCAATCCTTCAACATCGTATGGTCTTGGACTATCTGCTAGCAGAAGAGGGAGGGGTATGTGGAAAACTGAATGTTTCTAATTGGTTTTGGAAATAGCTGACGTAGGTGAAGTAGTCCTTCAACTAACTACAGACATTAGGAAACGGGCCCATGTCCCTGTTCAAACATGGAATGGCTGGAATGGTGATTTATGGTCTTGGTTACCCGGAGCACCATGGGTAAAACAGCTTTTATTTTATCTGTTATGTGTATTTGCTGCCTTGATGTTTTGCCCTGTATCATTCCTTGCTTTGTTCAGTTAATTCAACATGTTGTATCCAACATGCAATTCACATCTACTGCCTCACCTGATGGTGTAAAACAGATTCGTGCTGTTTGCCAATCAAAGTCTACCACTGTATTAATCATTTAAACCTTATATATATATCTCTACACATGTCTCCTTGTTCATATTTAGGATAGGCGCTTTGAGGCCTAAACAACACATGCGCTCTGGGCTGGGGGCGTGGAAATCCATTTTCTTGCTGCGTAGACAGACCCCCAACTCAGGCGAACTAGACCACCATTTTGTAGCTCCGTAATTTTTTACAATCTATAGCAACGATGGATATGGATTGCATTGCTGCATTAGCTTTAATTCTTGTTTTGTCGGCTATTGCCTTGTTTGTTATTGTTTCGTTTTTGCCATTGCCAATGTGATCTTCGTAAACTATCTTCGTCTTCCTCTGTCGCTTCACCCGAGCAACAACCGCTGCGTTCTTCTGCTGATTCCCCTGCGTCTCCTCCTCAATCGTCTTCTGCCGCTGTTCCTGAGCCTCAACCATCCTGTTCTTTTGCCGTTGTTCCCAAACCCCAGCCATCATGTTCTTCCGCCGCTTTACCCGAATCTCAACTGCCTTCGTGTTCTTTTGATGATCTTCTTGAATCTCGAGTCTAGTTTGTAAGATGTCTTTGTTTTATAAAGTTAATCAGTTTTAATATTGTTAGAAATAATAGTATTGTTTATTCGTTTTGGTTTAAATTTAAAATAGAATCTTCCAGGCTCGGATGACGCATGCGCTTTGGGATAAGGAAAGCCCTTTTTCCCTCTGCGCATACTGATCCCGATTCCAGCAGACCGGAGCAGCAGACCACGTGCACTTGCAGGGCCCTGAACATTTTTTGTATCTTTTGTTTATAATGGATTGCTTTTTAGCATTACTTTTAATTCATGTTGCCCTTTCTGTTCTGTTGGCTATTATTTTGCTTATCATTGTCATACTTCTGTTTTGTCCCTGTAAGTGCTTTCCATGGAGAATGTCGCTGCATCCCTCTGCGGATTCAGAGCCTTAAAATTAGTTTATAAAATGTTCTAGTTTTATAATATTAATTGGTTTAAGTATATTTGTTAGAATTGTTAGATAAAAATGTTTAAATATTGTTAAAAATATATGTTCGTTAGATAAAAAATGTTCACTGTTGTCTTGTTAAACTAAAAATGTTTATTGTTGTTAAAAAGTGTTAAAAGGTGTTTGTCTATTATTGTTAAAAATAGTGTTTAAAAATGTTCACCAAAAAAAAAAAAATCATTTATTGTTGTATTTCACACTTTTCTAGCCTTTTCTCTCTCCTCTTTCTGTACTGTTATCTTTCACACCACCACGAAGATAGCGATGTTGAGCCACGGGGTGGTGTAAGGAACTTTTTGGACTTTTAGTATGTCTCAACATCGCTGTCTCCACGACGTCTCATCTCCTGCTGTTCTTCCAGCTCCTCCAGCTTACACTTTATCTCCTGCAGTGTGGACCTGGTCAGTGAGACAGAGGCACAGGCAGGCTTAGCCTCCACAGAGACACCCAGGGGGTGTCCCTTGTCCCCCCAAGCTCCTCCTGCAGGGTAGGAAACCCTGTCCCATCCTTTTACCCCAGTTGGAGGGTGATCTGGTCGCTGACATCCCCTTTCCAGGTGGCTCCAGCTACCTCCAGCTTTCCAAGGGCATCTTCCAGCTGCCTGATCTGGGAGAGGCAGTGGTGGATGAGTCAGGGCACAGCTCCTTGTGTTGTCCCAGCCCAGGGGCCCTTCAGCTGCCTCCTCCCTGCCCAACTCCCCCACTGGCAACCCCGCAGCCCCCCAGGGACTCACCTTCCCGTTCTCGCCCTGCAGGTCGCTGGTCAGGCCCTGAAGCGAGGACACCCGGCCCTGGAGGTCGGCCAGGATGCTGGCAATGCTCTCCTTGTCTAGGTGTGGTCCAAGGGGACACACTGTCAGTGAGGGGGTCTCACCTTCGAGGCCAGACTCTGAGTACAACGAGCCTCCAGCCCAGGGTGTCCCCATGCCTACCCCCCCCCCCCCCCCCACCGGCCATCCCCCCACAGGGTCCCACCTCCCCCTGAGAAGAGTAGGCGCAGCTTCTCAAGCTCAGTGTGGTCTGACTTGGTGGCTTCCAGCGGGGCCACCTGCTGCTTCAGGGTGGCACAGAGGTGGCTGAGCTGCCCGATCTGGCGGAGAGCCTTCACCGTCTCTGCGTAGCGGTCGGGGACACTGCTGGAGCCCGAGGACCCCCAGGGCACGGGAGGCTCTTGTGAAGGGGACGTGGCTCTGGGATCAGCGTCAAGGGGGATCTCTAACCCCTGGGATGTCGGCAAGGTCCCCACCGCCGGGTGGCCTGTCCAGGCAAGCTGTGTGGTGGATAAAGCCTTGCCTCTCTCCTTGGGACTTGCATCATCCATCTGTGTCCCCAGAGCACCAAGGATAGCTTCAGCAGCAATTTTCCCAGCACCAGAAAGGCTGGAGTCCATGCAGAAGGGGCTTGGCGGAACCCCTGCTCCTCCTCCTTGGGTCCCTGGAGGTGTTGGCTGCACCCCTGGGGTGGTGGTTTGGGTGTCAGAGGACCCTGGCTGTGCCCCTGGGGTGGAGGTGTGGGTGTCAGGGGCCCCTGACTCTGTCCCCAGTGTGGTGGTCTTGATACCAGGGGATTCTGTCTGTGTCCCCAGGGTGGTGGCACGGGCATCAGAAGTCTTTGTCTCATCTGAGGAAGTGCCTGCCCCCTTCTCAGGGGCCACTGGTGCTCTCTGGGTCCCCAGGGAGCCAGGCTGTGTCTGTGGAGTCCCCTTGCTGGTCCGTTTGCTGGTCCTGGTGTAAGGAACTTTTTGGACTTTTAGTATGTCTCAACATCGCTGTCTCCACGACGACCACTTCCTGACTCAGCATAAAGGAGCACATCTTGAAGAAAACACAGAGTCCCCGACAAAAACCACATCCACCTAGACGAGGACGTCAGCAGTCATCTATCGAGCTGCGCCTGTGCGTGAGCGCGTGAGCCGGGTGGAGGGGAAACCGCGGCGAGACAGATCGGCCCCTCGCCAGCACGACCACCATGGACACCCGGGCACGCGCGCACGGAGGACCACGGGGTGGCACCTACAACAACGAGCCCTGTGGAAATGGGCGGACAAACTGTGGGGACGGAGACTATAAAAAAGACAGACTGTGTACTCCTTGAGAGAGGGAAACCAACTAGAAGATGGGAACCAACTAGAAGAGGGGAACCAACTCAGAGCCAGGAACGTGGAGCATCATCGGACCGACAGAACATCGCCGGATCCCCAGTCGTGGTGGCGGTAATTAGTTGCGCCTCTACCGTGTTCTTGCTTAGGGACTCCGACCTTTTTCTTGCTTTTCCGTCCTATCGCTCTTATTAGTTGTTATAGAAATAAAGTTCATAAGCTTATGCAGCATCTGACCTCGTTTGTGTCTTAATCTCGCTCTCGGGATTAAGAACTCTCCCCGATATCAGAGCGGGACACCTGGGTACAGGCTGTGTCCCTGGTCCCTTCAGTCCCAGCACTGAGCTTGCCCCATGCGGGGTGTCCGTGTCTGCAGTGGGAGGCTCGGCGGGGACAGCCTGACCTGTAGAGCTGCCGCCGCTGCTGAGTGAGAGCTGCCGCTGCTTCTGAGTGAGAGCTGCCGCCGCTGCCTGAGTGAGAGCTGCCGCCGCTGCCTGAGTGAGAGCTGCCGCCGCTGCTGAGTGAGAGCTGCCGCTGCGTCTGAGTGAGAGCTGCCGCCGCTGCCTGAGTGAGAGCTGCCGCCGCTGCCTGAGTGAGAGCTGCCGCCGCTGCTGAGTGAGAGCTGCCGCCGCTGCCTGAGTGAGAGCTGCCGCCGCTGCCTGAGTGAGAGCTGCCGCCGCTGCTGAGTGAGAGCTGCCGCCGCTGCCTGAGTGAGAGCTGCCGCCGCTGCTGAGTGAGAGCTGCCGCCGCTGCCTGAGTGAGAGCTGCCGCCGCTGCTGAGTGAGAGCTGCCGCTGCTGCCTGAGTGAGAGCTGCCGCCGCTGCTGAGTGAGAGCTGCCGCCGCTTCTGAGTGAGAGCTGCCGCCGCTTCTGAGTGAGAGCTGCCGCTGCTTCTGAGTGAGAGCTGCCGCTGCTGCTTCTGAGTGAGAGCTGCCGCTGCTGCTTCTGAGTGAGAGCTGCCGCCGCTGCTGAGTGAGAGCTGCCGCCGCTTCTGAGTGAGAGCTGCCGCCGCTTCTGAGTGAGAGCTGCCGCTGCTTCTGAGTGAGAGCTGCCGCTGCTGCTTCTGAGTGAGAGCTGCCGCTGCTGCTTCTGAGTGAGAGCTGCCGCCGCTGCTGAGTGAGAGCTGCCGCTGCTGCTTCTGAGTGAGAGCTGCCGCCGCTGCTGAGTGAGAGCTGCCGCCGCTGCCTGAGTGAGAGCTGCCGCCGCTGCTGAGTGAGAGCTGCCGCTGCTGCCTGAGTGAGAGCTGCCGCCGCTGCCTGAGAGCTGCCGCCGCTGCTGAGTGAGAGCTGCCGCTGCTGCCTGAGTGAGAGCTGCCGCCGCTGCCGAGTGAGAGCTGCCGCTGCTGCCTGAGTGAGAGCTGCCGCCGCTGCCTGAGAGCTGCCGCCGCTGCTGAGTGAGAGCTGCCGCTGCTGCCTGAGTGAGAGCTGCCGCCGCTGCTGAGTGAGAGCTGCCGCCGCTGCCTGAGAGCTGCCGCTGCTTCTGAGTGAGAGCTGCCGCTGCTGCCTGAGTGAGAGCTGCCGCCGCTTCTGAGTGAGAGCTGCCGCCGCTGCCTGAGTGAGAGCTGCCGCCGCTTCTGAGTGAGAGCTGCCGCTGCTGCTTCTGAGTGAGAGCTGCCGCCGCTGCTGAGTGAGAGCTGCCGCTGCTGCCTGAGTGAGAGCTGCCGCTGCTGCCTGAGTGAGAGCTGCCGCCGCTGCTGAGTGAGAGCTGCCGCCGCTTCTGAGTGAGAGCTGCCGCCGCTGCCTGAGAGCTGCCGCTGCTTCTGAGTGAGAGCTGCCGCCGCTGCTGAGTGAGAGCTGCCGCCGCTTCTGAGTGAGAGCTGCCGCCGCTGCCTGAGAGCTGCCGCTGCTTCTGAGTGAGAGCTGCCGCCGCTGCCTGAGTGAGAGCTGCCGCTGCTGCTGAGAGCTGCCGCTGCTGCTGAGTGAGAGCTGCCGCTGCTGCCTGAGTGAGAGCTGCCGCTGCTGCCTGAGTGAGAGCTGCCGCTGCTGCTTCTGAGTGAGAGCTGCCGCCGCTGCCTGAGTGAGACCTGCCGCCGCTGCTGAGTGAGAGCTGCCGCCGCTGCTGAGTGAGAGCTGCCGCCGCTGCTGAGTGAGAGCTGCCGCTGCTGCTGAGTGAGAGCTGCCGCTGCTGCCTGAGTGAGAGCTGCCGCTGCTGCTGAGTGAGAGCTGCCGCTGCTGCCTGAGTGAGACCTGCCGCTGCTGCTGAGTGAGAGCTGCCGCCGCTGCTGAGTGAGAGCTGCCGCCGCTGCTGAGTGAGAGCTGCCGCTGCTTCTGAGTGAGAGCTGCCGCCGCTGCTGAGTGAGAGCTGCCGCCGCTGCTGCGTGAGAGCGGCCCCTGCTGCCTGAGTGAGAGCGGCCCCTGCTGCTGAGTGAGGGTGGGTGAGAATGGCATTTCTGCTGCTGTTACTGGTGAGAGACGTGTGTCTGTAGTAGAGAACTTGTTGTGAGTTACATGCTTGGAGGAGAAAGCGGGGTTTGGTGTGACCGCTGCCATCCTGGCTCCCAAGTGAGGAGTGCACTGGTGCTGTGAGTTACTCGGTGTCACAGGCAGAGCTGGGTACCCGCCGTGGTGGCGGGTCCCGCTGGTACTGGTTATCAGGAGGGGGATGCCGCCTGCTGACACCGGTTGGTTTCTTCCTCAGGGAAGGTGAGGTGTGATGTAGAGGCGCAGCTTTCCAACATGTGTCTTCAGTTTCACCAGTAAAGGGATAAGTAGTCGTATTTCAGAATGTGTTTTGATTTTAGAGATGTGCATTTCTGAGGGGAAGGAGCATCCACGTTCTCTAACTTCAGTCACAGAACTGGGATTCTTGTGTTAGAAGCCTATTTTTCCTCTATGGTCGACATAGAGGCAGACAAGAGAGGCTTCTCTGTAAAGCAGTTCAGAACATCTACATTGGATTCCTGCCCTGAATTGCTCCCTGATGGAGCCCACTGTTCTTCACAGAAGGAGCTTAGGGAGGCTGGATTCATAATATAATCTTAAGTCAGATATGGTGGAACTCCTCTAACCAACTTAATTATATATATATTCGCATTTTATGGTGGAAAACCACCCAAAAATCAGTATTATGACACTAAGTCTTTCCTTTTCATTTTAGAAAAACGTTTCCATAAAACACTGGTGACCATCAGCAAGTCTTGCAATTACTGTGTAATGGTGCTGTCAGGATTTCTCAGTGTAACGTCATTGACAGGAACCAGCTGCAGATGACTTTGAACATCTCATTCCAGATGGGATCATGAAACACACTGTTGTGCTACATGCTTGAAAATATTTATTATGACAAGGGGGCAAAAAGAACCTTGTCGGTTGTAACGAATATGTGATTGTGTCTCCACAAAAATAGTCTTAAAGTCGTCCATGACGCGGGTATTTCAGTTTTGGATGTTTGCAATTGAGAGGGAGTAATGGTCAGAGACACTTTTTGAAAAGATTATGCACATGGTTTTGTTTTTATATAAAATAACTAGTTGCCTGACTTCAGTAACGCTTCTCTAGTGTGTGGGTTTTAAGGATGTGTGTACAGGTGTTTGGTTTGTCTGACTTACTAAGCCATTAAAATGGTGCCATTTACAGTGGGGGGGAGAAGTCCTGCTTTTGGATCTCCATCGCTGCCCAGCAGAACTGGCACTCCATGTCAGGAATGATTGCAAGCCGCCAGGCTTTCTCCCTGCCTGACAGTGAAGCAGATTTTTTGGTAGTTCTGTTGAGCTGTGTAGGATCACTTTGTGTGCTTGAAGTTAATCCTTGGCAAAGTTCTCAGTTGGGTCAGGCCAGTGGTTCTCTTCCTTAAAGGTTCCCACCTCTATTCATCATCATCTGGTTTTCAGTCTGTCTGTAATTTCCAATTTAAAGGGGGGCATGTTGGGTTGGGTTTTGCTGTTAGAAAAAAAAACCCAAAACGAACCAGAAGAGTTTTTTGCCTCAGTGTCAGGCACTTGCTAACAGTTTGTCTGGGCTTGTTGGGGGTTTCCTGCAGTCGCAGGGGCAGGTTCCTGGCCAGGGGCGCGCAGCCTGCCGGGGGGCGATGGGAGCGGGGCGGCAGCGTCCAGCTGGCCCGGCCGGGAAGGACCCGGCGGTGGCTGCGGGAGGTCTCGGGGTGACTCCAGCTCAGTCCGTGCATCCTGGTTCAGTTATCCCGCGGGGACAAGAGCTGCTCACTGACCTGGAACCAAATGTACTGAAATGTAAAAATACATTCCTGGACCTCTTGCTTCAGTGATTTTCATGTGAACTAAGAAATGTTAAAGATCAGCCCCGTGCTGACAGTGTTTATACTCTCTGCTGCTCTGTTCCTTGCAGTAGCATATTCTTAGTGATCTGGTCACACAGCGGGTGTTTTCATGCGGAAGTGTGCCATGGAGAGCAGCAGAATGGCCAGAGACACTTTGGCTGGCAGTGGACAACAGTATTAAATGAGAAAGTGTCTGTGTAGTCTGCTTGGATTTATATCTCTTTATAATCCCATAATGAAAATAAAATCAAACATATAAATCAGAGATGGTACATTCAGCTGACAACTGTGGCTTGTCAGAAAGGACATAAAAGAAAAAATATTTTAATGAACTGTAACTCTTTCCTGGGTATTGGGATTCTAGAGGGCTTTCTGTGAGAGAATGGCCATGTGAGCAATCCTGTATGAGAACAAGACTGGTAAGAGCCTCAGCCGAGCAAGAATGCGATAAGGATGTGACCCCGAATGAGGGGGGAGAAACTCGACGAGACAAACAACCCCCGGCAGGGGTTGGGACGGAAGAGGAAGTTCCACAGGGCAGGCAGCCTGGCAAGGCTGATGTGGCACCTTTTATCCAATCATAAGAAGGTTTAAAGCGCGGGCTAAGTTACCTGTCCAGTCTGGAGGACTTGTACTGCATGTTACTCACGTGTGCGGGGGAACGTTATAAAAGGGCTTTCTTAGTTACAATAAAGGGGCATTGCTTGATCCCATTGGTCGTGTGCGTGCTCAGCTCTCCCGCGAGTGGCGTCCCTGGGTGGGGGCCTCAGGATTGGCACAAAGTCTTCACTAAGGAGGACTCGTCGGAGTGCAGTCTGAGGGGGAGAAAGCCAGTCGACATACCCAGACACTGCCCCGGTGTCTGAAGGTGAGAATCAGCGCGCTGTAACTTAAAAGGGAGAGATAGACAGTTTGAAGATAACAGATCCGCGAGAGGCGGCGGCCGGGGAGGAATGGGGCTACCTTGCCAAGGACGAACAGGCAGTGGTGAAACTCCTCCAGTGTGTCCTCTCTATGAGGGGGAAGAAATATAAGTTCACTCTAGATAGTTTAAGGTGGAGCCAAGAAAAGAGACTTATATCTACTTGGGAATCTATAGGGAAGCAGCTTTGGGATTCGATCAGTGATGGAGGAAGATCAAAAGAAGTGAGCAGCTATAGCACACTCTAGAAACAAACCCGTGAGACTTTGCAAGAGCTGAGCAGCGAGCGTGCTGCGGATGCTTCTGCTTTTACAGCGATCAGAGTAGCATTTCCTTCTGACAATCCGCCTCCGATGCCTGCGCCCCTAGCGGCTCTCGTCGCGTTAGCTCAAAAAAACCCCGAAACTGTTTACTTTGCCGGTCGCGCCGCCGGGTCCTCGAAGGGCAGCAGGGGCGAAACCGAGAGCTGCGCGGCCGGGAGCTGAGAACACCCGAAGGGCACCTGATGCCCTCAGGAAGGAGAATGAGGCGGCATCGGAGGAGTCCGCGGGGTCCAGCAGCGGTCGGGGCGCAGTATGGAGTTGGCGGCGGCGGCCCGGGGCCCCCCCGAGCCCCCCCGCCGCGGAGTGACCGCCTGCGGCCCAGCCCGGCACCGCGCTCGGACCGCACCCACCCCCCCAACCCCCGACGAAAGCAACAAGTTTTCACAGAGCAGGTGCTGACGCCGTCATGCAGCACTGGCTTTATATGTTCTTAATGGAGTCTTCGCATTTGTAATGTTTGTCATTTTATGTGGTGTCAGTAAGGAGTGTGGGAAACTTCTTGGTGTGGTTGTGGGATTGTTTGTGTATGAGACGCAGCCCAGCTGCAGAGAGTCATCGGTGCTGCTGTCTGTTCGGGCTCAGTGTTCTCAGTGTTCCAGGTAAAATACCTCCTCTAGTAGGAGGCAGTAGTTCTGTGTTAATTGTTGTCTTGAATTTAGGTGCGTGCTCTGCGGGGAGAGTGCACCTCTGAACCATCTGCCTGACGGAAATATTGTCAAAAAATCTTCTACAACCTTACAGGGTTACAGGGTTGTTCGTTTTACCAGGGGTCGTAGATGTTGGTTATGAAGAAGAAAATGAGAATTATGGCCTGAACCCCTGTGTTCTGTAACAAAAGAATCAATAATTGTTCAGCTTGCTTACTTTACTGCGGTTCCCCCTAATAGTATACCAAGAAGCCACAATTACTCAGGATTTAGATCAGCAGGCACACCTTAGACATTTTAGGCAGTAACCAAGATTGACTTCTAGTAAAATGTACTCTCACTAAAGCTAAAGCATCTGTAAAACAACAAAAAAGGGGAGATGCACAGTATCAATCTACACCTCACGAAAGGCTAAATAAGGCATTATATGTCATGAACCTTTTAAACCTGTCTCACAGGTGCCACCAATATTGTGTCATTTATCATCACAGATACCAGATCAACAAGAAGTCCAAAGTAAAGCTCAAGTGGTAACAAAAAACTTAAAAAGTGGTAACTGGGAAGGACCATTTCCTTTAATAACCTGGGGAAGAGGTTATGCTTGTGTCTCCACAGGTCACAGTCCCTGGTGATTACTGACAAGGTGTGTGCAACCACACCTGAGGGTGAGAGGCAGCCAGCACTCAGGATCCAGCTGTGAGTGCTGTGGGTGCCCCTGTGCTGACAGTTTGTGATCTCTTCGACTGATAATTTAAGCAGAATGTCTGGGTAATGTTTGCTACTGCAACAGAACAAACTACACTACAGTTGCCAATTTTTTTAAGAGAAAATGCTAACAGTAATTGCAACTCCTTAATGAGATATATAGGCTTACTAGTCACTAGTGAAAGATGTAGTTTAGATGAAATGTAGTTATTAATGAGGCTAAAATACTGTAAGAATGTGTATTCAACTTTCTTTGTTTAGCAATATTAAGAATTAAGAACTCAAGTGTTTAACCTTATTAGAAACTCCCTTGGTTTTCCCCTGGAGTGCTGGCCAGGCTCTGGGTGGAACCCAACAGGAGGATGAAATCAGATGTTTCTGATCACAAAAAAAAAAAAAAAAAAAAAAAGGCAAGCCAGTTATTTTAGCCTGTTGATTTAGAGGCTGAACCTGCTTGCAGCAACTTTGGATGCCTCACCTATGGATAGACACATCGCGTAAGATTTCCAGTTTGCGAGAAAGGGCACTCTGAATTCTCGCTGCATCCAAGGTTCTCTAGCAATTGCGGATCTGAATGTTAGTACTCCTATTAATTAAGTGTGCTACTCTGTATTTTCCTTACTGTTTATTTTTTGTAGTATTTAGTCATATCCCTTTATCATAGGTAATGAAATTAACCTACTCTTTTTAACTAGTAATTGTAACTGCTGTATTCTTTTAACCTTCTGTGGAACTATTCTAAGTATGCTGTGTTTTGCAGGTGCCGCAGCAAAACAAAGAAAGGGGAGATCTGGGAGGCATCGGCCTTATACAGCTCTGACACATGGTTGGTATAATCAGACAGTCTAGCTAGGATAGCAAAACGTGACTCCTTCAGCAGTACCAGTAAATGACACTTGGTTTTGTAGTGATGCTTACACGATGAGTTTACATCTTGAAGAAGGAAGAGTATTTAATAATGATTCGGCTAAAAGGTTACCAATACTAGATGGTTAAATGATTTGGTTTTATATTGAATAACAGTTTTGATTGTCATTGTAATCTTTTAATGGTATTAAACTGTGTGTGGAAGTGTTTTATGAAAACGATGGACCGAACAATAAAAGGGGTCTAGATCGCTCAAAAACAAAAAGAGGGATTCGTGGAATGGTTAGAAAACAACGGACATGTTATGAGCGATCCAGACCGAGTGGCCTCACGGTAACAACAGCCTGGAGCTGGTGTGAAGAACACCTGCAAAGCCAAGAGGCTGAGAAACTGCGTGCGTAGCAAGAAGATAAGAAAGCTGAACTGTTGAAAACAAGATGTTTGCTTAGCAGGAGAATGGCGCATGGACACCACAGCCTCTTTTTGGCAAGTGTCTCCAGTTGGGACCAAAAAGGCATTACAACTAGTCAGTCGCCTTGCATGTTGGACTGCTAAACAAATGAACTTGACATCAAATGTAATAGGTGATTTGGCTATGGATGTCAAGAGTCTTAGACATGCTGTACTTCAAGACTGGGCTGCCATTGATTTTCTGCTTTTAGCACGAGGGCATGGGTGTGAAGAGTTTGAAGGAATGTGCTGTATGAATTTATCTGACCATTCGGTATCTGTAAGAATCTGAGAAAACTGAAAGATAACATGAAGAAGTTAACTGTTGTAACATCACCCTTATCAGAATGGTTTGGTTCATTGGGAATGACAGGATGATTGAAAGAGTTGTTATAAAGGGGAATTGTGGTAATTCTTGTAGTTATCATGCTTGCTGTTATTTTACCGTGCTTAGTTTCCTGTGTTAGACATTCGGTACAAAAGGGCCTGCAAGAAATTCGGATTGCTCAAAAACAAAAAGAGGGATATGTTGGGATTCTAGAGGGCTTTCTGTGAGAGAATGGCCATGTGAGCAATCCTGTATGAGAACAAGACTGATAAGAGCCTCAGCCGAGCAAGAATGCGATAAGGACGTGACCCTGAATGAGGGGGGAGAAACTCGACGCGACAAACAACCCCTGGCAGGGGTTGGGACGGAAGAGGAAGTTCCACAGGGCAGGCAGCCTGGCAAGGCTGATGTGGCACCTTTTATCCAATCATAAGAAGGTTTAAAGCGCGGGCTAAGTTACCTGTCCAGTCTGGAGGACTTGTACTGCATGTTACTCACGTGTGCGGGGGAACGTTATAAAAGGGCTTTCTGAGTTGTAATAAACGGGCATTGCTTGATCCCATTGGTCGTGTGCGTGCTCAGCTTTCCCGCACCTGGGACTATTTGGGTTTGCAGCAGAGGCAAACCTAAGTAAAATATTCTTAGAGTAATTTCCTTGATGCTAAGCTAGTGAGCTCCGTGGGCTTTCAAGGCTTCATCCCTCTGGAGGATAACACCTACATACAGCTGGAGATAAAAACAGTGTCTGACTGACTGATCTTAGGAGCGGTCTCACTGTCAGAAGCACAAATCTGCAAAACGAAAGAATCCAAGCCAAGAAAGCCACTGCCCAGTTCAGCATTGAGCTACCTATAGCCTGCACGGGCCCTGCCGTTAGATTTTGCTTCCTTCCGACCGGTGAGATACCTGACACCCACAGTCCAAGGTGTGTGGCCCTGAGAAAGGGCCCGAGAGCTCAGGGGGAGCATGACCGCGACCTCCAGTGTCCCTGGAGCTGGCAGCAGCCCCCGGCCGGGGCGCGGGACCTGGCCGGGCCGTGGGTGCTCAGTGAGGCCTCTGTGCCCCCCGGCTCCGCACAGGCTCTGCCGGAGCCGCTCACGGCTGGGCTGGAGCTGGCACCTTTCTGGGCAGCGCTTCCTGCGCCCGCAGAGCAGCCCTTGGGACGGGCACAAACGCCCTGAGCTGGGTTGCTGGTGACCTGGGAACGCCGGGCACGGAGCGCTCGGCGTGTGGGGCAGGGACAGGTTCTCCTGGATCTCACCGTGTGCGTGTGTCTGCTCTGAGACAGCAGAGCTCCCCGCATTGTGCCGACAAACGGCGATGCTCCTGCTGGAAAGCTCCCGCTCAGAGTGCGGAGTGTCACGGGAACCGTCTGCGTCAGCTGGGGAGACACGAGCGTGTCTGTGCTGAACGGACTCGGTACAGAACCAGCCATGGGTGGGAGACTGTTAAACCAGTGGGCAAGCTGTTTGATCTGCCAGTACCCGTTGTGACACTGCCAACACCGGGTTCGTTCCGGACAGCATGTTACACAAGTCTCTGAAATCACCTGGGGCCACAGTCTGCTGGATCGGATGATGAAACAGGCTGTGGGGTTGGGTTGCAGTGATGGCTTTGCAGAACACTTTGATGGAATCTGTTTATTTTTTTTGACAAACAGTTTTATGGATATTTTCATCTGTTATTTGGAAACCAATTATGTTAGGATAAAATGAAAAATTAATATGTTTTTAATATAAGTGAAGTCAGATTAGCAGTCCTTTCTGTCTTCAGATTTAAAACTAGTATTTTCTTGGGAACAGGTATTTTCTGCAAATAATCCTATTTTGCCTTTGAAATGCATTATTTTGAGTATGCTTAAATGAAGAGGTTCATCCCACATCTGTGGAGTTTTCTTTTTTGCTCATTATTCGCAAGACTAGTCAGTCCAGTAAGATTCAATTGTACAGACGCTCCTGATGTTATGCCAGTCTGTGGAGACAGACCAGGGAGCGACAGTCCCCTGTGCTCACTCATCCGCAGACACTTGCATTTGCAAGTGTGAAATTCAAGCAGTTGTATGTGCAGCTCGTTGCCCTCAGTATAGATATATTTGCTCAGAAATATTAAAAATGTGCTAGAGATACTTGGGAAATTTAGAAGAAAACCAGGGAAAAAAGTGCATTGCAAAATTACTTGGGTCTCACTGATTCTGTCTGGCAACTCTAAAAGCAGAAAGCATGGGCTGGCAGGGAGGGTGAAAAGTGTGCAAGGTTTTTTTTTCTGCTTTTGTTTGGAGATAGTAGAGTTTTGAAAAATTTACTTTTTTTTTTTTAGTGAGGCCTTTTTTTAATAAGAGTCCTGCAATTTGTAAGACGGCGTAGTGTTTTCATTTCATTGTAGACTGTCTGTCAGTAAGAATTTGGAATGCTCTGTTTTCTGTTAGTATGTACCGGTACAGATATTGCTTACAGAAGAAGTCAATGAGTGGCATATTTAATTAAGTCTAATTGGGTGACCATACCCTAGTAGTGTGTGTTCAGCTTAGCCCGTTGTTCGGAGTTGTTTAAGGGGTGTTTGCTCCCCGGTGGAAGGTTTAAAATCTCTCTGAGGCCGTGTGAGCACGGTGTGTGAGGCTCTGCCCTGTGCCGCAGGGACAAGCCGGGAGATGCGGCCCCTTCCCACGAGCCCCTTCTCTGTGCAGCGCCGGCCGGGCCTTCGCAGAGCAGGGCCTGGGTTTGATGGAGCCTGAATTACCCTGGTGTGAATGTCTGTACCGAGGGCACCTGCCCGTCCCTGCAGGGGAGTGTCACATCACCGCTGCAAGCGCAGCAGCCGGGGTTGAGATGGAGAGCGCTCGGAATGCAGCGGAGAGGGGTTTGTAATCCCCTCATTGGAATCTATTTCCGAGTTACTTTTCCCATATTCATTCAGTTTAGAGCTGTGTCTGTAAGTTGCCTTTTCCTCAAGTGCATTTTCGCAGATTCTTGGCTTCTCAAGGTAAGAATGAGGGAAAGGCAGATGTCGGTGGGATCCGCACGCTGACCGTGAGCTGCCGCGCGGCCAGAGCGCGGCCAGCGCTGCCGTCAGCCGGCCGTGGGGCTGGGCTGTGGGGCTGGGGGATATCCAGTGGGTTAAAGTCTCATCAACAGCAGCTCGAGGCTGGCACCACCTGTGTAAAATGGGCTGATGCTCCTGCTTTGTCTCTGTGGGTGGAGGTGAGCCTGTGGGGTTTGTCATCTCTGCTGGCATCTGCTCTCAGTACCTGCTGAACAGAGCACCTTGGCTCAGGGACTTTTCTCATGCATGTTAGGTGATGACTGCTGGGAGACCTGTGTTGTTACTTCTTATCAAACTCCTTGTCAACAAAATACCTTTGAATATTGGAGCATTTTTAAGAAAGAAAAGAATGTGGTAGAATTTTTGTCGCTTTTTTTTCTTCCAAGCAATTGCAGTAGAATCCTAAAAGCATAGATCTAGAATAAAAAGAACCTGATTTTGTAAAACATGGCAAAAAAAGACAAAGCATTGAAGAAGTGGTCATAGAGCTCAGAACTGGCCTTGTTTTGGTTCTGTTGTTCTGACTTACCGAAAATATTCTGAAAATAAGTATTCAAAAGAGTAAGTGGAAACATGCATCTACTGATTATCCTTAAAGATTCTGTAAAAGTGCAGGGAAATTTTATTACAGCTGTGCTCGTAGAACAGGAAGAGGAAGATGTATCCTCAGGATATTTTCCTGCAGTTTTGGAGCGTTTTTGCCAGACTTCCAGCAGTAATGTGATAAAAGCTTCCAGACATTCTGTTTGAGAGCTCTGTCTTGTGTAATTCTCCTCCCATCCTCAGCCTGGGCCGAGGGGAGCTTGGGGGGCGTGGGGGTGGGGTGGGGGAGCGGGGCAAAGGTTGGCAAGAACATGTTTTTTTTTTCCCCTGCAACTTTCTCTGTCAAATGGCCCTCGAGAAAAATGGCCTTCACTTGTGCTTTAGACCCAGAGCCAGCACGGGATTCATCAAATGCATCTGTTATCTAAGTGCAGTGAAAGGTGGGGAAGGAGGGAAGAAAACAGGACAAAAAAAATGGAGTTTATTTTTTGTGGTTTTTTTTTTTGTTGTTGTTGTTGTTGTTTTTATTTGGTTTGTTTCTGTTTTGGTGGTGGTGAGGATGTGGGGTGTTTTTAATAACTATTTCAGTTCTGTGATGTGATTTATTCTATGCCCAGGTAGCACCCGTGCCCCCAGGAAAGGGGGGGGGGGGGTGAGGCCCCTGGGTGGGAGAGGAGGCCAGAGCCCATCTGGGGGGCAGGAGGGGTTGAAGTGTCTCCCGCTGTTGGCTGGGGGATTTGGCAGGCCTGACAGCAAGCAAAAAGGAAAATCAATGTTGTGTTCTGTTCCTACCCTTAAGAAATACTTTAAAGGGGAAAAAAAATCAAGAAAACCGATGAATGTATTTCAGTGGTGAAAACAAGGAACAGATTCACACCGCTGGATGCGGCCTGCAATCCCCTTCCTTTCCGTTTTGAGCATTACTGCGGTACACCGCTGGTGAGTGATGAGCTTTCTCCGTGGAAAGCAGCATGTCCGGGCAGCAGCGTGGCAGCCGCAGGAATTTCCAGCGGGTGCCCCAGCTGAGGAGGTGGATCCCTTAGGGTGGAGGCTGCAGCCCCTCCAGATGTTGCTGTGACCCCTCCGCGGCTGCAGACCGGGCTGCACTCTGTGCTGGGCTGCAGAGCCCTCCCTCAGCTGCCTCGGGGGCAGGACTGCGCGGAGGGCGGGGGGCTCCCCGGGAATTCCCTGTCCTGAGACATCAGGGCTGGTCTGACCCGTGCTGTTGTGTTCCAGGGCATCGCCAAGCACGGCAGGTTCTGCTGGGGGCTCCCTGCCAGGTAGAATTCCCGTTTCTTAGTTTGAAGGACGCTGTTTCAGCAGCCCCGTGCAGCTGTGTGAGGTGTCTGTACACAAGCCCTTGAGCTCGCTCACGGGGCTTTGCAGTTCATTTAGTGCTTTACTGAGCGCAGCTGCACTGTTCATTTCTGAATCTGGTGTGCAGGCTGGGTCTTTTTTGTCCATCAGCACATTTGAAAAGGGTTTGACTAACTGCCGTTCCATAGTTCAGACCTGTTGTCTGTTGCCATCACTCTAACTGCATTCTCAGATCATACATAGAGCTCGATGGTGACGCTCAATGATTCTATTTCGTTGAAATTGCTGCCTCCCATCTCATCCGTGGAAATGCTCTCTATCTGAAACGCAGCTGCGTTAGGATTTGCTGTGATAAATGTGAATTGATAAATGACAGTCAGCGTGTCTTGTTTGAACATTATTATAGATTCCAAATTAAAACTCATAAAGCATTTTTCTAGATGCATGAATGGTACAAGCTATGGGGAAGAATAGGTTTTGGAAAATATGTAAAAGGTCCCACAAATGGACAGGCATCGTGTTTTTAGCACGGACTGATTCTTGCCTTAATAATTAAAGCGAACACTAAAGTGACTGCCCTGCTAATGGGTTGAAGCAATACACTTAACAACATCCTGCTCACTGATGTGTGAACAATCTTTGTTTCCAGCTTTTGTGAATATATCTAGGAAGGAGGTGACTGATGCTCCTGCTCCATGCAGTTTTATTGCAACTCAGAGCTGCAGCTGCCACAGGTTCAGCAAACGGACTCTCCAAGTGAAGGTTAAAAGCAGTTTCTGTCTGTGGGAATACAGTAATTGCTGAGCTGGGAGAGCTCTGGGGCCCGGTGCTGGTGACCAGATCTCAAAATCATTCCACTTCAGCCAGAAATGGGAGCTCTCTGGAGCAAGTTTCTATCTGTGTTCATTTATTAGTAATTGTGGAACTTCATTTTGAATGGACGATGTAGCTGATGCGTGTGAGGTCCACGTTGCCTCACAGTCAGGTTTCACATGTTTATCCGCATCAGGAGCCTTGTAGTGGGAGTACAAATGCACCGCGATCAATCTGAAGACTTAGGAAATGGTACAGCAGCTCTGGTCTGTCAGTCCAGTTCATGATTTCAGTCGTTGTCAGTGCAGGATCTGCTGGATTAATATAAAGGTGTACTGCAACACCAGGTTTATTTAGAAAGGGTAGGAAATGAATTTGTACTTATGGATATTCAGACTCTCCTGTCACTGGACTCTTCTGTTGATTTAACTGACCTTAATGCCATAATTCATCAGAACCGACTCCGTGGGTACGTGTACAGTAAGTGATGCTTTGTACTGAAGAGTGGAAGAGAGCAAGGCTGTTTTCTGTTTCTTTAATCTGTGTACAGCACACACGGTTTTGCTCATCTAATTCTGTGTGTGTATGGATCTATCTTAAGGTTAATTATCTGTTAGATGAACACCTGGTGTTCTGCATAGTGGAGCCTGTTGACTTCAGAAAGCAAAATTGCATGTGAAACCGTCACACAGCCCTTTCCACTTAGTTTTGTTTTTGCAGTAGGCAGGGTGCTTTATCCCAGCCTGTGTGATGGCGATGTTGGTTTGAGTTTCATAGGAGTGTGTGTAATATATGTGTTTAGGATGTAGTATCTGTGTTTTTATGAATGTTGACAGTGCTTACGTATGGTATAATGAGCATTGTCTGTTTTGGATAAGAGGATTGCTGGGTTTTAAGAATGAGGGGGAATTGTTTCTGTTCCTGTTTGGTGCATCAACGTCACTTCCTTATGCCTCTGGGTTGTATATGTTTCTCTGTTCTTACTCTCTTCATTTATTGTAGAATGTGCTGCTTCCAAAAATACTGAAGTCAGAGCCAAAAGAAAGAGTCCAACGTACAGTTAGACGGGTGAGGTTTTCAAGAAGTAATTAATCTTTGGCTTCTAGATGTCTTAATCCTGGAGAGCTGTGGGAGTTGTAGTGAGGTACTAAACCAAAAAGTCTGAGGTCTGAAATTTAATTGATGGTTAGTTTGGAGGCTGAACTGTAAAACAAATCTTATAAAAATAAATGGCTCAGCCAACAAGGATTATTGGTTCAATATAGAGCTGACCAAAATAAACTAATTTAACTTAAAAACTATTTTGTTAAGACACAAAATCAGCTTGTTTTATTCTAATTTCTGGACATTTTTAATTAAAAAGATTTAAGGTTCCCCTCAGTTGGCAGGAAAAGATAGGGCTGTTGATACTCTAATGTCTTTTGTCTTCAAACAAAATCTGTTTTTTAAAGAATTTGAAGACTGTAAATTAGGCATTCCATTAGGAAATTATATTTAGAAGGCTTTTGGTGCTTAAAGCCTCTTAAGCAGACGTTGACTGGGGCAGTTGCAAACTTGTGTTTGTGTGTGTGTTGTATCGTTTAGATGGTGCCCTGAATTTTAGAAACAATTACTATTGAATGACATTCTTCTGGTGTCATACTGTCACCCCTTGTCAAACATACATTTTTTCTCAGCGTTTTTGGATTAGTTAGTATTATCCCTATTTAAAAGGAAGGAGTGTTTGACTGCTGTAAGTCCTCAAAAATCTCTGTTCATGTCTCTTACAGCACTTGCTGGGCCTGAACTCATGCTGCTCCCAGTCTTCACAGCCCTGTCTGGACTTGGGAACCTTTCTAAGCAATTGAATTTTGAAGTTTTGTAGGAAATAAATGAGTAATCACATGTGACTTTTTGGTTTTGCTTAGTTTTTCTTGCATCATGCCAGAATTAATCACATCTTTGTCTCTGAAAACATCTCAGCTTCATGTTTTTCTTCCCTCGGCCTTCTGACGGAGAGGATTTGCACAGCTGACTTTCACAACTTTTAAAACAAAATCTTTACTTGGGGATCTGGCACACAAATGAAGTATTTAAATGAGTGCTTGTATTACTTTTGGATCATTGTCCTCCAAATCCGGAATAAACCTGGAAGGCAAAATCAATAGAGTGCATTAGCACTTAATAACAGATTAAAAAAAAACCCCCAACCCAAACACAAAACAACTGAGACACAGGTCTCTTAATTGTATTCTCAGTAGGTATATTTTCAGAAATTACCCTTGCAGTTGTTAAATAAAATTTTCTTCATCAAGTCTTTCAATTTCAGTGGAGTTACAGGCAGTCTGTAAGACAAAGTTAAATGTGACTAACTCTTGGTTTCCTGCTGTAAACAAAAGGCATGTTTATTAGCACTTGCATACTTCAAATAGAATTTTCAGAGCACTTACTAATGTAAAACTGCCCGTTTTGAAAGAAGAGATTATGCTGGTGGAGGCATAAATGTGTTGTAAAGTAAATCTCATGTGACTTTATTTTTCTGAGCATCTTTTCGGTAAAATCAGTCTGCACCAAATGTATATGAGTTTATAATCTCTCAGCCTTGCAAAAGCAATTTTGGCAGTACAGTGCAGTTTTAGGGTGCGAAGGGAAGTAGTGCAGTGCGATTTGGCAAACCCTGGATTTCTGAGATAATCTTTTCACCTGATGCTCAGGTGCTGTTTCTCCCTATCTTGTAATGAACCTTCCGTGTGTGTGGTGTTGTTCAGAGTAACTGTACCCAGTGCACTCGCTGACTTCAGATCGATGGGGAAAAGCAGTATATTAGCATGTAAGGTGGTTTGACTATTGGCAGAGTACTGTATAAGAAACGGGCAACCGTATTGGCTCGGGTTTGCTTCAGTAAGTACTGCTTTTACTTACAGCAAAGTTTTAGCCCCTGGGGATAGATTAAGTGTCAAAATAACTTTTCACATTTTCTGAGAGGTCACAGTTCTGAGTTCAACAGAACAGAACAGCTCCAGTGAGCTCTGGATGTTGAACTGGGAAAATGGTTATTTAATTAGAAGTTGAAACCCATGTTGTCTGGAAAGTGCAAGGAAGTTACTTATTCTGAACAAATAGTCAGAAGCTGAGGAAAGGGAAATAAAGATCGACGAAATCATGAAGACTTATGTAAACCAAAAACTGGAACACTGGGATGGCCAGCAATATTAGAGAAACAATTGAAGGCTGGAGTTTCTAATCATGTTTTTTTGAGCTAAATGTATGTGTGATATGCTCTTGTGAGAGAGAAAGGGATGTAGAACTTACTCTCTTTGTTTCTGGCTCCTGATTCACTAGGCTACACGTAAAGTCTAAAAAGTCATTTATGATCAGCAAAGTTTGAAGACTGGGTAGGAAGACTGAAAAGCATGTGGCAGCAACTCTCAGGGCTCAAGCACGCAGCGGCTGTGACATGTCAGCTGCTGCAAGGAATGAAGTTTGTGCTTACCGGCAGCTAAACAGATACTGAAACAAATTTTTACCATGTGAGGTAAAAATGCTTTGCTTAAACCTAAATGAGGTACAGCTGATATTTGATCCTTTTTTAAACTATAAGATTTATGTGGAATAACTTCTGTGAACTGTGGCTTTAGGAGAAGTTTAAAATGTAAAAATCAATAAAACTTTACTGAACGTGTATCTGAATAATCGTCTCATAAGAATAGGGCAGGCTGAATTTTGTACCAAATCTCAGATGACTTTGTCATTCACCTGATGTTATGGCTGTTTGATTTCCATTTTTAGTTGCTTGCAGCTTCAAAACGTTTTATTGCTCTGTTCTAAAAATTGCATTAATTTATCTGTTGCTGCCTTTTATAGTCTCCAAAGAATGTCAGACTTGCTGTGAGAAATGCAAGTACTCCGAGGAGGCGATGAAGCAGTAACTTCTCTCCTAAAGACTCAGCTGTGTGATCAGTCTTTTCTCGGGCTTGCTCACCACAGAACCACGTGTGGAAACAACAGGCAGATCCGCCACCGTTTCAAGCATGTGCAGAGGCAGGATCTGTGTGCTGGCGGTTGTAGCTGTGCAGCTCTCAGCAAAGCCAGGATTTAGTAGAGTGTCTAGTGATGTTGTGGCAGTTGCACACTCTGTTTTACCCCTGTGAGCTATTGCTAGTAGTTTATAAATGTTTATGGTTTTTCCTCCTTTTTTCATGAAATACAGAGGAAATAGTATTTACATCTTGAACTTACTATTCAAGTCAAACTTGCTGAACTCAGCTCTAATAATAACAGAAAATGGCATCCTTAGCAGAGTGGATACTGCCTGCGATCTCTGGGCACCACTCTGGTGCTGCTTCCTTCTCATCCACTGTTCTCTTCTGAGTGACGATACCACCATTATACTGATTCAGCATGACATCACTTGTTCAAGGGAACGTTGATAAAAGTTAGCTTTCGGCAAGTTTAAAATGTGACCATTGATCATTGTGACTTTGATCACTGAGTCTAACAGCTGACACAGTTTTCACCGGCCTTTCCCTGGTCTTCGAAATGCTGAAGAAAAGTAATGTTTCCCAGACTGGAAGTTGATGCTCCCCTCTTGTTGAAAGTTCAACAGCAGTTCAAAGGTTCATTAAGGAATGCTCATTCTTTCTGTATGCTGCAGGGGCTGCTGTGTAGATTCAGTTAAATGTGGTTAGAATTGCAATGCCTAGTTCGTAATCAACATAACCTTTCTCATACGCTCATATTTAATATGTTTATTAACTTTAATTTTTTTACATATTAATTTTATGCATGCTCTATTATATATGTTAGTAGTCTCTAAGAAGATAGATTTAAGACCCATCTTCTCCACTGAACATTGCAAATGTGCTGCCCCTTTTTTTTCTTTCATTGTGTGATCTCTGTGTGTGATGGGTAGCTGCAGCCTATACGCTGTCAGATTGGTGCAGTTCATTTTCCATGAGAAAAATTGCTTGTGGACTGCAGAACAACAGACAGTAACTTTCAAAACTCCAGAGTTTCTGTAAAGAAATGAGATCAGTCAATGAAATTTTTAAAAAGATCTATTGAAAATAATAAAATCTTTAGGTACTTTAAAAGCTAAATTAAAAGCAGCTTGTAAAGGTATAAATGGAATCATTCAGCTCCCATCTGTTCCTTTTTGCTAGGCTGTCGTAGTGTCTTTCAATTAGATGCCCCAGCCGTTTCAGGCAGTCTGTTATTTACAGAGGAATGTGTGAGCTATTTGTTCTGAATCCGTGGCAAAAGCTGCTCTGCTTCATGGTTTGTAGTTAAAATATTCTTGTCCTTTTCAGACGCTAGAAGGGTGTCCTCTGTGCAGAAGCTGATAGCAGTGTTCCTGTGGTCGTGTTGTGTTTTGTGTACTTGGGAAGCCGAGGATGTTGTGTGTGTGTGTTTTTGTCTTTTGCTGTAAGTTTGAAAAATGCTCTCAGGTTTCCCCAGTCCTGTATCTCAAGTTTCAGCACAATAGTTGGGCAGTAGAGTACGAGCTGGTGGTGACTGAGCATGTAATCAAATAGGTACAAATATTTTTTGTTTATTGGCAAGGGAAATTTTGAGAAGAAAAAGAGAATAACGGTGTGGACAGATGTTGACAGACTGTTCCAAAGCTGTGTTTTGTCTGTGGTTCCAGAAGAAGAGCTGGGGCTGTGCATCTGTATGTATTTGCAGGTTTGAGCATAGTTCAGAGCCAGATTTGTTCATACTTACGACCCGCTGTGTTAGGCTAGTGTCTTAACCAGGCAAAATATAATTAAGGGAATCCGAGCTACTTCACGTTGTGCTTTCAAGCCTGTTTTAACGTGATAGGGCTGTGACAGTAAGCTTGTAAAAGGGAATGAGTCAGCCTTCTTGAAAGAGCGAGTTACTTCCTTCCTTTTTTCCCCTTAGTTCCCCATGAGATTCCCCAGCGTGTTTGGCTTTGCTAAAATGGGTCACTGTGGAAGTACTAGCAACCTTAGCTACAGAGAGTGAGAACAGAGTGGTGCAGTGAATGTAATCCTTCTAGCCTTCATACATAAAATACAAAGACTGACAGGATTATTAGTCAAGTATTAATGAAATCCACCACACTGTGCATATGTCTAAAAAGCATAACACGTACGAGACAGTGAAGTTCCTTTCTGAAGTTCTCAGAAAGGTCGTGCTGTGACAGAGACAGCTGAATGGACAGTTGCAATCAAAATTAAAGTCCCTGTCTCTCAGAGACAGAAAATGTCTTACCTGTATGTGGCAGATTTTTGACCCTCACTTCCCAAAGGAGTAAATGTGGCCTGTCAAGTAGGGTGATAGAGAAGGATGGTAGATCTAGTCACTTTAATTACCTGGGTTTGTTCCACTGAAATGGGGTTGCCAGGATGTTGTTGCCCGAGTTATATAGCAATGCAGATGCTGTACTCTTGCGTGCACAGAGTATAAGGATGACAACATTTTTGCAAAGTTTTCACATTTGAGCATTTGTCATGCAGTTCAAAAAGACTGTTTAATAGTTGTATCTGTTTACTTAGTGCTGCATTATTTCTGCTTCATACCATGAACAGAGAAATTACTCTGTGTGTGAAGAATCCATCCCAGATGAAAGAAATGAGAGACCTCAGCAAGGCAAGAGGTTGAATTTGGGACAGATATTTTAATTTCCTTTCTGGTTTTGTGCTATAACTCAACATGTTCAGACCATTAGCTGAGCATACTGCTCCACCAAATCTCAGTTTTGTAGACTAATGCAGGATTACACAGGAGCTAAATTGAAGTAGACCATTTCAGGCTGCTTCTTCAGATGACTTACCTTGTAAGAATTTATCAAACTGTAGCCCCTGCGCACTGCAGGCTGGAGTGTGACACTTGGGACTGAGGCAGCACAAATGAGCTGGCTTAAGCACTAGCCCAGCAATCCCAGCGCAAAGCTAATTCAGTTACTGCAATGCCCAGACTGTCTTCAATATCTCACTTAAAGTGGGCCTAAGAAGGTTCAGAAGAGGTTCAAAGGAGAGCCTCTATTTTTTTTAAAGTCAGTTGATGACATTGAGTTCGTAGGAAAAAGAATAAAGTTACTCCTGCAGGGCAAACATGCAGTTACCCCACTGTAGGTAACACAGCACATGGGATCAAAAGCTCATAGGCTTTAAAAAGAACATCTGTCGTTTATTTCTTCCTTCCACTTCTTAAATTTGTGTATATAGATTATTTGAATGTAGAGCATGTGTGGCTTTCTTTAATTAAAAAGAGCATAACATGTATATTCAGCATAGAAATTGTTGAACTGTTGTTCAGCAGTTTGGTTTAGGGGCGACACATTTGGATGTAATTTCAGTGATTTTAGATTGTTTCTCTTCTGGCTAAGAATTAGTTCTCATGTTGCTGAAGGCTTTTGGGGGTTGGTGATTATTTTTTTCTTTCTTTAAGTGTTGCATCAGTAAAACATTCCATAATCCTGTTTTTAAAATATGTTAACCTGTGGTCAGGATTTTCAATAACTTCAGACCCTTCCCTGGGCAGGACGTCAGCTTAACATTCCTTCTTCGCAGTACTGTATCTTCATTCTCCCGTGCAAATGCCAACAGCCCTTCTTCCCCACTCCTTGTGCCTGTTGCTTTGAAGGAGTTAAATTCTAACAGTCGGAGGAATTGTCCTAAAGGTCCTGTGATTTGGCTAAAAGGTAACATCTTACTAGCTTAAGGCTTTTCTCATGGTCAAGCTAAAAGAAGTTTTTCTTTAATATTCTTTAAAAAAATTATGGAGTTAAAGAGCTCATGTTATAGTTCATGTGTTTGCCATATGTTTGTATGTATACGTATATATTTTAGTAGCACCAAAAATTCTCTCATGCAGTGTCTAGAAAACAGAGGGGGTTTGTTTTGGAGGCTTTCTCTGGATGTCACTGTCTGTGGGTGAGGCATTTGCAGCTTCCTGTTGAAAACCTGGGATTTCAGAGGCATGTCAGGGGACTGTGTAATTTGCTGCATCTTTTAGGACACCACAAGGTACTGGTCCAAGTCTGAAGTTGCATGAAGAACAAAGAGGAATCTTGCAATCTGGACCAGAAATAGTGTCAAGAAGCAAGGTGGTAGGTTGAAAGATCCATTAAGACAAAATGAATTTTTCATCCATGCTTCCAACTGCTGTGTTAATCCACCTTTGAAAGAGAACAGGGTGGCAAACAATAGCAAAATGAAGCCTTCTAAGTTACTGCTACTGATCAGAAAATGTGCTTGATTATTGTAGAGCATCAGGAAAAAGTAATTTATAATAGGCATCCACCGTTTATCTTCAGTTTTGCAGCATGTCACAAGGATTCACCTGGTGATCTATGGCAGTCCCATCCCATCGGTGTGTGGGTCAGCACAAAGACTCAACTCAGCTGGCAGAGAATCTTTTGTGCAAAGTGCTGTGGGAACTAAGGTCTGGGGAAGAAGGCAGAGGTGGAATTTTTCTGAGTTAATAAAAAGGTTACTACATGTAGCAAAGAAAATAAAATTTATTAGTTTAAAAAGCAATTAGGAAGAGAGGGAAGAGGAGGGGAATTGGCTTCAAACCTGGGAAAGTTCAAAAAACTCACAAAAACAACCCAAAACGTCAACCCAAACCCAACCAGTTAAATTAAAAAAAAAAAACCACATTACTTTTGGACTTCAGGAAGAAACTATCCAACCTTATCTGAAATGATCTCAAGGTCAAAAATCACAAATCTCAAGGTCAAAAATATATGCAAATTTTTCTCTTGGCTGTATGGAGGGATTGCCCTTCTGCTGCAAACACACACAAGCTTTGCATTCTCCAACATTCTCTTGACGGCTGTGATCTTTATGTATTTCAGTCTTTCCAATCTTGTGCTTTCTTACCTTTCTTTTTTTCCCTCCATCTGCAGTACTCTCCATGCAAGTTAATTTTTCCTGTGTATTTGTGTACATATGTATATTCCACGTTTCTGTCTCTAATGCACTTTGTAAATGGGTATTTTTTTCTGTCTTGTGTTGGCCTCTCTCCAACAACACTGTGACATCCGTGTGCTGAAGGGTGTGTCTTGCCATTGCCAGTAGCAGCAGTTTGGGACGAGGTTTTTCAGAAAACCACTGTACTGTGTGGGCAGTGAAGAAATGGCAGCTATCCTTGTAGCAAGCTTCTGCCCTAGAGACAGCATGGGCGACAACTACCACTTTCCTCAGTGGTTCTGATTAAGTTTTGCTGACAAAAATTTTATGCAGTCGCTTTTAAGAAGCTGTTTAGCAAAAAATCTTTTTAAAAAAAGTAGCTGTTGTACCACATCATTCTTAATTTATAAGAATGACAAAATATTAGAATACTTTCTCTTAAGAAGACAGCATATCCCGTGGATTATAGATTGATCTAGCTAAGTATAGGGACAGAACATGAAAATTAGTAGTAAATTATTACAATTTGTTCCTCTGCAGGTGAGTGGAGACCCAGTCACGCATTATATAACAAAATTTACTTGTCATAGCATGTGTTACCAAAATGTCCAAGCAAATTAAGATGTACACAAAAGGCAAGGCAGTATTACCATACTAAAAAGGGACCTGAGGTGTTCTTTGGTAACCAGACCCGATATAGAAGAATTATATTTTGTCCAAAGGCATCTTTAGCCTTCTGACTGAAGTGTTGAAAAACTGGATAGCAATATGGCAAGTAACTGCTAAGTCACTCTCAGGAAGGAAATAATTTGAGGAAATCCGTTTGGAAGGAATTATTAGAGGAAATCCTGGAACTTTTCAAATACCATTTCTGATTTATGAAATTTTCTTCTCTTTACATGGCGGTCTTCTGTTAAGTGAATGTGTTTTTTTCTGTAATGCAAGGGTAGTTTGGTTTTAATCATGCTGAAACATTTTTTTCATTCTTGGAAAACCTGAGAAATGAACTTCAATTGAATATATGTTTTAGCAAACAATAGATACTTTGATGAGGTGCCTCATGACTTGGTGTGCTTATGAGACTTTAAACATGTGATCTGCTCTCAAATTTTGCTGCAAATGTGGTCATTCTCTTCTTGTTCAAGTTTTTGCTACACGTCTGTACTGAGCCCATAAGGCTTGGATGCAGTAAGCTTCCAAGGGTGTTGGTACGCACTGACATGCTTTCCTCCTCGGGCTCCGGTGTTTTTCCTCTGCTGCTGCTTCACAATAGGAGTCTAAATCCCAGCTGGTTTGGAAACATCTTGAATGTTGGGTTTTCTGTCCTGCTAGTCAGTTATTTGTCCTCAAACAGGTTCCTCACATTCCTCCACAGCTATGTTGTCTAACGGCTGTAGTTCAGCTCTTCCAAAAATGATAGAAGCAATACAAAAAACAATAGTTTGAGGGAGTCCTAAAATAACATCAGCGTTTATTTAATGGCATGAAAAATACCCTGAGGGATGAAAGATGTCCAGGATCTCTCTTGTCATTGTCTTGTAAACCATGAAGTTGTCCAACTTGGTACATTTTATCCTGACTAGGTTTTTGCTACTTACCTTGCATGTTCCTTATTCTTTCCTTTTCCCAGCTTTATGAAGATTTGAAGGTTATGCTAGTCTCTTCTTTGTTTCTGTGGACTTAGTGCATGACTTCTTCCCAAGAGACGACGACTTCTTTTTTTTTTCATGTTTAAGGAAGGGTGACTCCCAAACTCCATCCCTGAGGATAAAAGTAGTAGCTCTTTCTAACTCTAGCCAATATCCTTAACATTATACTTTTTCATTCAGATCAGTGGAGAAATTTCAGCCTTTTCCATTATTCCTTGCTTGGTGAATATATTCTCGCAGAAATAAACTTGTTCTATGGGTACAGCAGTTTTCATAGTGATAGTACTGTATGATTTATTATTCCTCACTGATACATATAACAGTTCCCCAAATCATTACATATGTTCTGTTGACTTCCACTTAATTTGCATGTGTACATGTGGTCTGTAGTAAAAAATGTAGTCAAAAACCTTAAAAGCACTTTCTAAGCAGCCTTTTCACTTGTCATTATCTTTTTTCAAATCTGTGATGCAAGAACAATCGCACATCACTCCAGTAGGATTCCTGCTGGTAAGAAGACTTACTAACACAAATCAAAGGAATCCCAATAGAATTTTATATGTAAAATTCAAATCGCTAAGGTGACTTCCGCACACCTTTTGTTGGCCCCTCGTGATGTCAGGTGCTTTAACAGTTTAATCGCCAAACCACTTGGTGTAAACATCTGTTTGTTGGCTCTTCTGTTTGATGGTGAGCTGCTTTCTCCTTGGAAGTAGCAGCAGACTTCGTATAGCTTAAAATAGAAAGTATGGGAGGGATAGTCTGGTCATCTAGGGATAGAATGGATTATAATTGGTATAGATTAGTAGTTATGATTTGGATTTGAGAGGAATTTTCTCCAGAATGTACAGATAAGAAGTTCAGTAGCTGTACTTAGAGATTTTTGTTTGTTTTGGGTGGTGGTTGTTGTGGTGATTGCTTTTCTCTTCCCTTCTAAATTTAGGATGACAATGTGTAACTGCAGAAGAGCAGAGCCCAGGTAGGGGCTGAATTCCAGCCCCCCCCCGTTTCCTTCTGTTACCTGTACAATAGAGGCATAACTGGGTATTTTGGTTTTCGTTTCAGAACACAAAAGATCTTTATTTTGTTCCAGATTTGAATGAATCCCGATGAAATTCAAGCTGATCAAATTCTGCTGAAGCTTCTTCAGCAGTCTAGTGTAGTTTTAGGCCCTATTTATACAGCTCTGTCTAGGTCTATCTAGTGTATCTTTACCAAAGGAAAAAGATGGAGCTGTGCAGAGCATTGACTTAGTTCTATCTATATTCTGATTTCTGTGGCTTGTGAAATTCTGTGGTATTTGGACATACTTATTTAAAGTTTCATTTCTTACTTTTTTAAGGTGGCAATCTGATAATATGAGATTTTACATCTTAAGTTCTTATATGTATCATTGCTATCAGATAATTGTGCATATTCTTTTCTGTAGGTGAAATAGCTTGTCTGCACCTCACTGTCCCATCGGCTGAATTGCTCCTGATTCATGCTGTTCCCTCTCAGTTGTTTGCTTTGTACTGAAGGTTTTCAGAGCTCCAGTTCAGCTGGACGTAAACTCGGTCATCACAACACACCGTGTGTGCAAAGAGCCGTCTGAGTGAAAGGGCAGGGGGCTCTGAAGCCCAGTATCCTGATGTGCTTGCTCAGCATGCTTTCTGTTGCTGTCCTGTGGGCCAGGCTTTGCCTTACAGAAATCAGGGGCTCAGGTCTGTTCACAGCAGCTGTCCCTGTAGTCTGAAAGCGAGATGGGTACAACATGGTATTCAGCACGCTTTTCTTCACCCAAGCTCTGTTTTGTTGGGGGGAAAGAAACTTTTGTACCTGATAATACTTCTGATTTAATTGTATCCTATTCTTTTAAAATGATAATTGCTTCCTGTCAAAATTGCAACTGCAGGGTTTTCCCAGGAGGACTAAGATTTCAAAAGAAGGGATTGTTAACTTATTGGCTATTTTTAACAAAAAATTAGCAGGTAGGCTGTATTTATCTCTGTGCCATAGTTATTTTCCCTGGCTTTTTTCTCAGTATCAAATGAAGATTGGTGTTTGTGAATCGATTGAACAAAGGATTTGGGGGCTTTCCTTATTTTCCTTTTCCTAATTTATGATTTACTACCTCTCCCCACAAACTCATCTGAAAATATTAAAGGCTATACCATACTTTCTTGATGGGCTACTCAATTCTTTAAAGTGATGGTTACAGAGGAACATATTTTTAGGTAAATGCCTTTGGTATGTGGTATTTCATGCTTGTAACTGAGCGTAAAAAGTATGTTACATGTATTTTAAAGACGTAGTTGTCCATATAAATAATCATATGCAAATTGCAGTCTGTAGCTGCACAAATGTAGGTTGTATTGCTCAAATATTTTAATTACATTAATTTAAGAAAAAAAAAAAAGGATTGTTATACCAAGACAGTGTCGTCATACTGTTAAAGCAATTTTTAAAAGTACTGCAATGCAGAAACTTCTAGTTTGTGGCATTACTAGTATCTGGCATAACTGATTCTGGTATGAAAGACAGCATGTGGGTTCCGAGGATGAGGACAAGGATGAGGGTTATTTTGTTGTGTTTATATTGAGGAATCAACTAAGAAAAACTGTTTTTCTTGGTGTCTTGAATAAGTTCCTTCATCTCACACAGTTAAAATATTTTCTAGTATTAATAAAACTGTTCAAAAGAAATATGGGTTTCAATGCATGAAGAGGGATGAAAATTGTCGAGTATTCTTCTCAAGGAAATAACTATTTTTTGAACTCTGTATTGTTTCAGAAAAGAAATATCATCTTAATGTAGGGGTGGGGGGTGGGGGTGGGGGAGTCAAGCGAAGTTCTGAGTATGTTTGCAAAGCGTGGAGCAACAGCTCAGGGAAGGGTGAGTTGTATTTAAATCTCCGGCTGCCTGGAACGCTCGAATTCTATAGCTACGTCATGTGTGCGTCTCGCAGTGTCATGCAGCTCAGCGCTTTGGCTGTGGAATTGGCTGCTTTACAGCTGATACCCTCCTTGGTTTATTTCTCTGCCTGCAGCTGCCTTTTATTCTCCAGTTCTTCCCCCAGGGAACATGTGATTGAATTGTGCTGTACAGTCGCCAGGCTTCAGGACCCAGAAATGCTTTGCAGCTCACAGTCAGGGAGGAAGGGCAGTTAGAAGCTTCAGTTGACACGCTGCTTTGGAGAATGATGCAGGCATCCAGGACAAGTACATAGCTTTTCTGGGAAACAGAGGCAGCACCCCAAAGAAGACAGGTGATTAGCTCAGGAAACAGTGGAAGCGTTTCCAGGGAAAGGGAACGCCGGCAGTCATTTTTCCTAACTGAAAGACTCCTCTGCAAATATAACCGATGCTGACTGTCACGGGAGAATGGTGAAGCAGTACTGAGGAGTTTTCTTCCTTCCCCTGGTAAAAGCTCTGCAGCTCGTTCTAGGGAACACACTGATCTGTCCAAGCCTACACTGCCGTCATCTCCATCCCTGTGCGGAGGGGTGTGTTTTGGGGGCATGTTTTTGTCCATGCTGTGTTTACATTCCTTAGCCTATGGTGCACTGCTCGGGGGATTTGAGCACATGCTTGTGTTCGAATCCCACCCAGGGTAGGAGAAAGGGGCTTTCGATGCCAGGCTGCTGCCAGCTGTTCTCGTCCTTCTGGTAAAAGCCTGAATGTTCTGATGAACATCTGTGGGATGGGAGGTAAAAGTGGAGTCGCTCTCAGCCTGCCCTATTTGATCTCTATGATAAAACCAGAAGAGCTGTTTCCAGTCTGTTCCAGCCTTACTGGAGGGAGGAAGAGGTAATGTGAGCTCGCTGCCAGCCTGGGACCTGCAGGGTGCTGTGCCCCTGTCAGCACTGGCACCTTGTGCTACAACATCCGCTGCGCAGCCCGGTACTGTGACACTACCAGACGCGACACCGTCGTTAGTGTATCTGCATGGCTGTACTTGTTGGCACAGTCACATATCATGCGGGCAACCTTTTTTCTTACTCAACTTTACTACAATGTTGGCATCAGAATATATTATACAATGGCTGGAAGCAAGGCTAATTAATAGGCTTAACATTTAGTTAAACTCTGTCAGTTCCAGGATCATTTTATCTGGTCAAAGTTACTGGATTCTCACATGTTCCCTGTTATATTTATGTTCTCTTTCTTCAGGTAGGTATCTCTGACTAATACTGGAGTTGTTTTGGTTTTGTCTTGGATTTGGGTTTTATTTTCTGTTATGGGATAGAAGGTGAAAGAAAGATCTGAAGCAGTTCTGGATGGAGACTGTATGTTTTAAATAAAGCAAACACTATCTCAGAAAGCAGAATCACTTGCTCTGGTGATTAAAACCCAACACCGAATGTTTCATTGACTTCTTGCAGTATGACATGATCCAATTCTGAATATGAATTGCCTAGTAAAAGCATGTCAGTCTCTTGTGAAAGTTCAGTGTATCATAAAGCAACATTGATTTTCATTTGTTGATATATAGATATTTAAATATAGGCTAGGGTATCTGCATATCAGATTTGTTGGTGTTGATTTTCTTTATACAAGACTGGTGATAGAGGCTTAAACATTTCTTTTAAATGGATAGATGAACATTTTTTAGAATTCTGCATATGATGAATATGTATATGAAAAACAGAAAATCTTGCTCATAACTAAACAAAATCTGTCTGATTTTGCTGATGTTTTTGACCAAAAAGACTTGTGTCTTTTGGAACTAGGACATTCACCTTGAAGAGAATCCTAGAAGAGAACACAGAGAAAAACAGGTCACCTGGTTGTCCATTAAGAAACACCCACCAGGAAATTACGATCAGACTGAAGTATGGGAAGAAATGTAGAGGGGTTATTAAGTGTTAGATCTGAGGTCAGAGGGAAGCATGAAAAGAGGAGCGTGATAAGGAGAAGTCAGAGAAAAAGTATTTTGGAGTCTCATGATACCCGTATATCTTTGCAACGTGTCATAAAACTGTGCTTTGGGCCGTTCTGGAGGCATGACAGAAATGCAGTGTGCTTTGAGGGTGATCTGACCAAAATCTTCACTGGAAATGCATCCTTTTAAACGTTGGCAAAGAATGAGGCAACTGTCTTATGCCCAACAGGTACTTCTATGTGAAGCTAGGAAAAAGCAGAATAAATGATTCTCTTGGTCCCAGCTTTCTCCTTGCAGTGCTTCTTTGAGGCAGACAAGCATTTAGCTGTGCACATGTGGTGATACTGAATATGCACAGTCCGTTAATGTTGTATTCTGACACTGCCAAACTCTTAGCGTGTGTTTAGTAGAAATGTCGTATGCTATTATATGCACATACATCCATGTGCAAAGAGAAGCCTGTCATACTTCAGAATTTTTTTCTCCTAGTCCTTCACTTCTGTCTGACTTCTCACAGACAAGGTAAGATGGAGCTTAGTTATAGTGACAACTAACTTCTTCAGGTTTCTAAAAAGATCCCCAGAAAAGTGATTGTAAAATTTCATCCTTCCTCTTTTTCTGGAATCCTGCTGTTGTAGATCCTTTTCAAACCCTCATACGCACCCCCCACCCCCCAAATCCAAACAGAAAATGAGCTCTGGGGGGAGATGTTCTCTGTGGAAAATTACTCACCCAGTGGCCATGATTGTGTCAAGTCTTCTGGAACATCGTCTTTGCTTTGAAAAACCTTCTCTTTTCAAAAATATGAAAGGGTATGAGTGCAGTTTTTTTCATTTAGATCATCTTCCCAGAAGATTTTTCCATACAACACAGACAATCATTTAACCATGTATTAAACACATTACTTGGACACATGCTAAGGTTTTAATTGCTATTAGCAGAAATTGAAGCTGAACCTCAGAAAACAGTCCAATAGACTAAGTGAAATGTGTCGATGACCTTGGAAGACTCTGTGTGTGCTAAGAAGTATTCAGTATATTTAGCTTCTTGGCAGGCTAGATTTAAAGGGCATGGAAACAGAATAAATTCCTTGCCCACAAAAGTTTAAATTTTTGATACTATTTTGCTTTCCCTGTAAACTATTACAAATGTCTTAATATGGTGCTTTTATTAGAACTTCACTTTTCAAACCACTTTCTTAAAGGGAGGAGGAAAAAAAAAAAGGCAAGGCATGAGTATGGGAGATGAAAATACAATGGTTTCTGTAAATGCTTTGTGTAACATTTGTCCAGAAGGACGGGGCCATTTAACTCTGTGTGTCAATCTGGAACACTTTATTGATTATCTGGCAATGAGTGCTGCTAAACAGACTGACATTTTGTTTCTTGGACTCTGTTTCTCACATAGAGTTTATTAGCTGGCTATTTTGAGACTGAGAAAAACGTTAGCTTTATAAATAAAGAGACTCGCTATGGCTTAATTAGTTTTTTTGCAAGCATTTTGAGTATTTCTCTCTAAGGTCTCAAATCTTTCCACGTAACATGACCGAGTTTACAGACTTATGTGTATGACCTCAGAGCAAGCTTTATTTACGTTGTTGTCAATATAAATGTTCTCCTTAAGATGCTTGGTCTCCAGCATATGTCTCCTTATCTTGTTCTGCAGACTTTTATTTTATTCTGCAGTTGCATATTTTTTAACCTTCCTGATTCATATGAAGTGCTTCTCTTCTGCTGTAGAAAGTTGGAAGCAAAACTCCTGCCTCTCAGAAGGCTCATCTAGAAAAGTTGCTGCATAAGCAGGATTTGAAGTACCATAAAGTTTTGTGAGGTTTTGGTAAATAATCTCTCACAGCTGCTCGGCTGACTGGCAGAGTGAATGCTGACTGACACCGTCCTGCGGAACCAGCATACATTTCAGCTGGAGCATTCTAGATTCCAGCCAGCATTTAGTATTCAGCAGGTGCGTGAGTCCCAGATGTGGAAAGTTTATTGCATGTTTTGCCTTGTCTATTTTTTTGCCATGTATTTGCTTATCAGACCTGTTGTTGTTTTGTTTTTTCCTCCTGTCTGGATGAAGCTGGCAGATGAGATTGCCCCAGCGCTAGAGCCGCATACACAGTGGATGCACAGTGGCTGGCAGCCGTGAGATAAGGTGACTTGGCTTGTATGTACACTGTAGTGGTGGCAACATACAAGCAAGAAAACCCCCAGAAAGCACAAATCGAATGCAAGATTAAATCTTGAAATTAGAAAAAATATTCTGTGCGAGAAAATGAAGGCACACAGGAAACCTTGGGCATAACTTGAACTAGTTAATGTTTTTCATGCAGTTGAGGAGAAATAAAATGAGGATGGCTAATCCAATTAACTGAGTAAACAAAATTGTCAGTGCTCGTTGGCACTTGTGAGGTGGACCTGAGATTGGCAGAAATGCATTCTACATGTGATAGGACAAAAGTTTTAACTGATAGAAGTACTTTTAGAATGTTGTTAAAATGAGGTGTGAAGAATCTATCATAGAACTCTGGTTTTAAGTGCAAATTTTATCACTTCTGCTGCAGATTTTTAGCCTGTCTGATTAAAAATCTTTATACTTCAGTCACTGAATAAAGAATAGAACATATAATCATGTCTTGCCACTTATATTTTGTCAGCTACAACATGCTTCTTTTTTATCCCATGGAGGGCAATTATGTATGTGCACAAAGGATAATGAACAACATCTTTAATACAACATCTTTTAAATCCTGAAGGATAAATTCTTCAAAATAGTATGAGAATCTTCTTGTATATAATTATTTTCTAAGCATTACTTTATGCGTATGATGGAGAATTTATGGCTTTATCCCGTGCCCATCAGAAGCTCAAATGAAAACATGTACGACTCTTTCTACCCTAATAAGCCTTTTGAGTTAAAGTCCTTCACTCTCAGACTGCCCAATTAAAGCCAAAACTAGGGGGAAAAAAAAAAAAAAAAAAAAAGTCTAGCAAGATCACTCATCTGCTGTTGTTCAAAGTTTGTACTTGAAATGGTTGTGCCCCAAAGGTGGAGTTCCTGTATGAAATCTTCATATACTTCATGAAATCTGTACTTCAGCCCTAAAGGCAGAACTCTCAATTATTTCAGTATGACCAGGATTTAGGGCTTGTGTTCATCTCTCCAAAGGCACAGATAAAAATCTTTAAACTTAGGGAGCCCAACTCATGAAACTTAGCATGAATATGTACTGAGCTACTTTTGTAAGCCAGGGCTGTGAAAATCAAGAAAATAGGGAGTTAATTGGTGGGGGCACATACATCCCACTGCCAAGCCGTATGTATTTCTCTTGGAGTGATTAGACAGTAGTTGTTGTTTATGCTGTGCAGAGATGAGGTGAATTTAGAGTCCTGAGCACAGGCAGTGCTCCTGCAAGTGCTGACAGCTACTGCATTGATATTTGGTGTAGTAGGTGTTGTGTGTGCTGTAACGAAAGTTCCATTCATCCAGCTCCAAGAGAAAGTGATGAATGAATCTTTCCTGTTAAAACATTTCAGATCTGGTTGCAAAACTTGTAATTAATTTTCCTTCAATTTTTCTCTGGACTATCATTAGTGAACAGCTCAGTACTTTTGGGTTAATCTCCTGGCTGACCTTCATGTTTTAAGTCAGCAATGGTATCCCAAATCAATAATTATACAAACGTGAAGCTTAATAATCCAATGATACAGTGCACAGAAAGTGTATTAGAACTGACAGTGGGAATTCAGAACAGTCTAGTATATCAGATGCTGAATACTAGAGAGTGCTTACTCTTTTAATGTTCTTGTATTTTCGAGCCTCCAAAGGCCATCCTTCTGACTCCCTGGTGTTACGTTACTTGTACGTAAGGGATACATTTTATGTATCCCTTGAGCTTGTGCAAGGATGTTCTACTGTAGACAGTATTGAGAAGGCATTTAAGTTTTAATAAGGTATTTTTAACTATGTCTATGGACTGGAATAACTAATTGTGTCTAACTCCTCCACGTCTGAACTAAGTATATATTTCTAATAAATGATCTTCTGTAGCATTTCAGCAACTATTGTTCTTATTCCATGCAATCCTTTATTATTGTGTAACTTAGAATATATAATATAGTGCCTATGTGTAAATTTATCTTCAGTAACGATGTTATGATGACAGTAAGTGTAATTTAATACAAAAAATACAAGTTGTTCATTTCTACATAGTGAAAATTGTGTTTTAACATCAGCGCTATGATAAATTATCTAGGATTATCAATGCATTTAACTTCTATAAATCCATCTGCTTTACATCTCTCTGGATTAAGCTCTAAACTGTCTGTGGACGTGAAACCTGTACACCTCCCTACCTCCTCTCTTTTCATATATTTGAGTCCGTTTTAGTAACTGTAGTCCTATTTTTCTGGGACAGAAGCAGTGGAAGTTAAGAATTATCTAGCAGCCACATTGATAGTTCCAGCCTTCAGCCCTGCCTCCTTTCATCCTCTTGTGGCTCAGTCTGCTTTCCGACAGCTTTTAGTGATAGTGTGGTGAGAGATCACTTTTTGAAAAGCTGGATAAGACACGAGTATGGCGTAAGACAAAGAGTATGAGAGCTGAGGTGCAGGGAGTTGGTACCGGAAAGAGACAGATGTGAAAGCTTCTCGTTTCAGGGGTCCTGTGTGTCTGTTCCTTCCATGCCATGGAGTTCTCTTGCCTCATCTATTTGCTGTGCTTAGAGAGGTGTGTACCTGCAGGAAAAAGAAGCGTCAAATGTCTTGTGCCTGGAAAGGGAATGCTGTTTCAAGGTTTGTGATCTGTTTAAAGATCTGGGGGATCTGTGGGCAGAGGGAGATCTCTTTTCTGTCCTAACTTGTAAGCCTGCCTGTAAACTATGCAGGAGAATTTCCTTGTCCTTTACAAAGAATTTCCTTATCCTTTACAAAGCTGACATATGACCATAACAAAAAAGTAAATAATACCTAAAGATCCCCCAGGAAGTCTGTCCTGTTGCTGCTTGGTGTTTCCATGTCTAGGAATGTGTTCAGAAATTACATTAAACACCAAGAGGTGTTTTTCACTTTTCAGTTGCAGGAAGGATAGAGAACCTAAAGGACCCACAGAAGGATACTATACCGGAGAAAAGTAGCCCTTCTTATTATGGAAATGATGAATTGTATCAAACCACATAGCAGGTCGAACTCTTGCTTCTTGTACATCACTGTTGCTGTGTTTGTAATGTGTGGAGCTTTGCCCAGGCGTGTGAACTAGGGGCCTGTCTCGGTGAATTTTTATCCCTTCTGAGAATCTGGCTCCTCTTAATATGAAGACACTTGCCCTTTTTCTGTTGCTTAAAGATCAGAGTCGATGGAAAGTTTTTCCCTTCAGAGCACAACCTTGCACATTTCTTGCCCATCTTTTTACAAAATGGGCACAAATCAACAAAGTTTTTCACCTGATCTTGTCCTTAGGTAGTAATGATAAGCTTTCTCAGAACAAAATCCTTTGAACTAACAATATGCTTTACACTTCTCTGTCTCTCACATGATTCAGAGGTTGTGAAGTTGGGAGGTTTTTTCTTCCTTTTGAAGGTGAGTACTGTACATTCGTATTGTGTACTTATCTTCTGAGCATCGGCTTAGAAAATAAGACAACATGCTGATTTGATATCCAAGAAAGTGCTATAAAAGGTCTGTGGCTATGTTTAAATGCCTACACTCAGTTTCTGTGGCAATAAAAACATCCAAAACGATGTACGAATTGCCATGGTGCATTGCCAGCCCTTTCTGGCACAGGGAGATTGTGGGACTGAGAATATGACAAAGCTGCTCAGTGTGTTAGAGGGTGGAGTTGTCATGTAGTTTCAGGTGCCGGGTGCCTCTGTGAGCAAAATGTGGCCTGTATAAATCCCAAAGTGCTGCGTCAAAAGGGACAGTTACATCCCTGCTTAAATCAGTTGCTTCTTCATGTCTTGTGTGACAGTTCAATACTTTGAGCAACCTCCCATTTCTCTGCAAGAGGAGTTGCTGAAGACATTGACCTTTCTCTGAAATCCTCCAGTCCCCTGATAGCGAGTGTGACAGTCAGCACACAGCGTGCGCTGCCCTGTGCAGATTGCCTCTCTGTAACATCACAGCAGTCAGCCTGAGACGCCCTTGCTCCTGGGGCAGCTGTGGGAACCCTGCTGTCGAAAAGAAAAGAAACTAAATAGTAGCCAATGGAACCCTTAGCATCTCTCTGGGGCTCAAAGCCTTGAACATTCAGTTGCTTCTTGAAGAGAGCAGGAAATGCACCTTCCTTCATAGAACACAGCAAGTAAAGTAAGGCATGATATTCTGGCAACTGTAAGTTCAGTTGTGGAATTGAACTTCAGGCATTTCTATGCCTTGTTCTCTCTTCTACTGAGGAGCAAGTGAGGGAAAAAAGACTTGGAAAAATTGGAACTTGGTCTGAAAGCAATACAACTGTTCTGTTCTCTTTATTCCAAATTTTTGAAGAATCCTCAAGGTTCAAGTGAGATTGACTTGAGCTGTGTAAGTGTGCCGTTCAATTCAGATATGGGAACGGTCACATAATTATTTCAAGCGTTTTCCACAACATATGCTTTGAAGTCCAGTTGAGAGGTCTGGTATCAAGAATGTATCAGTGGTAGAAATACATATTTTTAATTTTTGTTTCAGTTTCTAGATAGTGATTACTGTTCTGTTCAAGGGTCGTTCTGTTGGTAAACATTGAGATGAAGTGACTCTTAGGGGCACGATGGTACTCTGTAGTTTGAGGGCACACCTAAATCCTCTAATACTTCTAAGTGCATTTGGGCTACTTTGTTTTTGTAAAAAGTCTGAATAAACTACTACCATGTACACGGCTTACAGTTTTTCTTAAAATAACAGTTGTAATGTTACATAGAGAGTAGCACCCCTCTCATTTCTACTACAGAATAGCTTGTATTTGCAACCTCATGACAGTTATTTTTCTGTAATGAATTTCGAGTGTCTTTGGGATTTTTTTCCAATATTTCAATTTTTGTTTTAAATAAATTTTGGTTTTAACCAAATTTAACCAATTTGAGAAATTTTAAGTTTTGTAGCCTTGCAGCTGCACAAACTTCCATGCACATGGCAGCATGTGTCTTCTCAGCCTCTCTGTGGATTCTCCGTTTAATTTCCTTCTCAACTGTTGTGCGTGGGGTACTAGAAAATCACCTTCCAAATGGGTTTATTCTTCAAAATGTCAACAGGGCTGATTGTGGGTTTGGTTGTTGTTCTTTATTTGCCAGATCTCCTAGAGGAGTGCATATGTTAGATCCATAAATATTTATTGATAGTTTATTAATTTTTTCTTAGAATTCCAATTATTAACTTTTTATGTCAAGCTTAGGAGATGCTTCTGTCCTTACAAATAGCGTGCCTGTAAAATTAGCACATATATGCTTCTTTTACAGTATTGTAACTTTTACTGCTGGCAGCACATAGTTATATGGATAACCTAACTGGGGAGGGGGTAAAGACGGCAGGAGGAGGAAATGTGTAAAACTTATAAACTCCAGCTTTTATGTTTCATGCAGTTGCCAAATACTTGACATACAGAAACATGGTTTTCCTTAGAACTGGGTACTACGAGTATCCTCACCACAGTGGTTACATCAGTTTATATTTTAAAGCTGTTCTATATAGTCTCTGTTTCGGATGGAATGGCATCTGCCATGCCCTGGGTCAGCTCTGGTTGGAACTGGTCACCAGCTTCCAAAGCTGTCGCAGTGCAGGGGGGAAGAGTGAGAGTTGAACAGACAACGTGACCACAGAAGCTTTTTTTCCATGGAAAACAGATTTATATGGCTATTGGTTAGAGACACATTTCTCATTGTATATTGTCTGCTCGGTGCCTTTAAGTGTTAGCTGTGCATTTATTCTCGCCAAAATCTAGTTTTGGTCTTGTTTTCCTTGGAATAAAAATTATGCTGTTATTCTGGTTGTCAGCCAACTATCCTTCCCTGCCTTCCCTTCGTTCCCTCCCGGTAGCCTTTGAACTTGTCCAACTTCTTGAATTTGGCAAGAGAGGGTCTCAGAAGTCTTATGTTCTTACAAGAGAAAACCAGTGGTGTGGTGAGAGGAGAGACCCAGCTTAGTGCTGCTGAGGGGGAAAGGCTCCGCTGTGAGCTGAAATTATCATTGATTCTGTTGGATCTGCCAGCTGGCAACCTGGCCTGTGTGAAGCTTAAAACCAGGCACAGCAAATGCTGTCTCTTGTCCCTACAGACTGGCAGGAGACTAGGAGCCAAGGGAGCTTGTTATGAGGGAGATAAATACAAAATAGAATACCCGAAGAACAGGTTTTGTTGGCTCAGCTGCTTAGAAACAGCTTGTTTCTTGATGTAGAGGGACAGAGGTTGCAAACTGTCTGTTTGTGCACTGGTATCTTAACTTCATTTTGGAAAATTGTTGCAAATACATGTGAAACAGATCATGAAAGCTCCATGCTGATAACACTTCTGTGATTTCATACTAAGTTCTAATAGTTGTGGCAGTCCATATGTTTGTCTTCTTTCCAAAGCAGCGTAGAGCCCTGTTAGATTGTAAAACCAGACCCTCATCGATTTTCCATCAAGGCTGCAGTGCCTAGAGGGAAAAGCTCTGAGGTCTCTGCAGTCCTTGGGAACAGGCTATGGACTCAGTCTGCTCTTCAGGCGTGGCAGTCAGGCTCACGGGAATGCTGTTAGCGGACAGGTTCTTCCCGTGGTGAACAGGTGTCAGCCCTCTGGGTCGAGGCAGCCGTTCTCATTAGACTTTGCTTATGAACAGATGCCTTGGAGCTCAGCCAGGGAGAATAGAGCAATATCCAGAGACAGTGGCCATCGTCTGCTTTCTGGTCATTTGGAGAAGGCAGCGGAGACTCAGGAATATGTTTCCTGAAAATTTCCTTGTGTCTGAAATGGTTTCTCCACCGATGATGTCCCTTTGTTTGGGCATATACGAGGTCAGTGTGCAGGCTCTAAGGCTGACAAAACTCCAGGAGTTCCACATCATGGACACTGCTCACTTGCATCTGCTCCTTCCAGTACCCTTTTAATCACCTGTCATCGACTGAGGCTTTTCTTGAAAATATACCGCAAAATACTGGACTCTTCCTCTGAAGATTCCTCAGAGTATGCAAATATTGGTGTCATGGATCAGATTGTGTGTGTACTTGTTGATTTCATGAGTTTTAAATACTATGGGGAAATCCAGCAACACTAAACAGATGCTCACAAAACCAAAGAGAGGCGGTGATCCTGTTGAAGTCCCTCTGGCTTCCTTCAGCTCACTTTAGAAATTTCTAGATGCCTTTTCTGTTGAAGTTGAGTGAGTCTCCATGAAAGCTCCACCTTATACATATTCTCATGACTCTCAGTCTGTTGAAAGCCTGTGGCTCTTACTGCAGGTGATGTACAGAATGGAATACGTCTAGGGTTTTTTTCTTCCCTTGCTCATTCCCCTGCAGAGAACATCAGATTTGGTGTTACTGGTTTTGGTAGAAACATTTGAAAGAAATCTTGGTATTTAGCAACTGTATCCAGCCATATCCTGATTGATGAATCTTTGAATGAAAGCAACATTATCAATTGACAAGTAAAAGCAAATTTCTGCATTGCTGTATGGTAAAAAACCAAACCCAAACCAAACAAAAACTTAGCTTATCAAGTTTTTCTTTCTATCAACTCTGATAACTACAGTAGGACTAATGTGAAGCCAGTGTTCACTTCAGTTTAATTGAATTGATGGAGATACAAGTAAACAGGAGAAAGTTTCATAACGGGTCCCAAAACACAATTTCTAAGGTGAAACTAAAGACATGAGCTTCAAGGGAAGGAGGGATACTGGGATGCAATTTTAACTTTTGGATGTTGGAAAAACTCTCTTTGGAAAAGTTCTCTAATGCTTTTTTTGCCAAAGCAAAAAAAAAAAAAAATTTACAAACTCTCTTCTTTTTCCTTGAAGAAATTGTCATTGTTCTGATAGAACAAACAAGCTATATTTTGCTCCTTGTAGCAAATGTGTGTGGATGTGTTTTGTTGAGATAAAGTTCTCAATCCTGATGACTTTTAATTGGAAGAAAATATACCATTTTAAATGCTTGATACTAAAGCATTGTGTTGGTATCACAGAAGCTTTGAAATTGGAATATATGTGTGATAAAGATGATGACTAACAATTCCTCCCTCATAACAATTTTTTCCTAAGAATTTTCATACTGGCCGTATCCTGAGTAGTCAAGCAAAGCTCTTGTGATGTCAGTGGGTAAGAATTTTGCTTTTTTTATTTTAGAAATTATGCATTACTATGAGTTCCTTAATGTCCCCCACTCCAAAAGACAGAGGTTTACTGCTTTCTGAGTAACTGTCTCCTGGGTGAAGGTAATCACGGAATAGGTACTCACAGAGTCACTCCCAGCTTGGTATCACGTTCCTTTGCTTGTCTGTTCTCCCAGGACTTGGTGAGCTTTCCTCGCTTAGTTCTGTCCTGAAGCCTTAGAGCAGGAGGGCAAGATGTGGCCTCCTGAGGTTAAAGGCATAATAGTGAGTTTAGTGTTGTCACAGTCCGGCTCAGGGAAAATGTGGAAGCTTAGAGGCAAAGAAAATGTACAGCCTGTCTCTTCAAAGCCTTTCTGTAGTGAGTGGAAGCTTTGATTGTGCTTTTCATTAATGGAAGAGAGAGTCTGTTGCTTACAAAGCTTGGCAGCCGAGAACCAAACACCGTCTGTCTGCTCTGCCCACGTGCGGGGGCTGTTAGCTGTCTGCGGGCAGTCACCCTCTGGGGCAGAATCGAGCAGTAGCGCGTCAAAAGTGACAATGGTCCATATTATCTCTTCGTTGTTAAAGCGATCTCTGTTGAATTTCTCTTACAGATTCAGCTTACTGGGTATACATGGAAAATATTACTTACAGTGTAAAATAACTTTTAGAGTTGTAAAAACACGTGGCTGATGTACAGTATTTCTAATTTCTTTTTTTTCAAAATTTGAATACCTTAGTGGGGAAGGCCATCCATCATATCTGAGTCCATTTTTTTTTTTTCCCCTACATTTCCTTGCCTTCTGAGACCTGATTTTTATACTGGCCAAACTAGAAAGAAATATTGATGGAAGAAAGAAGAGATACTTCCAGCCTCTATCTCGGAAAGTTTGATTTATTCCTTCGCACTCTACTGGCGTAGATCCTGTGGTAATAAAACAGTGGGAGTTGCAGGAGCATCTTAAAACATCCCCCCTGTTTGTACCGCTGATTTAAGAAAGGATTATTTTCATGTTTTTTCTGACTCAGACACATGTGAGGCATTGGGGGCAGGAGTGTCGGCAGCACTGTGCAACTGGGTATGTGTGATAGGGAAGGGGATGGCAGAGGAAGAAACTGGTAGGCTGAGATAATAAGAAAGAAAAAAGATGGAGAATGGCAATAATCCTTTGTAATCGAGGAGGGGTGTAAACCTTCGTGCCACCTCCATTTCTTGATCTTCTGGGGAAAGAAGGAGGGGAAGAAGATTCTAACATGGATTTGCACCTGCGTCTTCTATTAAATAGTATTGCAGTCAAGTGGATTTTTCTTCACACAGCTATAAAATTGGGAATGTTATTTAGTGTGTGTGAGAGCAAAGGCATGTATGTATATGTAAGACTGCAAAGTTTGTCAAGTGCTGGTTTACTGTCTCCTGTGAAATCCAGAACTTGTCAGCAAATAGCCTCTTAAAAACATCTGAAGTTTGCTCAGATGCAAGAACTAAAAGATGACAAAGCAGGGAGATACCTTCAGACTGAGATATGTTGACAACTTCAGGAAGGCTGCTTGGGAATCCAAGACAGTACCATCCTGTGGCAGCAGGGGCTTGGTCCTGGCTGTTGTCTTAGCTTGACTTCCTGCTTGTTCTTGAACTTGGAGGTGATCCCTGAATATTCAACCAGCTCTTGGACCCCTTTTCTCTCCAGGGCCATACCCCATTAGATACTCACTGGCAGATCCATGAAGAGGCTAAAGTCTACTCTCCTGAAGTCTAGGGCTGTGGTCCTGTTTTATGTCTTGCTCACTCCTCTTATACTCCCGAACTTATCCCGATCATCCTCCTGACCATCTCATAGTCACTGTACCCCAGCCTTCACATCCATCCTTGTCTGTAAGTATCAGGTCCAGCAGAGCGCTTGTGTTTGACTCATCAGTCACCCGAGTGGGGAAGTTTTTATCGGTGTGTTACAGAAACGTCTTAAGTTTCTTGTGCCTTGCTGTTGTCCTTACAGATACAAGGAGTGTTTCAATTCCCCCACGAAGACCAGAGCCACCAAATGTGAGGCTTCTGCCAGTTGTCTAAAGAGTGCCTTGTCTACATTCCTGATCAGGTGGTGTATGACAGACCCTCATGTTGGTCTGCTCAATAATCCTGACCCGTCAGCTCTTGACTGGCTTGTGACCTGTGCCCAGACAGAATTCCATCCCATGTTAAAAAGGGCAACTCCGCATCACCATCCTGGCCTGCCCTTCCTAAAGGGCCTGGAGCTTCTCACTCTAGTGATCTATCTTATCATCTTAGCACTCCAGTCATGTGAGCCAGCCCACTATGTCTCTGGGATCCCAGTGAGGTCATCGCCCTGTAACTGCACACAGACTTCCAGTTCCTTGTTTTTCCCCACACTGTTGTTATTCAGAAAGTGAATTCCTGCCCGGCATGCAATAAACCAATCTTAACACACTCAGGAGAGATACTGTATTTATTCAGGCCTGGGTGCTTGGTGGACTTTTCCACAAATCAAGCACACAAACAGCAGGTTTCATGCTTCTTTTATAGACAAAAATCAGAGGTGAGTAGTTTTCCATAACGTGCCTATTAGATACTGATTGGTTTGTAATTAACAAGCACTTATAATACGGCTTACCTAATGCTTCTACTGTTACGCACGGTCAGGGGAAGGGTGTTATCCTGGGCAGAGGTCTTTTTGACCTGTGGTGCGGTTTTTAGTATTATAATGAAGGTAGTTCACTTTCAGGACACTCAAAAGTTGGTTTCATTGCCAAGTGAATGGATGGATTAATCACTTTGTCAGGTTGTCAAATAACTGATTCTCAACCCAATTCTATACGCTCTTTATGATCCCAGCTGAAACCAGGACATCCAGGACATTCTAGTTATTTTGTAAGGTATGGCCTATGATAATAAGAATACAAAGCCTATTCTTTATCAATTTCAGTGTCTCACCTGACCCATGTTATGCTTATCCCCAGGTGTGCAGTAACTATAGCTACTAGCATAATCATTAGCCATGGTTGTTAGTAAGTTTTAAGTATCCTGTATTAGTATGTGCGTTACTGTAGAGGCTTTTCAAACGCACTGAAAAAGGACATGAGAGCTTTCTCCATGTGGCTGCTGATCCACGGGCTCTTCTTTACTTGGATTCCTGCACTTCAGGAGACTCGACTCCAGCCCTGTTTTGTTGATTGCCGTGTCCCTTTGGTTCACATCATCCTGGGGCCTTTTGCTTGCCTGCCCCATCTACCGCTCTCTCTCTTAATGTAAAATCTCTCCCGCCCCGTCATTCCCACTTTAAAGCTGCTCTTACTAAGTTGGCCAGGCAGTTGGCAAAGATACTTTTGTTGGATTTATTCAGAGGATCCTGTCTCTTCCACACAGCTGTCAGCCCTCAAAAAGGGTCACATGGTCGTACAAGAACGCTCTGCCGTGGATGCCTGCTGTGCAACCAGTTGTTGGCCCACAGGATACGGCCGGTCTTTCTCATGCCCTTCCCCTTCCTCTGCAGGCTCAAGGAGGAAAATCACTTGGGCCCTCACGCCCTCAACCATCACCCCCGGAGCCGTGTCGCATTGGATAATTTCCAGGTCGCCCCTGTCAGTTGCTGAGCTTGCACAGAGTTATTTATGTGGGGTGATGGTTCACTCATCTGGAACTTTTAAAAAAGTTACAGATTCAGGATGGTGTTGTACCATGAGCTAATATATCTAGCTGTTGAATTTAACACCAGATAAAATCTGAATGGAAACATTTGTTTTAATTTCTGCCTTTACAGCTGTGTTATCCTACCATGATATTTATCTTAACGTCTTTGCTGATGATAGATGTGTTGCACTAGGCTTTCTAACAATCCTTTTAGACCGTGCTTTTACTGTGTATGTATACTCATAATATGAGTCTTATCTTTTATTTTTTACTTCATGTAAGGGTATTGACTACAAAGATATTTTATTTTTTACTTTTTTAAACTTCCTATCACAGATAGCAGGTGTTGGCATTTGCGACAGATGCTGATGAAAGACAAGAAACAGAACAGCAAAACTTAGTTCTGGAAAAAAACTTGTGGTAAAACCTGTTTATTTTACGTAACTAGTATGGTACATTGCATATATTTTGAAAAGACCAGTGCTAAGTAATGGATGGAAACACTGTCTGCTGACAAAGGACCCAATCCAATTGCCATTAAAGGCAATGGAAAGACGCCAGCAGATTTCTATTAAGATTTCTTTGAGCCTCAGTTGTTGAAGGTTGGGCCTTAAAACTCACTGTTGTTCTAAGGAGGAGGAAAAAAGAAAGAACTGTGTACTGGAAACAACTATTTATTTCTAATGCAGTCTTTGTAATACAGGACCTAAACTGTAGTAAAAGACATATACAGGTATACCTAAAATATTTCTCATGTTTCCAATGTAAGACTATTTGTGACTTTGTATTGAATTTATTTACAAAATTAACCTCATTCTACTTGGGGAATCATCTGTACTCAGAGAAAACTCAGCAGTGAAAAATGTTTCCATAGTCAGTATCCTGGATTCTTTGTCAAAACCCTGTGGTTTCAATGGTCTTCAGGAGGCCCCTGTAACTGTTTCGTATTTGATCTGTCTCCTGTTACGAGGAATAGAATTTAATTCTCTGTAGTCCTGCAGCAGAATTGCCTGTCTGCTAAATGTACTGCATAAAATGCTAGATTCAGCATATCTCAGGTATGACAGTAAAATATTGGGAGAGCATCTTCCTTCCAGTCTCTAATCATAGAATTTTTTCGAACTGTAAGTCAGTCTGAATCCTACATCTTGAATTAGGAGAAGACACAGTTTTTGAGTAAGAAATTTGGAAGCTTCATCAGATATGCTGCAAATTAAATAAGTTTTTAAAATCTAAATTGAGAAGCATAGGTGGAGAAAAATGTATTAAGCCTGGCTTTTTTTTCCCTTTGATTGTTAAGGTGGAACTTGCCACTTCACATATCAGATGTGCTGGTGTATTTACTCATTCATTCTATGTTCTTTAAGCAAAATGATTGATACTGTTCATATAGAAAGTGCTGACAGTTGAACTTTGATACTTATCTACTTGAGAAATTCTGAATTTCTGTTTAAACAGCTTGGCAGCAGTCAAAAGCAATTTTTGCATGTGTAAATTAGTTGAAATTTCTCAGAGGAGTTGAGTAATATTGTTTAAAGATGGAAGGATACAGGCAAGGCAGGATTTGTAAGTAGTTGCTTATGATATCAGTGTATGTAGTTGGAAAAGTAGAGAAGCTACGATACACACAAACATTCCTCAGATTGAATGGTGTGCATGAGTGACTGCAAGCATGAATATTGGCTTATATGCCTAAAACTTCATCTGTTTTTCCATTTACATGTAGTGGTAGAAGAAGTTATCACCTTTTGCTCTCTAATCTTGCCCTTAATATCTAAGGACATGTACGGAGGCAGATTTAAATGATTCTAATATTCTGTTCTTGGGTTTAATAGTTAAAGTATAAAGCATTTTCATTTTGAATGGGATGTGTCTTCTAAAATTTAAATATACTTAAGTGAACTACATATAGCCATCAATTCATGACTATTTCAGAAAGTGGATGCTTTTGCTGCTCTACTCACAGTAAGGAAAGTTACCAACTGCCTTCAAAAGAAGACGATAACTCTCCTTCAAAAAAGAACTTGATTTTGCTTTTCTATCAATGTTAATGATATTCCTGTACCTTGATGAGTTCTGAGTCTTCTCTTAAGTTTTGTCTTTAAGATGCAGCTGTCAACTGATCTCTGGAGCATGTTTTTTCATTTGCAGGTGGATTGGGTTTTAAACATCGGAGAGCAAGCACTGGATAATGCGTTGTCTCCTTTAATGAGGCAGTTTATTCTGGTTTTGTGTTTGGTGAGAGAAACTTCTTTTGCCTTAAGGATAATGGGCAAATTCGATTAATGAAAAAACTTGATTACAGTCCAAGTTGCTTCATTCCTTATTGTTCAGGTTTGTAAAAGGAAAACTCAACATTGCTTTTGCAGCTAAGATTTTTTTTTTTTTCAGTGAATAAATATATTTTTCTGAATAAGCTGTTGATGTGTAAAAAGTCTGGAATTGGAGCTCTCTTTTTGGATGAATCGGGTTTATTTTAAGATGTTACTTAGTGTGAAGTGTCAACATTTTTAGAATCTAAATAGATATTTTCTTATCACCAGGTTGCGGTACTTCTCTAGTGTAGATGCGTTTTCCCAGGCTACCAAAACAACAAACATGTAAGAATGAGAGATTTTGGAAGAGTAAACTAGTGTTTGAGGAACTTCTGTCATTTACTGATAGGTAAAAAAATCAAATAAAGTTAGGAGATGAAACTAATTTCTTATATTGTGTGGAAGCAACTTGGTTGGATTCCACTATAGAACTACAGATTCTTAATGTCTATTCTATATTAATGTTTCAAAATCTATCTGATATATTTTTGATCCTGTGTTTTATTTTAGACTTTATGATCTTAATGATCTTCTTATTTTATGATTCTGATTTAAATTATACTATAAATAAGCTCTGTTAATGCACACATTTCAATTAGTGTTCATAAATCAATGAATTAATGAAGAGTATAAGTAGCTGATATTTAACCAGTGTATCTTTTGTCATATCTATCCTGGCATGCCAACATGGCAGTTATGAGTCTTTGTTCATCATGTTTTGAATTACCAAACATGGCTGGCTAGAACCTTGGAAATTTGTGGCATGTGTTGTGTAGTATGCAGTTGAAATTTGTATCCACAATTAATCACATACGTCCTTGGTTATTGTCAATGTAACTTTCATAACTTTTGACACTTTAATATATATTAAATTCATTTATAACAAGTAATGGCTTAAAAGGAAAAGAAAAAGTAGTGTAATGACATAAGCCTCAAAGAAAAATACTGGCTTTTGAAAATCTTTCATCCTAAAACTATTTTTATATCTTTAACAGTGAAAGAAGGAACAATAAACACTCTCATTGGAAGCCATAGTAAAATGTTGAATGTTTATCAAGTTGTTACCCTGAAATGGGCCACTCAACTTCCCCACATTCCTGTATCAGTAAAAGTAGCCACTTTACAGCAAGTAACTTGTTGAAGTTTACTTTTTTCAGGTTAATTTCCAGTTGTGAAATTTGATTTTAGATCCTAACAGTTCTGAGGTGTGGAGAACGGCTTGCAGAGAGCAAGGCCATGGGTCTGTGCAGGAGCTGATTGCAGCCACCTGAGGTAAACAAAGGAAAAACCCAGGGCTCAGTTATGCTAACAAAGGACTGTTATGTTAACAAAGAGAGAAACTGAGGTACAGAACAGCCTTGATGGTAAAAACAACCTTGGGAAAGGAGGCAGGCCAGAAGAGGGAAGATGTTGTGACATGTCTGAAATGCCACAAGGGGCTGGGATATTATAATGTAGCCTGTTACATGTATCCAATAGATTTGTGAGTAGTGTGCATGATTATTGTAGAGTGCTTATATAAGGGGTGATTTCTTTCAATAAAGTTGAACCTTGCTCTATCGTTCACATTGAATCGGCTGCTTGCTTCCTCCGCCCGCCGCAAGTGGCGCACCGAACAGGGTTACCCGAACTCTGCTTTTCCACCTAACGGAACCCGGGAAGCGACGGGACGGATTTTTGGAGCAGGAAGGCGAGAAGGTCACTGCCTGGTGCAGGAGATGTGTGCCGTCTCCTGAAGCGCTGGGATTTGTAAGTCTGACATTGGAACAGCGGATCCATAATATTGCTTCAGGAGATACTGCGGACCGAGAGGGCTACTGAGGAATCGGCCGAAGTGGTATATCCAGGAAAGGCCATAACGAAGGCTGAATTTGGGGAAACCTAGGAAAAGCCAGCACTGGTCGTTAGCTACTGATGGGATACTGCTGAAGGTCGTCAAGCTACGATACAGGAAAGGAATCAAAACAAGTCTGCCCGGGCAGGACAATGGAACAAGAGGTAGCCCTCAAACTTTTACAGTGCTTTTTAGAAAAGCGGGGAGTAAGTCCGATAAAAAACTTAGCCACGCTGATTGGTCTGGGCAAGGCTAAGGGACACTTTAAAGAGCCAAATTTATTGTTTGAAGAAGCAGAATGGTGTGATAATCTTTTAGACCCTGATGCTGTAAATCCTGAAAAAGAATCTGAACTGTCTGGTCTGTATCCTCCCTTAACTGAGGATGATCTGTATATAAAAGTGAGGCGAAAAAACTTTGGTGCAAGGGAATATGGACATGGCAAGAAAAATTCTTACTCCTGTGAGCTATGAGCTGGGACATCAGCCACGCTGGGAAAAATGGCATTTTTCTGTTATTAAAGATTTAGAGGAAAGCATTAATAAGAACGGGCTGCAAAAACTCAGACCACAACAGCTGTACTGGAGGCGATGGCTCAGGGATATCGATTGGCCCCATAAAAATTGGCTAACACTTCTAAGAAAAAACCGGCATTCACGCCGGCACAGTGCTCTATCTGAAAAAACGAGCGTGTGGATCTCTGGGCTCGGCGTTCGGAGCTGGCGGCGGCGGCCCGGGGCCTCCCCGACCCCCCCGCGGAGCGGCCGCCTGCGGCTGAGCCCGGCACTGCGCGCTCGGCACCCCCCGCCAAAAGCGGCAGGGGGATGCGGCACAGGCTTAGTGCTCTTAACGGAGTCCTCGTATTGGTGATAGCTGTCACTTTATGTTGTGTCAGTATTAACTGTCAGGAGCTCCTTTGTGTACTTGTGTGATTGTGTGTGTGTGTGTGATTGTGTGTGTGATTGTGTGATTGTGTGATTGTGTGTGTGTGTGTGTGTGTGTGTGTGTGTGTGTGCGCGCGCGCGCCGCGGCCGCTGCAGCCGCGGAGTTCTCCGCCCAGGGAAGCGGCCGGCCAGGAACTGCAGGGTCCTAGTGCCCGCCCGCTGGGGCATCGGTGCTGCAGGTGCATACTCTGCGGGGAGAGTGCACATCTGCCCAATTAAAATATTGTCAAAAGGTCATCTGCAACCTTACAGGGGTTGTTTGTTTTACCAGGGGTCGTAGATGCTGGTTATGAAGAGAAAAATCAATATTATGGTCTGTACCCCTGTGTTCTGTAACAAAAAAGTAAAAAATTGTTCAGCTTGTTAAAGAAGCTGCAATTACTCAGGATTTGGATCAGCAGGTACCCCTTAAATATTTTTGGACTAAAACAGTAACACAAGGTTAACTTCTGGTAAAATGTACTCTCGTTAAAGCTAAAAAATCTGTCGAGCTGACAGGCATTTTAGATACTGGTGCAGATGTGACCATAATATCTGTGAGCAGATTGGCTGTTAGCTCTGGTACCTCAAATGCTTTTCAGGGTTGGTGTCATGCTGTAACAATTTAAAGCAAGGATCTCATTCATGTAAGAGGCCCAGAAAATTGGGTAGCAAATATTCATCCATTTATATTGGAAACCCCTATTGCATTTTGGGGTCATAACTGTATGACTCAATGAGGAACTCAAATTGCATCAAATTTGTCTTAATCACCACTGTAGCACAACCCACCCTGAAACCCACCCTGACACTAACCTTGTGAACCGAATCACCTGTGTGCATTGTCCTGCAACAACTTAAAACTGTTATTAAGACTTTAAAAGATTTACAGACACTGTTAGGAACCATAAATTGGATACAGCCGTGGGCCTAACTCATGATGATCTGCATAGCCTTTTTGATATTTTGTGAAAAGATCCTTCACTGACATCACCCAAAGTACTTACAGAGAAAGCAAAACACGATCTTCACCGCATAGCTAACAAGCATCGCAAGTACACTGCATTCCCCCACAGGACAAACCGTCGTAGAAAGAACACGCTAAACCTTGAAAGTGCTTTTGCAAAAACAAAAGGGGGGAGAGAGCTTGGCTCCAGGTCAACCATTTGCTCTGCTGTAAAACGCATGCATTTTTCCACCAGAATGTCAGAGCAGTACAAAAACAGTTTATCAAGGCATCCAGCTAAAAACATCACTGCAACTTGCCCTGAATACCAGCAGACTCCATCTCTTCAAACCTTTTAAACATTCCCCTGTGTTACAGGTGTCACCAGTATTGTGTCATTTCTCATCACAGATACCAGATCAACCAGAAGTCCAGAGCAAAGCTCAAGTGTTAACAAAAACCTAGAAAGTGGTAACTGGGAAGGACCATTTCCTTTAATAACCTGGGGAAGAGGTTATGCTGGTGTCTCCACAGGTCACGGTCTCCTTTGGTCACCAGCAAGGTGTGTGCGACCACAGCTGAGGGTGAGAGGCAGCCAGCACTCAGGATCCAGCTGTGGGTGCTGTGGGTGCCCCTGTACTGAGAGTTTGTGATCTCTTCGACTGATAATTTAAGCAGAATGTCTGGGTAATGTTTGCTACTGCAACAGGACAAACTACACTACAGTTGCCAATTCTTTCAAGAGAAAATGCTAACAGTAATTGCAACTCCTTAATGAAATATATAGGCTTACTAGTCACTAGTACAAAATGTAGTTTAGATAAAATATAGTTAATAATAAGGATGAAATGCTGTAAGAATGTGTGTATTCCACTGTCTTTGTTTAGTAATATTAAGAATTAAGAGCTCAAGTGTTTAACCTTACTTAGAAACTCCCTTGGTTTTCCCCCTGGAGTGCTGGCCAGGCTCCAGGTGGAACCCAACAGGAGGATGAAATCAGATGTTTCCGCTCAAAGAAAGTTGCCCGTTATTTTGGCCTGTTGCTTGAAAGGCTGGACCTGCTTGCAGCGACTTCGGATGCCTCACCTACGGATGGACGCATCGCGTAGGGTTTCCAGTTTGCGAGGAAGGGCACTCTAAATTCTCGCTGTATCCAGGGTTCCCCAGCAACTGCGGATCTGAATGTTAGTACCGTATTTTCCTTACTGTTTATTTTTGTACTATTTAGTCATATCCCTTAAATATGGATAGTGAAATTAGTTTACTGTTTTTAATTAGAACTATTCTAAGTATGCTGTGTTTTGAAGTTTGTCTAACCCTTAATTGATACAGCTCTCAAACAAGTCTTGCAGGTGCCGCAGCAAAACAAAGAAAGGGGAGGGCTGGAAGGCATCGACCTCACACAGCTCCTGACAAACAGCTAAGCTCTGATGAAGAACAGGCCTCGTAAGATAGATAAGAAACTGCAGAGTTGTGCCAAGGTGGCAGGGAAAGATCAATCAGGACAGTAGGCATTTTGCCTGGGCTTAGCAACTGCTGCCGACCCATCCCAGACCTGTTTGGTATGCCGTTTGTACTGGTCATTATGGTTGGTATAATCAGACAGTCTGGCTGAGATGGCAAGATGTGACTCCTTCAGCAGTACCGGTGAATAGCACTAGGTTTTGTAGTGATGTTTATACAATGAATTTACATCTTGAAGAAGGAAGAGGGTTTAATAATGATTTGACTAAAAGGTTACCAATTATTAGATGGTTAAAATTTTTTTTGTTTTTACATGGAATAACAGTTTACATTGTCATTGTAATCCTTTTAATGGTATTAACCTGTGTGTGGAAGTGTTTTATGAGAACGATGGACTGAACAATAAAAGGGGTCTGGATCACTCAAAAACAAAAAGGGGGATTTGTGGAATGCCTGGGAAAGAACGGACACGTTATGAGTGATCCAGACTGAGTGGCATCACTGTAATCAGGCTGTAGCTGTTGGGAAGAACACCGGCAAGGCCGAGAGGATGAGAAACTGCGTGAGTAGCAAAGAAATAAGGATGTTGGACTGTGGGAAATAAGATGTTTGCCTAACAGAAGAACTACGTGTGAACACCATAACGGGACCAACCATAGAGGGCGTGAAGGCTTGTGGACAGTAGTATAGAACCAATCCTAGTTTGTTTGCTTTCATGTGATTGCTCTTCGACAGTACGTGGGATGCTTTGTACTCGATAAGGTACCTTCGACAGTTTAAGGCGTGCTGTGTTACAGAGTCGAGCTGCCATAGACTTTCTTTTGCTTGCCCAGGGGCATGGATGTAAAGATTTTGATGGGATGTGTTGTTTTAATCTATCCGACCACAGTCAATTAATTCAAAACCAATTACAATGGATGAAGCAACGTTTACAAAAAACACAAGTGGTTGTCAATCCTTGAGACAAATGGTTACAATCTGTGGTTGGTCTGTCCCTATGGCTGCAAGGTCTGTTACAAGAAGGATTGCGGTGATTAGGAATAGTACTATTGATTGTAGTAATTATTAAAATAGCATATAGTTGTATGATGAGAAATATTAGTAAATTTATGCTTGTGCAGCCTGCACAAAAAGAAAAAGGGGGAATTGTTGGAGAACGGCTTGCAGAGAGCAAGGCCATGGGTCTGTGCAGGAGCTGACTGCAGCCACCTGAGGTAAACAAAGGAAAAACCCAGGGCTCAGTTATGCTAACAAAGGACTGTTATGTTAACAAAGAGAGAAACTGAGGTACACAACGGCCTTGATGGTAAAAACAACCTTGGGAAAGGAGGCAGGCCAGAAGAGGGAAGATGTTGTGACATGTCTGAGATGCCACAGAGGGCTGGGACATTATAATGCAGCCTTTTACATGTATCCAATAGATCTGTGAGTAGTGTGCATGATTATTGTAGAGTGCTTATATAAGGGGTGATTTCTTTCAATAAAGTTGAAGCTTGCTCTGTCATTCACATTGAATCGGCTGCTTGCTTCCTCCGCCCGCCGCACTGAGGTATGTAACAAATACAGTGACTTGTAAAAGGAAAATTCAAAGTGTTTTTTCTTTGCTTTGTAAAATATTTGTTTCAGTAATGGGCATACTGTTAATTCGAGAAGAATATTAGAATTGCTGTACTGTGCTTGCTGTACTGTGCTTTAATGTTTTTCTCGGGTGAAGGTAGAACCTGGGGTACCATGCCCCCAGTGGAGTAGTGTCTTCTTTAGAAGAATGAAAAGTGAAGCTTTGCAGTATGGCAAGAGCCTTCTCTGAGACAGGGTAATAGGAAATCTCACTGAAAATCTGTTCTTCATGAAGCATTTAAGAGCATGTGAATTCCAGAGATGATTTGTTGGAACAGACTATTAAACTCCAATGTTAAACTGTGGAAATTAAGGAACTGTTTGGATTGCTCAGCATTGCACCGCCACGGACCAAACCTGTTTGTAATACACATAAGACAGGTCAGGGAAAAACTGGTTGGGCAGGGGATCAAGTGTGACATATTGATAACGTGTGCTGAATCTGTCACTGGAACAAGCAAGCTACAGAAAAGTCAGAACGGGTTTACAGTCCAGTTTATGCCTGTACTGCGCGCCACTGGAGCTGTGGTGGGTGCTGGCTGCCCAGTGCCTGTGGCCGTACGGGCGGCAGTAGAAGTGTCCTGGTCATATGGATTACTTGTGATCCCAGCAGGCTTGTGGCTGCTGTGCCAGCATACACTGGATTGTTGAATATTTGATCAGAAGTTGTGCATTTTATTTCGTAACAAAGGAAAATGCAACATCTGACTAACTGGCTTTACTGACTTGTGCAGAGTAATCTAAGGGGTGTTTGTGTTTTGTTTGGTACGAATGGTTGCCTAATGATTTTTAAATAATTCATAATTTTTTTATTTTTTTTTTTTAGATTTTGTAGAGAGTCTTGCTGGCTTTCATCCAACAAGTCTTACAATTAAAATATAATGAGTAGTCTCAGCGGGCCAGTTAGTGTAAACCAAAAGTTAATTATACGTGGTATGACAGTTACAGCTTTTGAAGTTTGGAAGAAAACATTTGTGTCAGAAAAAATTTGAAAAAGGCATTGATTTTTTACAACAGCAGATTGTACTAACATTTGTATGTACATTTATTTGTTTGGAAACTCATGTTATTGAACCTTCACTTTAAAGAAAGCCTCTAAGAAGTTTATGCAGATGCTGCCTCTTCTGCCTGTGTGAACTTTAACACTCTAATTTGATCTTAGTGAGAATTTTGAGAGCCAGACCATTCTGCTTATTAGTTTCAGAATTCTCACCGACCTACTAATGCTAGGGTTTGGTTTGGAGTATTATTCCGTAGAGGGTGGAGAGACAGCAGTCGAGTTACGCAAACCTCTTCATACAGGTACTGATCAATGAAGGGACGTCTGTGTGTCTGGAGCCAAGGCCTGAGAGGTGGGGAGAAGTCCAGGGCATACGTGTTTCAGAGCTATACTTCTGTCTTTCTACTTAAAAATATGGATTGTTCTTGTGGTATTCTTTCTGACATTAAAGATGAGCTAAACAGCAGAACCTGTAGTAAAGCTTATAGAGGTAGTAATTTGGCTTAAATAAAACATGGTTTGTTTTTTTTAAATAATTTGAAAGGCAATTCTTTGCGAGTCAATGTGATAATGGTTTTCTAATACTCCACTCAGGAGAGGTCTCAGTCTCAGTTGGGGCCTGTGGGCACTGCTGTAACATAAATAACATGAAGTACTTTAATAAGCATGGAGTTGTTAATCCAAGACTGCTGAGAGATTGAAGTGCTTTAAATATGACGTATGTCAATTAATTACTTTCACATCCTTTCCACTTCTATTGCAATAATATGTACAAAATAAATGGAGCATTCTCACACTTTAAAGTCAGTATTTCATGATGTCTCTAACTTTGTTTCTGTGTGCTTTCAGCTGCCCATCAAAAAATGAAGTCTGATGGTATCTATATGGCAAAAAAATACGGCTTTCCTGTGAATTGTGTCAGCAGGAACAGTTCTAACAGTAAATCAGCCTTCTCTCAGGGTTTAGGGGATGTGTTGTAGGAATGGTGTTTCTTCCCTCTATTTAATCTACTGGGGACTCTTACTGCTTTAGGCACCAGCTCATCAGTGAACTTCATGTTTAAATGAAGGATATTTCCACCTTCAACCACATTGGAATTTGATTAGAAATACCCAAAAGAGAAAACTTTCGAGACACCTGTAGTGCTTGTCTGTAGGTAACTGGATGCTTTGCGTTTGTGGTACCTCTTGCTTTTAGGAATTATATCTGGGAATTAGAATGTGGGGACCAACTTTCTTTGTGAGCATTTACATGTACTAATATCTGTGAGCAGAAAGACTGTTCTTCATGGAAGAAGCACTCTTGAAGCAAATAACCCACAAAATGACGTGTATGCCTTGTAAAATGTAAAGTTCATTTTATTACAAGGGGTTGACAGGTATGGACAAGTTGGTGAAAGTTACTAGAATGTTTGCTTTCAGTTTCATTTATTTGACAGATAAATACCATTTTACTTGGTAATGGAACAGTATGTTTTCTGAAAAGGAAATATAAAGCAGTCTGGAAAGGGTTTTTTTTATGCAAAAGTAATTTATCACCTTTAAAGAATAAGAACTTCTGAGTTTCTTAAAATATTAGTTATCCATAACCCAACTTTGTAGCTTGAGTTCAGCTAGTAAATAGATTTTCATTATTTGAGATAGGGGAAAAATAATTTTTTTTTTTAAACAAAAGTAGCTGTTGAAAAGCTGGGAAATAAAAGTAGATTTTATATGTTCAGGATGGCAAGCAGGGCTACTCAGTAAGCTTTATCCACACTTCAGGTCTTTATGAACTTCAATTCTATCTCAGCTTATACTGAGGAATGATCCCATAAAAATATCACAGGGTTCCAAGTCTTCACCACTGATTGTGTTTTGCTCAGTTTGCAATCAAAAAGTGCTTTTGTTTTGTTTTGTTTTCCTGCAAATTGCTAGCACTACAACTGACTGTGGTATTTGAAATTTATTTATGTAATTTTTTCCTTACTGCTTCTCCAAGTATGATCACTGCAGGCTTGACTGTAGGGATCATGCCTGAACTCCTAACGTCAGTGTTGTGAACCACCAGCCCATTAAGACTGTGTCACATAGTAATGTATTTATGAGCCATCTCTTAAAGCCAGCAGCCACCCACAGGCTGTCAGTGTCTGTGTTTTGACTTCTGCTGCTCCATATTTCATGATGTATTTTACTGAATTAGAGACCAAGTAATAAATTCAAAGTCGTGTTGCGTAGGCTGAGATGCAGGGAATACTGCTGCTTACTGAATCACTTCAGGGTTGCTGACTTATGATGCTACAGTAGTGTCCAATTTTCTTAGTACTTTGTTTTACAAGTAATTGAGTAGGTCTAAAATTTCTAATGTTCTTGTATAAGTCCTTCTTTCCCTTTGCAGAAGCAGAGACTGTTTAATTAATGAAGGTACTGAAAATTAATTTTCCGTGTAATCATATTAATTAGTGTTTGAATATTTGTATTGTCTCGTGGTGCTGATAGCCATAGCTACTGCACTTTCCTGTCTCTTGGAAAATACCACTTGTGTTACAGTTACACAGGTGCATTACAGGAGAGTATTTTACAGTATTTTCAAATCCCTAGGAGTTAGTTTTGGAACAGTGACTTCTAATTTACTGAAGCAATATTCTCTCACTATGTGATGAGTTATCATATTACTCCTAGCTGCCTCTTTCCATTTTCTTCCATCTTTTGAGACAAAAGCATGTGTAACATGCATAACAGATGAGTAGTGTAAAAAGACATGTCCAGTGTTGTTTAGTTACCTATTCATTTCCAGCCTGTTTTGCTTGAAGGTAGTGATTTCTTGCTACCTGATTTTGACTTTTCTGGTTTGCCATATACTACTACAGGCATGTGGCATTCATTCTTTATAACCAGAGATGACCACTTAAGGATAGTTAGAGATCAAAGTGGGAAGGAGTTTTGGCTTGGTAGTCTGATGTGACACCTTGTATTATTGTTGGCCTTGGCTATTTGAGGACCATATGAGCAACAGTGAACGTCTGCAGAAAAAAATCCTGATGCTTTAACCCTAGATTCAAAAGAATATTTGAGGAAGGGTTGGGTGGTTTGTATGGCTTACTAGTGTGCTGTGCATTCCAGTGCTCTGTTCCTGTGCAGTCTCTCCCTGTTGTTAGTCTGCAGCTTGACTGCAAGGCTGCATTGCTCTGGTGACTCTGACCAGTAGAGATTGTCCCCACGCCACCTCCAGTGCACTTGAAAAGCCAAGTGATATGTGCCGCTGCACTTCAGGATTACTAATCCGTTTGCATGTTGAAGGGGAACACAGTACTGAAAGAGATATTTGTGCTTATTGCACTTTAAAACAATTCCATCTTTACCCCAACACCAAACAATTAAGTATTTTATAGCTATTGGAGTGTACATCCATGGAGAGAATCACTTTTTTGCCTTCTAGAAAAATGTTTAATAGAAGAATCCTTTGGATTTTCTGTTTTGTTAGTATTTCATAATATTAGAATGACTGGTAAGAAATGTGTGGTTTGTATACTTATTTCTCTAATGCAGTAAAGTTCCTGAAGACTGTTGTTCACTGGCTTCTTGGAACCAGGACTTGTCTTCTGTATTTGAGTAATAGCTTGAGCCTGATGTAGTTAACATGCTTGTAACTTCATGACACTTTATCTGAATAAATTTGCATATAAAGTCTCTGATTCAGCAACCTGTCACCATAAAGAAGAGCACATAAGGTAGTGTTTAAATTCTTTGTTTTGACACAGGATTAATTCCCGGGTTTGAACTCATGCAGCTCAACAGACCGATCAGTTTAATTTAAATGAGGTATGTGAATCTAAAGATTAGAGTTCAGAATTTTGGTGTGTAGCCATTCGTTGAAAATGTGCTTCATGAAGTTTTAGCTTCCAGTATTTTTTTAAAGACAATTAAAATCTGCAATCAATTTGCAAGTGAGAAAATATTGGCCTCGTCCAGGTATGAACTTGAAATTAGAAGTTGTTTTCTGGCACAGAATCACAGTACATTGGGTGGTTAGATGAACGTACTTTGTGTAGCTGTGCTCTCCAACCAGTAAAAAAGCAACAGGAACTGAATTGAACTGGAAAAAAACCGAAAAAAATACTGTATTTGAATTAAGCATATAAGGTGTAAAAGTGCAGTCACATATAGGGTAATAGTGGGTGGAGACAAAGTAAACGCCTCTCATTGAATTTTTTAGCTATCCAGATGCTTGAAAATACTTTGTTCTTCATTCCAGCCTATCTGTTATTCCTTATTATAATTGACATCACCACAGCTACCACAACTGTTAAAGAATCACCATATAAAAATGGCAAATCTTACATATAAAACCATCAAAACTTAGCACTTGCTACATAATTTTATGGAAAGAAAACTGCAGGAATCAAACTTTATAGTTTGAAAGATTTTTCCTTTTTCTGTACAGTGGTACTGTAATAGAAGCAATGCCAGTTATGACAGTTATATTTTTATCTGAGAAGTTAATGCAGAGAATTCTAGAATATATCTACTTAAACTTAATTGCATTTTAAAGACATGTTCTTAAGAAAAAGAAAAATACTGCATTTGGTTTTATCACTAAATTGCCACTGGGTTGTCAAGAGATGGCAGTACAAAGTATTAGCCTGTGTTCATTTCCCGGTGAAAAATCAAAGGGCTTGTACCTACAAATGCCCGTTTTCCACTTGGCCAGCTAGCTGGCAAGTGCGAGCACCGCTGCATGCCGGCTGTGCACAGATGTCCGTGGGCTTTGCCATCTGCAGGCCATGGGATGATGCTTTCTCCTCGCGTGGAACAGCAGTTGGAGCAGGTGGAGGACAGGCAGAGAGCACCTCTGATACCCTTAAACGAAGTTTTAAAAAATTTCCTTCAACCACTGTCCTTTGATCTTTCTCTGACTTGTGGTTCAATCTAAGGAATGTTGTTTAACTTTCTTCATGTGCCATTTCTGCAGGCCTGTTTGAACTTAAGGAATTGGGGGTTTCTTATGACTTCAAAGCCAGGTTTAATGGCTGTCAAGAGCAGCACAGCTGTGGCACTCCAGGTACAAGACATCCTGTCTCAGAGATTGTCAGGGAATAATAAAAGCAGACATGGTAGAGACATGTTGCAAGTCACCTGTGCTGTAAATGAATGTGCTGCTGCTCTCAGCATTGACTTCTCTGCATTGTACTCAGAATGACTCTCTGAATTGAAATGCTCTCATATCTGAAGGGAGGGGATGGGGAGGAAAAAAAAAGGTTCCCTGAAGATAAAAAGTGTAATAGTCTATCTTATTTTCCACTTTCCACATCAATAATGAAAAGTTATCCTCTAGGGACAGCCAGCAACATGCTCAACAATGCCTCTTATGCAGCAGCAGCACAAATATCCCTGGATGTGGAAGCTGTGATGCAAAGCGCCAGGCAGGTCAGAGCTGGGGCAAGGAGGGGCAGCGGGGGCAAGGCAGAACCTGCTTCCAGCCTGAGGCGTCTCAGTTCCCAGCTGAGAGGTGTTACCACTGAGCTCATGCCTTGGAGTCATGTCTACAAAAGCAAATGGAGGCAGAGTGGCTCTGATAGGATACCCTCACCCCTTACCCCCACCCCCACCCCCCCCAAAAAAAAAAAAAAAAAAAAAAGAAACGCCCGAAAACCGGGAAAAGAAAAGAAAATGTCATAAAAATCCAGGCAGAAGCTGTCAAACAGCAGACCATTTCTTTTTAAGCCCCAAATAAAGAATATATAAATAAGGCCTCCTGCTGCTTGCTGATACTAGAGTTCACCAGGGGCTCAGATACCTCAAGGAAATGGGCTTTGTTCGCTTGATTTCTTCCTGTGACTACTCCTTTTTTCCCTCCCTTTTACTCCAGCTTCTCCCCAGCTCTCACTCTGCAGTGACATTATACCCTTCAGAAAAAAATTACCTCCCTCCATCTGGACAAGCACTGACTCAGCTATTGCTCAAGTTTCTCCTAAACAACTGTTTAGGAGACAATATCTTCAAATTGGCTTTTAGACTGGGAGCATGAGATGTCAGGGAGCAGGACAAAGATGTGACAGGCTGTGCCGAGGTCACGCAGGGACTCTGTTACCTCTAAGGTGAAGATCAATTCACAGGGCCACTAAGTCCACCCTGACAGCAGATGACCCCTCTAGCCATCTTCAAGCCTTATTTCCTCTCGTTGTATCATAATTATGATAGAGTTGATCATCTTCAAAATTATTTCTGCCAGAAAGGGCGATACTCACCTGATCAGTGTTGGCGTCCAGACCAGGGAACAGCAGCACCATGCTCTTGGCCTCAGCAAGGCGTGTCCCACTATTTTATGCAAGACTCTAACTTTGGGATTCACAGTCTTCCCCACAGCCTGCCCTGTGGTCTCCTTTTTGTGCCCCAGTTGATGTTTTTCAGCTCTATGAATCTCAGAAGCACAGTGACACACTATTAGTAGCCTTGTGCTACTGCTGAATGCCAGTAAATTGGCCAGCAAAAGCAGGGAATCATTCTGGGCAGCTTAATCTTTGACTGCTTAAATTAAGATCTTTTACAAGGGCTTTATTTTCAGGGAAAGAGCGATCAGCTTGTCCTGAAAATGAGATTCTTTTTAAGTGTTTCATCTGCATTACCCACTTTCGAAAGTTTGATGCGATGAAGTCTTATTTGAGTATGAGGTTTGGTGTAAATTCTGGGCAGGCTTCTCAGGGAATGGATCTTCAAGTTACCCCACAGTCAGTTACTGACAGTGACCCACCTCTTCTGCCTTCTGTAAGCAAATAAAAGCTGAATTTGTTTTTACATTCTCATCCCTCTATTTTTCTGTGCAATTAAGTGCTGCTTTTTAAATGGCTGCATCTAGTGCCTCGGTGTAAAATATATCATTCTAAAGCAGAAATGATGGTTTTGCACATATCCCGCAGAGTCACCAACTAGCCAAAGCTGCCACACCTGTTGAGCCAATATGGCACTTGCTTGGGACTTGTTAACCATAAAAGCACTTGCGTCCTACTCTATCAAGGTGAGAGGGAAAGTTGTTACCTTCATGTTCAATAAGGAAGTAACAAAAACAATAATAACTATCTTGGTGAATAAAACTAATGGACACCCCACAAACAGCCTATCAGGACATGCCAGCCAGGTGGAAAAGGCAAGTAACAAGCATCTTTCCATATTCCAATTTGTTCTTTCATTTTCCTCAGTTTAATAAGGCAGAGAAAGTGCTTTGTGTGTGGAATGGAAAAGAGAAATCAGGCAGCAAAGGTGCATTTCCCAGTGTGCACCACTAACAGGTCTGTGATGGATGGAGCTCCTCCCGTGTGCCAGCAGGCACGACAGTAACTGTCACCAATCACAAGTAAAACCCAAGTAATTAATAGTGGGGGTACCACGGTCTTTCACTCTCATGCAGTTGGCTTCCGTTTAAATAATGAGCATCTTAATTTCTTGCTTGACTTGGGCTGGGCTTGACTGTACTTAGGATAATTCTAGCGCAGAGCTGAAGGACCTCCTTGGGCAGAGCTGACCCACAGGGACACTGATTCCTCAGGCGGAACGCTGGGGACCACTCCTAAGAGGTCACTGTTGCCGCAGCCAGGACCCTCACTGCATCATGGATCCATCAATTATCTCTGTCCTTTTCTTTTTTTTCTTTTCTTTCTCCTGAATTAAATAAAAGCTGCAGCAACAAGTTCAAAATGTTGGTATTATTTATTATACCTAGGCGGGGGGTAGAGCTTCTTTTATTGCATTATAAAAAACACACAGCAGATTTGACACAAATCCCTGGCACTCCAAAAGCTGCATCAGGAGCACAGTCCTCCAAAAGCCCGCTCCAGGGGAGGACACGCTGCAAGAAAACAGAAGGTAGATCTGGAGGCGGAGGGAGAAGGGGAGGCAGGAATGAGCCAAGCGCTCTGCCCTGCCAGTCCCGTCGTGCTGCTGAGAGATCCCCACGCCGCAGCCCACGGTGGGGCTTGCCCAGCGTGTTTCTGCACTGCAGGGAGCCCGGCCAGGGTGCTGAGTGTCCAGCCCTGAGCCCTGCGCAGCGTGATGGGGCATAAAGAGCCGTCCCTGGTGCAGAGATGGGAAAGCTGCAATAGAGCAGCCTGCAGTGAGGAGAATTGCAGGAGAGCAGAGAAAGCAGGAGCGTAGCGCTGCCCCGCTCCAGCACCGAATCCCGCTGCCCGCCGGCTGTGTCGAGAACTAGAAGTCTGTCGCTTCAGCCCAAGGGAGCATCGTCAACTGACCTCAGTGGGAGCATTTATACACTTGGATGGCCAGCCGCACTTTATGGCAGCTCTTTGTGCAAGAGATGTCCTTGTGCATTTACTGCTCTGGGAGACTAGACTGGAGTTATCAGCGGGTGAGGAAACCCTGCCACGCGCAGGAGCACCCAGGACAGAAAGAACAGAACAGGAGAAAAGACAGAGCTGGCAGACAGGCGTGACTTTGGTGATAAGGGCAGATTCAACAAATTCAACATTCTCCAGCGAGACAAGACGATCTGGGCCAGATCCTTAACGGGTGTAATCCCCGTGAGTACTGCTGCATTCACACCCCCACCGCTGCTATCTGTGGGGAAGCAAAAACAAGTAATTCAGTAGTTACTGTGCAGGACCGAACACGATTCTTAATGCAGCAGAGATATCTACAACCTCTGATTTTCCATATAATTTTCTGAATTTGGCCCTTGTTTCTTGCTATGGGCTGTACAACTGTGGTTGACAGCTCTTGATAGCAGGTTTTTAATGTCCCCATCAGTGTCTTGGGCTGCACCAGCAGTAAGTGTCTCACCCACCTGCAGTGCTGCAGGAGATGACCTGAATACAGCACTGTGCTAACTCACAGCGACCCGAGAAACATCCCCCACACAACCCGGGCTGCCTTTCAAAACAAGGGGTAAATACCTTATTTACAAGTACAAAGGAGAGGAAGGAAAAAACTCAGCTGGAGAGAGCCAGCTACAGGATAAGAGAAGGTATAGGTCCACTCTACCGATTCCTGTAAGGAAACAATTAAAAAAAAAAAAAAAGTTATAATTAGTCTTCCTTCCTGAAAGCAGACTGACACATATCCTCAGAGGAAGAAAATTCATAGTGAGCCATTCTGAAGAGAAAGAAGTTAGATTCAGAAATCGTGGTGGAAATCCTGCTGAGTTTAGGAGAAGAGAAGGCAAATACTTATTTACCTAAAACTTCTATCTGTTGTAGCTACTGGATTGCACCTCGGTAAGCTCAGGGTGAGTGCTGAGAAGATGCTGCACTTATACAGAGGGCTGAGTAGGCATTGCTTATTCGCTTGGCAAACCCGATTTACACAGCAGAGTTGGACTCACCCTGTGCCCTTACCTGCCTTGGTGCTGCAGCGTCAGAGCAGATTCTCTGCAGACCACTCTGCTCCCAAACGCCACCCGAACTGCGGACAGCGGGGTCCGTCCTGCCAGCACCGACAAAAGAGGCAAAGAGCAAATCACTGATTTCGGATGGAGAGAGGCCTCTCTCTTTGCTTACCATGACATGAGTTTGACAGCAGTTATAGTCAAGCACGTGCAATTTAGGTATAAAAAATTAAACACAATGGACGTTCTGCATGACTGTGCTTCAGGTCTTACAGCCTCCAGGGCAAAGTCAGCCGCGGAGCCTCCGCCTCGGGATGAGATCTCCGCTGAGCGTCAGCACCTGGGTCTCACAAAAGCCCTTGTGCTACCTGAGCTCTTACTTCTCACTAGAGCTCTTTGCAGAGCCACGGGCCCTCTTTTTCAACAAAACCAACTCGTTTGCTCTTCCGCTTGCAAGTCCCTTCCTGCAGGTGACACTTGGAACGTCCTCCATCTCTCCAGCATCAGCAGCCTGCTGTGGGGCACTCCTTTCAGCCTGGGGAAGGGTCTATGACCAGGCAGAAAATGTGGATCCCATTTCCTTTGCGTGGTGGGGAGAGAGAGGTGGGTGAGGGAAGCGTGACTGGTGCCCAGGGAAAAGCTGGTGGGAAGACAGCAGCTTTCACACTATCGCCCAGGGGGTTTATTTGCCTCTGTTTAAATCCAGTGTGTAATTAACTGATCTCTGATAACATTTGCCTTGTCAGGATGGAATTCAGATCTTATCTTGTCTAACAGCAGTGTTTATGGTGTTAATGCTGGGAAAGAAAGGGGGAAGCCCTAATTGTGGAAACCCTATTTAATTTGAGGATTCTATTATCTTGTCACACGGGCTGAGCTTTCACTAATAGATTCTGACTCTGGGAGAATTATATACTCAAATAGATGGGATTTTAACAGACAAGATCCCATTGGTATTTATGTGAAAGTACAGTAAGCTGCATTGAACGTTTAGAAATGTGGCTTTGCTTAGGAAAACTAAAGCTGAGGGTGCCAAAGGATCCTACCAAGAGCTGCATCCTTTCAGGGTGGCCCAGGACAGGACCAGAGGGTCATCAAAGCAGAGAGTGGTCCAGGGAGTTTTGATGGGTCAGAGGGAGCCTTTGCCCCCATGAGTCAGTGAGCACAGGACTTACTGCCACAGACCAGAGAGCAATGAGCTTTAAATGGAGGGCACATAAACCCTCATATAAAGTTTCCAAGACATCGGCTGTGACTTGGTCATTCTGGTTTAATATTGGATTCTTTTTTTCAGTTTTTAAACATTGTTTGCCATTGTCATGTGTTCTCATAGAAACCCTCTCCTCTGATGTGCAAAGGGAATTTTGCCACCCTAAAATGAGGACAAAATAATGAAAACGTGCCATGCCAGAGGAGAATGAGGGAGGAAGAACAAAGCCCACTGCCAACCCTGTCCCGTTAGTGGACAGCAGAGTGTCTGCTCCCAGCAGAGGATGGCAGGGGCAATGATGGGTGCAGAGCAGGGCCACCCACTGCCACCCCCCCTGGGCTGGAGAGATGTCACACAGAGGAGAGGGACTGTGGGGAGGCGCTTGCAACCACCATGGATGTGTGAATCCCATCTACCACCTGCGCGCCCACCCCCAGGCTCCGCTGCTTCCACATCCCCGCGGCACATTAGCACAGCATGAGGTGGCTGCATGGAGGGGCAACAGTCGCCACCGCCAGACTCAGCATCACCTCCCTCTTTGACCAGAGCAGGTGCGATGGATCGCTGATGTGGATCTAGCTTGGGTTCACCGGGAAAGTTATTTGCCTAGAAGAACAAATGCCAAATGCCCACAGAGTATCTACAGTACCCTTCATAACCATGTTAGCTAATGGATGATAAATTATTTCTATTTATGACAAAATCATAAACTCTGGACTACAGAAACCCACTGCATCTTCATTAAGACTATTGATTACCTTGCAGCTTGCTAACGGTTCTTAGGAATAGTTAGCCTGACTCCAGCACAAAAGTTCCAGCCTGACTCCAGCACAAATCTTGCAGAAACAGATTCTTTGTGCATGTTGTATGTGCATGCGCATGTGCAAGGCTTTGAAAGACCCTGCTTGCACTTGAAAAATATTTGCCTGGAAACTGAACTAGTGATAAAGCTGCCTGTGCTTGCTATCAGCCAGGAGCATGAAGCAGATGTCTGCTCCATAGCACTGAAATACTCGGGTCCAATAGCACAATCCAGCCATGCTGCATTTACCCAACATTTTTATCTTCCTTGCTGTTTTACCCCCTCCTCTGTGTAAAACAAGAGGAACACTAAAAAAAAAAGTAAAATAAATGTATAAAAAAAAAGTAAAATAAATGTACAAATAGCCTTGGTAGTAGATATTGGAAGGGTTTTATCATTATTATTTATTTATAGCTGAATAATTCTTATTGGTGATGCCAGCTGTCAGCAAGACCAGTGTGACACCCCATTAACACCCGATTCCCTGGGAATGCTGCGCAGATGAATTCTGTTTTGGTGTGGCACCCATTTGGTCTGGCTCAGGTCCCTGAGGTCCTGGCTATCCTGCTCCCTCAGGAGCGCTCCAGAGCAGGGGTGCCGAGGGACCAGCCCTCCTCCCCTTCCCTCTCTCCCTGCCTCCCATATTTTCCTCCAAGAAGGGAGAAGCCCCGGTTGAAATCTCCCTGCTCTTGGACAGCAAGCAGAGCCGTGGGAGCATGTTCTGGGGGGTTTTGGGCTGTGGTATCTCTGAGTAAGGGCTTTGTAGAAGCAACAGAGGATGGGAGGGTCTGGCTGGAGCCCAGCTCTAAAGCTGCACTCGGCTGAATTTCAGCCAGGGCTTCCCACCAAATCTGTGTCCTTGTAATTGAGTTTTGGGCATTTTTCCAGACCAAAGGGATTCTGAGGATCAGGAGTGCTAGAGAAAAGCGGAGGACAGATGCCTCCGCAGCACTCAGTGCCTCTCATAAGTCCTCCTCCACATTTCTGAGCTCTGTGCTAAGCAACTGTAAGACATTTCTCCCCTCAGCACCTGTGCAGAGAGGGAGAGCATATTCTGCATGTGGCATGGAGGGTTTTTTCAGACCAGCCCCTCTGCAAGGCTGTCTGTTGCTGTCTTACAGAGCGATATAACAGAGGCCCTAGTAGGGTCAGCCCAGTGTCCGAGGACAGACCGTGAAGGGAAGCAGCAGATGGGAAAAAAAAGGACATTTTTTTATTAAATACCTGTGTTTCTGAAACATTTACATGAGGCCAGTTTGATGTTTTTCATTGCCTTCATGAAAGTGCTGTAAAACCCCAGGTCTGTCTGGGCATCACGTCACATGCTCCGTCTCAGCAGAAACCCAACCGTCTGCTCACAGCCCAGACGTCACAGCTGCTCCCAACTGGCCTGGAGCACTGGAGGAGTCTGGGATCGGGGAACATGAAGCTACAAGGCTGTAAGGGGCAGGGGTTCACACCCCGAATACTGGGATCAGCACCATGGGCTCTTCAACTTGTGCAGCCTGAAGGGGCACAAGTCCATGGGGCCTGACGAGGTGCATCCGCAGGTCCTGAAGGAACTGGGGGATGAAGTGGCTCAGCCACTATCCATCATATTTGAGAAGTCATGGAAGTCCAGTGAAATTCCTGTTGACTGGAAAAAGGGAAACATAACCCCCATTTTTAAAAAGGGAAATGAAGAAGACCTGGGGAACTACAGGCCAGTCAGTCTCACTTATGTGCCTGGCAAGATCTTGGAGTGGATCCTCCTGGGAAATATGCTAAGGGCACATGGAAAATAAGGAGGTGATTGGTGGCAGCCAGCATGGCTTCACTAAGGACAAATCATGCCTGACAAATTTGGTGGCCTTCTACGATGGGGTTACAGTGTTGGTGGACAAGGGAAGAGCAACTGACGTCATCTACCTGAACTTGTGCAGTATTTGACACTCTCACACGACATCCTTGTCTCTAAACTGGAGAGACATGGGTTTGGCAGATGGACCACTCGGTGGATGAGGAATTGGCTGGATGGTCGCACTCAAAGAGTTGTGGTCAATGTCTTGGTGTCCAAGTGGAGAGCAGTGACGAGTGCCGTTCCTCAGGGGTCAGGGTTGGGACTGGCAGTGTTTAACAGCTTTGTCAGTGACATGGACAGTGGGATCGAGGCACCCTCAGCAAGTTCACCAACGACACTGAGCTGTGTGGCGTGGTCAGCACACTGGAGGGAAAGGATGTCATCCAGAGGGACCTGGGCAGGCTGGAGAGGTGGGAAGTGTCAACCTCATGAACTTCAACAAGACCAAGGTCAAGCTCTTGCCCATGGGTGAGGGCAGTCCCAAGCACAAACACAGGCTGGGTGATGAGCGGGTTGAGAGCAGCCCCAAGGAGAAGGACTTGGGGGTGTTGGTGTGTGGAAAACTGACTGTGAGCCACCACCGTGCACTCACAGCCCAGAAAGCCAAGGGTGTGCTGGGCTGCACCCAGAGCAGGGTGGGCAGCAGGGCGAGGGGGGGACTCTCCACCTCTGCTCCGCTCTCATCAGACCCCCCTGCAGGGCTGGGTCCAGCTCTGGGGGCACCAACAGCAGAAGGACACGGACCTGCTCGAGCGGGGCCAGAGGAGGCCACGGAGATACTGGGGGGGATGGAGCCCCCCTGTGAGGACAGGCTGAGAGAGTTGGGGGGTTCAGCTGGAGAAGAAAAGGTTCTAGGGAGACCTTAGAGTGGCCTCCCAGGGCATAAATGGGGTATAGGAAAGGGGGGACTTTTGATCGGGGGGGTAGGGATAGGACGAGGGGTAACGGTTTCAAACTGAAGAGGGGAGATTTCAATTAGAAACAAGGAAGGAATTCTCCCCTGTGAGGGGGGTGAGGCCCTGGCACAGGCTGCCCAGAGCAGCTGTGGCTGCCCCCTCCCTGGCAGGGTTCAAGGCCAGGCTGGACGGGGCTTTGGGCAACCTGGGCTAGTGGAAGGTGGCCCTGCCCGGGGCAGGGGGGTGGGACTAGATGGTCTTTAAGGTCCCTTCCAACCCAAACCTGTCTGTGATTCCATGATAGCTGACAGGGAGATGTGGCTCTGACTGCAGGGAACTATCTCCAACTCTTCCCCATGCTATGCCCGGGGGGACGTTGAGCTCGGCAAGTCACACCGTCATTGCAGGTTCCCCATTTGTCACGCCATCTCATCCCCCACTTAAGCAAAGAGATAACTGTGCCCATCTTGCCTGGGTAACAGCAGAGGTGAAGCTGTCCACAGAGGTGCTCCTCTGGAGACCCCAGAGGTGACATGTGTGACATTGCCTTCAGCAGTGGGGACATCAGCACTGCCGGAACGCGCTGCAGGGTGACTGCTGCTTTCACCTCCCCGTTACTTGTGTCAGTGGGGAGGGTGATACGAGAGGGTGACACACAGATGTGGGTGGCAAAGAGCGATTCCATTATGCAGAACAAGTCCCATGTGCTGTGTTGCTCCCGCAAGTAATAACTTTCCCCTCTTACCACGATCCCTTTTGGGGATGATGGGGAATGTGTCTCTGAGAGTCACTGCAGGACGAGCCGGGACAGAGGGACGATGCAGTCCCCACCAGGAACAGAAGAAGGGGGAAGCTCTCAGGACAGGCTCTGCAGGGGTTACAGACCTTGTTTTGATTTTTTTCCCTTCTCTGAGTCTGTTTAGAAATGACAGCTAATGGAACACAGCTCTGGGGCCTTTCTTTAATAAGCAGTTTGGACTGTTTTCTTCCTCTGTAGCGCAGCCCAATTTCTCCCACAAGAAGAAAGGAGTGGAGCTCAGGTCTGGGGTCTGGGCCATGGGCCCAGCCCTGCAAAGGGCAGCTCGCTCAGAGCACCTGGGCTACACCTCACACTGACCACTCCTGTTAGGAATTGCTCTCTGCTGTCTCCCCACCTGCTTGGAGGGTGCTAAGAGGACACTGATGGATGATGCCAGTCTGTCCTGCCAGACAGACAGCCTCTGTGGAAACTGCAGCAGAAACACCTCAAGGACTTTGTGCCGTTGGAGCAGATTTGACCCAGGCAGCTGTCTAATTTCAGACCGCTGCCTTTGGGCACATGCTTGCCCAAACATAACTGGAGCATGGAGGGGCTCCAGGCTTCACTGAGAGCACAGCAAGAACATCTGACCTTCCAGAGCACCTGATCCTGGCTGGGAGTCCCCTTTGGGGCTGGGCCACAGGATTTCCCTCCTCACAGTCATCCCATGAGGAACATGACAGCCCTGGAGAAAAGTTAGCAATGGGTTATTATGGTTTGCTGGCCTTTAAGAACCTGGGCATAAAGTACCATCTCAAAACCACATGAATCCCATCCTATGCATGGAGATGCTGGGCTCAGATGGACCTCAAATTAACATATTAGGTATTGTTTTTCTAATTGCTTCTATGTCAATGGGTATGTAGTTCTCTTAGCCAGCTCTAAAATCCCGAAGTTTGTAACTCAGCATGTTTATGCATGTTCCTATCCCCCATCAAATCCATCTGACTCCACAAATTAGCTTTTGGTTTAAACATTCACTTTACACCATGCTGAATCAGTTCTATTTCTTATGTTTCCACTTCTCTGAATCTCTAATTAGAAGAAAAATATTCATCTTCTTCATCTAGTTGCTGTGAAGCTTAACACCTTCATGTTTGTTTGCAAAGTGCTTTCAGTTGCTTGCTTGAAATGTGCTTTAAAAGTTCAGCTTAACCCGTGCTGTGATTCTTACATCCAGAGCCTTACAGATGGTGGTTAGAAATGAGATTTCTCTCAGTACAACATAAGCACTGTCACAGCACAGAGCCCCTCTGCTGCTGCACTAAGCTGAGATACCACTAATGCTGCTGGGAAATTCTGTCTTGAGACAATTTGGGAGCCAAATTTTCATACTGTCCCTCAAAAGCATAGGGCAGCCTCCCATCTTTTTTACCGCCTGCTCTGTGGGCTGCTTTCACAGAATTACAGTATCATCCAGGTTGGAAAAGACATTGAAGTCCAACCATGAACCTCACCCTGACCATTCCCAACTCCCCCAGATCCCTCAGCGCTGGCTCAGCCCGACTCTTCAACCCCTCCAGGGATCCCGGGGACTCCCCCCTGCCCTGGGCAGCCCATTCCAATGCCCAACAGCCCCTTCTGCACAGAAATCCTTCCTCAGAGCCAGCCTGACCCTGCCCTGGGCAGCTTGAGGCCATTCCCTCGGGGCCTGGCGCTGGGGCCTTGGCTCCAGAGACTCATCCCCCCTCTCTGCCCCCTCCTGGCAGGGAGTTGCAGAGGCCAGGAGGTCTCCCCTCAGCCTCCTCTTCTCCAGACTGAACCCCCCCAGTTCCCCCAGCCGCTCCCCATCAGACCTGTGCTCCAGACCCTGCCCCAGCTCCGTTGCCCTTCTCTGGCCACGCTTGAGTCATTCAATGGCCTTTTTGGGGTGAGGGGCCCAAAACTGAACCCAGGAATCGAGGGGCGGCCTCCCCAGTGCCGAGCACAGGGCTCAGATCCCTTCCCTGTCCCTTTGCTTCAACACCCTCTCCTACCTCCACGTTACTGGGGATCTGCCCATCCTCACTGTCTGGCCAAGAGTGCTGGTGGATGAAAGTGCTGCTGCCTCTTGAGCGAAGGCTTAAGACGATGCTGCTTTTGAAGGAGGCAGGTAGTCCGCATGGGTAGGGCACCTGCAGACTCAGCTCCTTTCTTCCTGCTTTCCTTCTCACTTTGGCCTTTCCATGGATCAAGGAAAGAAGTTATGATGCTTCCCTTCACTGAGGTAACACCTTGAAAACTCTATAACAAAAGTGTTGTTGCAAGCCCTCATCGACACACTATTCGCAAGAGGCATCCGTTTAAGGCACCTGCAGGTCAATAGGCCTCGGGCTCCTCGGCTGTCCAGCTGCCGTGGCCAGGCAGCGCAGCGGCCCCAGTGGGACTCAGAGGGACACGTGGCCGGGAAGCTGCTCTGGAGCTCTTCTGAGCTTCATTTCCTTAGGAAAATGGACTAAACATCTGCAGAAAGTGTTCCTACCCACAGTCATACCTGTGTGTAGGGTCTCACCAGGGAGATCATGTTGGTGGTCAACTGACAGGCACAGCAGCAGCAAGTGGGGCAGACCCTGCCCCAGTTTCCCTCCTGACAGGGTAGGGATGATGGTTCTAACTCCTTTTTTTTTTTTTAAACTTATTTTGAGACTGATATATGGAAGAGCTACCTAAGAGCAAGGCACTCAGTATTAATTCACCAGTGGCCCATTTTGTACCTGGGAACAACATGCGTTTGATAGTGCCAGTGCCAGTAGATTGCATTTCATAAGGGTGTCCCTGGAAGGTGCCAGAGCTGGGATCTTTCTCAGTGGGAACAACCATGAGCTGTGATGGATCGCTTCACTCTGGAAACATTTACAGCGTGCTCCTCGCAGTGGGCATCTGCAAAGCAGCTTCTTAAGCTTTTATCACAGCAGGGTAATATCGACAACCAGTGAACTTTCCCTTTCCGTAGCAGTTACAGAGGGATAGGTATTAAAATCCTCCGCCCGCTCAGCTCCCCGTTGACTTTCATCCCCGCTGAGCAACTGGCTTATCACAGGGTTATGTCTCGCAGGAGAGAGGTTTTCAGCAAGGCACTGTCCCGAAGCAAAGCGGACAGGGGGGTGCAGCAAACCATCCCCAGGCATCCCACCACTGCACATCAGGGGCCAGCGCCCTCGGGGTGGGAAGAAATACCTACAGATTTCCCTAAAGCTGGGAAAATCACCTGCAGCTGCAGGATGACACCCAAGAATCCTATTGCAGCACCCACCCACCCACCTTACACCCAAGAATCCTATTGCAGCACCCACCTTCCACCCTGCCCGAACTGGTGACTGTCAGGGTGGGTCCACCGAACTGCGTGGGGCTGTGACGATTCACACACCCCAGTGCACATCCAGTGGGAGGTGAGTAAGGGCCGCAAAGGCATCCTTACACCTAGGGACTGGTGAGCTTGGCACTGGGGCATGGTAAGGGAGAGAATAAAAAGGTGGAATAAGATAAATTTGGACAAACACGCTATGTCCCTTTGATACTTTGCCTCTGCTCTGTCCGCCTCTTACTGTCTGTCTTTTGTTTGCTGATGACTTCAGCCCAAGGTCATTAAATCAATAAGCAGGTTTCCTGGTATCCAACCATTTGGGGTCAGGATATTTTAATACAAGAGAGGGACTGTGCTCCTGTATGTGAGCGCAGCCTCCAGCACATCGCTGCATTTATTATCGTGATCGTTATTATTGAAATATCACTCACGATTCCTTTATCGATCTAGGCATACAAAGTGGGGATTCAGATCTGTGTTAAAATGACAGCTCCGCTGCAGCGCTCAGTATTGGTAGATGGGGAACAATAACACCTACTGGAATGAAAGGCTCAGGGTGCTGCGGGGCGGCACAGCAGTGCTGTGGTGGTGAAGGGTCATCGTTTTGGACTAGGCTCCTTTGCATGGTTTTGGGATGGGGTCTGGAAGAGGAGAGGACCAAGAATTGGAGGGATGTTCCAAGTGGGATGCCCGCTGGAGATGCATGGCACAGCACTCAGCTCCTAAAAATCCCTACATCTGCATCCTTCTCCCTAAAGTATCGGGGAACCTACTGATTAAAAGCTCCTGGATCACCACTCCCAAGACAGAGCAAGGCTGCCTGCTTTCCAAAAGCCAGCCAGCGATCTGCTGTTCTCGCAGATGAGCACATGTCTTTGGGGTCAGCTCCTGGAGCTGCCACCTTGGGGTGGTGTGCTGGTTTAGGCCCTGCCAGGACCAGAGACCACGTTGCCATTGCCCCTCCCCCACCCTCAGCCGGTCGGGCTGGCAGTGAGGCACAAACCCCGGGTTAAAATAAGAAGAAATTTAATACAACAGTGTGATAAACAATCTGAACAGTAGCAATGATAACAACAATAAACAACAATAACAGTGAACAAGACAAAAGATATACAGAGAAATACCGCAATGGATACAGACAGCCCGCTGTGTGCTCCCCGCTACCAAAGCCACAAAGGAAAAAGTTCCCACGCTCCTGCGCTGGACCTGACATCAGCATGGTATGAATAACCTGCCTGGAGATTCCTTCCCCCTCTCTCTCTGCTGGGGAAACTTAACCCTATCCTAGCTGAGCCAGGACAGGTGACCACAGACATCTTGGGGGCAGAGCAGGGCCTTGTGTGTGTGCAGGCGGGAGGACCGGGATGCACAGACTCCAGCCGTCTGCTTTGATTCATGCTGCAGTTTCAGAGGCTCTGAAATACCGTGTTATTTATATAGAGAAAGCCAATGCAGTGACTTTCCCAATAACTTTCTGTTGAATGATCCCACATTCAGGCTTGAGGAAAGGGGACATTAGCATCTGGCAAGGCAAAAAAAAGATATTTTTAATTTCACTTTTTTTTTTTTTTTTTTGCCTTCCTCTGAACTATATTCCCTCTGAAGGCAGAGCCTGAGCGATCAGGGAGCACAGTGAGGTTGTCAGCAGCCCTCAGCATGGCCAGGGCAGATCTGTGGCCTCGCAGGAACATGGGCAGGACAGGCATGGCTGCTCCAAAAACGCTGTGTCCTCTCTCCTTTTCATTCTTACCATGCATCTTTTGGGGATGAGTGTAACCTCTCTCTCTCCAGACTATGCTAAATTCTTTCTCTGTCTAGCTCTCTACTTAGGTTACCAGCTATTTATCTGCTTGCATCGACAAGATTAGATAAAGATTCAGGTGTAAGGATGGATGGAGATGAATTGGTAGAAAGCTCCCTAACCATCCATCTGTCCTCCACCTATCCATCTCGCTTCTTAAATCCTGATACCTTTCCCATCACAGGGAGCGAGCTCTCCTCCTAGATGAAGACTGAGGACAGATGGATGGATGGCTAAGTAGATCTTTATTTAATCTAGCCATCTATCTACCCTCCCAGACCGACCTATCAGCCCATCTCACCTCCTAATTTTTTCTTTGCCTGTCTATGCTCAGAAGCCCTGATCCAGGCAGCTCCCAGTTAAGGGTTTACTACAGTTTCTCTCATCAAAGAGCAAATGTGTTTGACCCTTTTCATTATTCATAAAATTATTTGCATTGCTCCTTGTTTAATGGAGAGAAGCAGAACCTGAAAGCTAGCGAATACGTAGGTGCTCTCCCCAATCAAATATCAGGTTAATCCTCAGCAGGAAGACATGAGCAGCATGCTGCAGCCAGGCAGGGTGCAGTGGAGGGTGCATGAGGCACCACAGCCTGAAAGATCATATAGAAAAACCCCATAGTCCCCCCAGCATCAGTGAGTCACACCCATGTGGATGGCACCAGCTTATAAATTTCTAGTTAAAAGCAGCCCTCCCCGGGGCAATTTTCCCATGAAGGAGTGAAGATTTGGTTCTACAGCTTCGTGATGTGGCTCTGATTAAACTCTGCTTCCATCCCCTCTCTCTCTCATGCCGTGCCAGGTAATTTATGAAGGCTCACAACACACTACTGCAAATGTTCCCTTCTGCTCTGGCAGCACTCTTCTCTCCCTGGTATGCTATTCCCCCGCTGAAGAGAAAAGAGCTCAGCTAGTGACCATTGCTGCTGCCCTGAAAACATTCCAGCAAGACTGTATCAAACCTTAAGAATCAAGAAAATTAAAGGAGGAGGAAAAAAATATTGACCTGGAAGCCAATTAATTCCTCAGCAGAAGAAAGAAGGTGGGACCTCCTCAAATATCTACTTGGTAAATATCTATTTCAGGAGAAGCTGGGACTTCATAAAAGATCTACTTGGTGGGTTGCTGGCACCAGGATGCTTTTGCCGACTGTGACCACTGCCGTAGCATTCACAAGAGAGTAAGTGAAACCCTGCAGCAAGGAAGAGACCATGGGAATTTTCTTTTTGCTTACATTCTCTTTCCAAATCAAGAATAAAAACTAAAGACCTTAAGTTTATCTGTGCAATTAAATATTTTCAGAACACTCGCTTTCACCACATCTGGAGGTTTCCAGGGACATAAATAGTTCAGGAAATAGGAAAGAATTAAACTGGCATTTTTTGGTAATTTTCTAAATTATTCCTCTGGCTTTCAGCCGTCCCATATCCACTCAGCTGAGACGTGTCACTGCAGACACAGCTTTTCGCTCCCTCTGGGAAAGGTGTTGGGGGTGGGAAGTGTACCGCCACTCTCAGCTCATCGGTGCATCTGCAAAGCTAAGACAAAAAATGTTGTATTTAGGCTGCATTAAACCCCACTGAAGCTGGTGACCAGAACAGCTGCCTTTCACGTTACACAGCTGTAAGCCATTACGGGCACCTGGATCTCAAAAGCCATCTACCCTTTAGGGACCTGGCCCACCCAAAATCTTGTATCGGGCCCCTCTGCCCTACCCCACTGGCTAGATAAGGAACATCCTTCCAAGACTGAAGTAACTGTCTTCCAGGAACGTTCAGTCCCAAAATCACATCTCTGCTGAGTTTGAGTCAGCTTCTTAGACAAGATCTCCACTGAACTACTAAGCTTCATGCTTGAAACCTTGTTCCTGTGTTCACCGGTCAAAAACCAAGCAACAGAAAAGTTTTTGTGATGGAGCACATAGATACCTGCATGCATTCATACCCACATGTGTGCGGGAGAGCTGAGCACGCACACGACCAATGGGATCAAGCAACGCCCGTTTATTACAACTCAGAAAGCCCTTTTATAACGTTCCCCCGCACACGTAACATGCAGTACAAGTCCTCAAGACTGGACAGGTAACTTAGCCCGCGCTTTAAACCTTCTTATGATTGGATAAAAGGTGCCACATCAGCCTTGCCAGGCTGCCTGCCCTGTGGAACCTCCTCTTCCGTCCCAACCCCTGCCGGGGGTTGTTTGTCTCGTCGAGTTTCTCCCCCCTCATTCAGGGTCACATCCTTATCGCATTCTTGCTCGGCTGAGGCTCTTACCAGTCTTGTTCTCATACAGGATTGCTCACATGGCCATTCTCTCGCAGAAAGCCCTCTAGAATACCAACACATGTGTAGCCCAAAAGGCTAATGGGGGCAATGATTTTTAATACCGCCCATGAGAAGCTCCAACTTTCCTTAAGCCAAGATCTGAGGCTAGGAGGTGGAGATGGGGTTAGTACCCAGTTAGCTGCAGAAATATCCAGCCAAGACTTGTTTCCATTGCCCAGCCAGGGCAAAATATGGAAAAAAAAGGGGGTGGAAAAAGTCGATTTTGTGTTATAATTCTTAAATTTATGAAAAAAATCTATGAATTCCAGAACATTTTTAACAGTGTCTGTACTAAAATAAGCATTTCCTATCCTTTCATTCTTTTAGCAATATTCTGAAGCATTTTTAGGGTGTAAATCTTCATTCAACAGAGCTGGGGACAGTGGGGTGGCTGCTCAGTTGCTTCCCCTCCATGTGACACTGATCGCCCCCCAGCCCTGGCTGTGTAACAGCGGTGGCAATGAGGATGTTGCCCCCTTAGGACTCCCCACTGAGCAAGACATGACCACTCAGCCCTTGAAGGAAAGGGTGAAGGAAAGAGACAGTGGGAAGGAGAGTGAGAAATAGAGAGAAAAATGAATAGTTTAAAACCTCTATTACTCTTCACTACCTTCTGCTTTATGTAAGTTCCAAGGTTCATTTACCAGCTGTAAGTAGCCCGATGCCTTTGTGTGTGAGAGCTGTCGTGCCGATTGCTCCCATTAATGTGCTGCGTGAAACTAAATGTACCCGGGCTGGTGCTGCAAAGCCAAATCAGCGTAACTAATGTACCTCGTGCAACAAATCCCTAACTGTCCGTTGCTGGACTAGATGGATGGGCTTTGGGTATTGTTGAGAGCAGGGACAGAGAGATTGCTGCCGGCGGGAGCTGGAGGCAATGCTTCCCCTGAAGCTTAGATTGCTTGAAAACCTGTCCTTTCTCTCCAACCTGAGACATGGCCAGGACATGTTGTACCAGTGGCCTGAGTGGTCCATTTGAATGAATTTGTCTTTTTTTTTTTTTTTTTTTAAGATTAAAATGTGCATTTTGCAGAGAATCCTCAGGATTCTTTTAAAATCTCTGTATCTCTGCACAGACTGACGGGTTGGGCATGGCCAGGACAGCCAACACCCTGGTTCTGTATAAAACCAGCAGTGAAGTGAGACAGCATGGTCTGAACGCAGAGAAACATTCATCTTTTACCTGAGGGAATATAATTTTTTAATGGATTTTTCCTAGCACATATTTGTAGGTTTGCTCATGCCCTGCACTCCATTCCCACAGGAGGCAACTTGCAGGATTTTTTTCTTTGAGCTCTCTTAAATAAAAGGAATTTTTTTAAAAGAAAATATGGTGTAGCTCGATATTCAGGTGTGGAAAGGAGAGTGGGAGCTGCTGACAATAATGGGACAGCCCAGATTACACAGAGACCCTGACTTTTCTGAGTTTGAAAGTCGTGAACTGAGGTCCTCATCCTGCCAGGAGCTCCCCAGAGTTCATGAGGTCTCAGATTTACTTCCCAGCCTTTGTGGAAATGAACTGGGTTTTCTTGTTTACAGTCATCACATTCATTTCATGGAATATGTATTTTAGAGAAATAGTATAAATATTTTGGATTGCCATTCATTAAACATGTGTTTCTTTAGAGTTCACTGGGATGGGAGTTTGCAATAGGTATGTTCTGTGGGTTCCTGAGGCCTGTTTTCGAGGAAAACTCTGACACTTTCATGTTTCTTGGATGTTTTACAACATACCCTCGGAAGAAAGGCTCTGTGTCATCTTCCCAGGCTGGGGAGATGTACTAACATGTGCACCTCACTCCTAGGGGCTCTTTTGGAAATCCCAACACTATAGCAACAGCTGTGATCTAATTCATTGCCACTACAGTGTAACTGGCCATATACAGCTATGTTGCATGCAATTAAAAAAAAAAAAAAAAGTATTTCCAAGTCCACTGTCTGGTCTATAATGTTCCTGGATGAGCCTGGTGGTGTGTGCTGTGAAGGACACAGCAAAACCCTGCCCCAAAGACCTTGAAACCTAAATACATGAGAAGTTCACAGAGGGAAGGAGAAATAAGCACTGAGAGGGACAGTGATTTATCCCAGGTCACCCAACAAATCAATGGAAAAGGATTTTCCAACCCCACAAAAGTTCCTTACAACACAATGTTTTCTTGTAATGCAACAATCCTCTTTTCTGTATTTAGCTGTAGAATTACTCCTGGAACACATTAGTTCTCCAGGCTCCTTGGACAAAATGACGTTATTAGACCAAACGCCAGTGGAGGCAAAGATGATTTGACATTTCATTGAAAATTGCACCCATTCCTATTTAAGGAAGGGGAACTTATTTGGATGCGCTGCAGGCACGAACTCTTCAGATTTACACTTCTCAGTCAGAGCTCCCTGCAACCCTTCTTCAAAATCAGAGGAGAATTTCATACTTTTTTCCCCCTCTCTCTTTACACTGAGACAAATCTCCAGGAAAATTCATTATGCGGTTTAAGTGATGGGATTTATCATCCCATGCAGCTTCTCCAACTTGGAGCTCTCCTCACTGTCACACCAGCGAGGTAATTCTAATTTTTTTCTTTCATATTTCCCCCATGAAGTTCACCTCTGAATGATGGGAAGAAAATAGAGATGAGAGCCTCAAATGGCTTGGGGCTAAGCATAGTGCTGCAGGAGGATTTTCTGCCGCCTGCTTCGCTGTCTGGGGCTGGGAAGCCTTTGCAAACAGGGAGACACTCCAGCCCAGTTCATGGGGACCTAATACAAATGTCATAGCAGGGCTCCTGCACAGTGTTGGCGCAAATCAGAAGCCCAGATAGGTCTGTCACCTGCCACAAAGGAGTTTTCTCACCCCCAAAGGAGGGCTGGTGGCTCAGCTCGTCCTTGTGTGTGTTGTATTTCTTTGAGATCTCTCCACAGTCAGATCACTTCTTCCCATCCAGTGTCTCACCCCTGCAAAGCACAAGGATGAGAATAAAGCCCTTCACTCAAGGGATGGCTTCACACCGCCTCTGCGTAGTGAGGAATCTCTGCTGGGCAGTCAGCACCACCAGGCCACCATCCTCCAGAGTCAGAACCAAAGATGTCCCACAAAGGTGAGAGGAGATGAGCAATGCCAGCAGCTTGTTTAGTCAAAAATGCCCTGGAGCATCATGAAAAAGCCACCAGAGCTTGAATGGGCCCAAGGCAGCAGCATGCCCAGGACAGACCCAGCATCCTCACTCCTGTCCCCCCACTGTCGCTCAGGGTCCAGGTCCCTTCTCAGCTGAGGTGACAGTCCCTGCGCCCTGTGCTTGCTGTCCCCCCTCCTTCCCCCAGCCCAGGCTGGCCAGGGGTGGTGAACCTCAACAAGACACTGTGCTGCTGAGGAAGCCGCTGTGGGGACACTGAGTATCTCTTTTAGACAAGACCCTAAATCTGGCACCCAAGTCCCATTTTAAATGTGTAAGTCCTTTATTAGCTCTGACCTTTATCTAGTGTTAATAATAAATTGATGGTGCTTCTTATTAGCCTCATATAAATACACCTTTGGCTAATAAACACTGTGGGCATATACCCAGAGAGTTTGTTTCTATCTGCCTGGAGTTATCACCCCATACACAAGAAACCGCTCTACACTATCATCTAATTGATAGATTTTGCTCAATTCCAAATAAGTTATAAAAAGGTATGTTCCTTGTGGGGAAAACTAGAATTTTTATCACCTTCTGCCTCATTTTAAGGGACAATGCAAGGGAGAAATCCACTTTATGTTTACTAAAATATTTAGAACAAGCTGTGAAAGATGGAAAACATATTAGAATAACTCTAGGTTGTATTAATATGATAGTCTGTCCTTGAGAATAAAATGTAGTCGTAGGTAGGCAGCTATTAAAGAGATAAAGAGATCTTACTTTAAATTGACATGTATCTTATTCGATTGCAGCACCATTCCCATGCAGTTTCAATGTTCTTTCTCCACTAACACCAAATTAATTCATTTTGATTATTGTTATTATGGCAAATGTCAAAAGGAATTAACAGTGATGAATCAGGCGCTTACTGGGAAGTGTGAGCTGGATTTCCCACCTCCCGCTGGGACGCAGCGAGACCTACGCAGTTTCAAGGCCATAAAAATGATGGAAGAAAATGGGAAGGAAACCATCTGGCAGATTAAAAAGATTCTTTGAAAGGCAACGTCTGCCAGACTTTGTACAAGACCCGAGATCATCCCTGTGACCTACAAACAGTTAGAGACAGAGGTGTTTTTCCCTGCTGAACTACATTTTTGGCTCAAGAGAGGGTGGCACGGTTGTAGTGGGCACCAGGACTGAGCCTGGCACTGGCTGAGCAACCAAAGGGCAATTTCTGCAGCTGCAGGCGGTTGCCCATTTGAAAGGCAAACTTCGGTATCAGCAAACATGCAGGGCTGCAAAAAGTGAAGCAGGTCTGGAAAGCAGCTCCAGGGCTGCTGAGAGCTGCCAGGCCTCGCAGGTCCCATCCTCTTGCCCATAACTGCATTTGCAGTCAGCCCCATGACTTCTCTCCAGCTTGACTTGACACTTTTTTTTTTATTTTCCCATGGCATTACTGGGATCAGGGAGACACCACTCACTCTCCTGAAGCTACCCTTGCTTCCCCCACTAATAAGCTCCAGGAAGATATCCAATGAACTACCCCTTGCCCCAAGTTGCAGCCTGAATTTCTTATATATTTGTCAGGCCAGTGGGACCTCAGCTGAAAAGCAAAGAGATGAGAACCAGCTCCACTCATCCCTGCCTTTGCACCAGTGTCACTGTGCAGGGGAGTTCTGGCATCACTGCTCAGCTGTGTGAGGAAAGCGTAGCGCTGCATTTAGGGCAGGCGGTGGGGGGCCTGGATGATCTATATTCAAGTCCCACCAGGACTGGAAAATCCCACATGTTTGGGTGTTTGGGGGATTTTATTCTGCCCTAGAAAAAGATCGCTGGCATTGGTAAGTCTAAAAGGACTGTGGGGAGAAAACAAAATCACAACCCTGACTGACAGGCATGTTGGCAAAAGGAAAAAAACCCCAAAACCCCCAGCCCTGCACAGATGAATTTTACCCTCGTTGGGGCATCCTAAAGCTCCAGCTAGTTGAAGGAGGGGATTGGGCTCAACAGCGGAGGAAGTCCCCGTGAGAGGGCATCGCTGCAGTGGCTCTGTGCAGGGCCCTGCACTCCCCTGCTGCTGTTAAGCCCTTTCTCTGCAAGATGAAGACGGCAGTGGCGAAGCCTTTCTCCCCCCATCACATGTATCTTGGGGCTTTTCAGGGCCACAGCCCTCTGCCCCCATCAGTTTGGCCTGGACCCCTTTCACCTCTCCCCATCTCTGACATTAACACAGGCTCGTGTTGTAGTGCCCTCTCATGCCACGCAGGACAGACTGAGCGTGGGGGGGAGCAAACGGCGTTTCAGTGACAGCACAGACCGTGCTGCTGTGAGGTGAGCAGGTGTTGCCTAGTGGCATTTCCCTTGCTTTCCTCTCTGTGCTCTCAGTTATCTGGCAGTGGGAACCAGACCATAGGCAGGGGCAGACACCTCCTGGCAGCTCCCAGCTGCTGGCAGGCTCTGGTGGCATTGCTGCCAAGTGCCTGCGGCAACAGGCGTGTTGGGTGTGCAGTGTGGCACCGCGGCAGCACTGCTCACACCAGTTAGTATGGGAGTGTCACCCTGACAGGCTGTCATTGGAATTGCCATAATTAATGTGCCTCTACCCTGAATCCCAGCCAGCACCTCACCGGGGCTTATGCTTCCTTTTTACACAGCTGTTAGGGCTGGAGGAACCAAGGCTGGCTGAGAAAAGTCGAGGTGATGTGTGTGTAGGGGCTGTGTCACTTCTGCGATGCTCTGGGGCAGCCACGCCAGCCCTCAGCCCGAGGTGGCCAGAACGGCTCAGAGGTCAGCCCCAGGGTCTGTCCAGCAGGTCTGGGCTCTGCCAGGGATGGGCATTAGCTGCTTCATATGGAGAGGCAAGAAACTCTGAGCTTCACCAAAGAGACGGGCAAGGCCCAGTGGTTTGGGTCCCTGCTCTGCCCAGGGTGGGTGTGAGCCTCTTTCTGCCCTCACAGTGGAGGGCCTTTCCCAAGGACATATTTGAGATTTTCAGAAAAACAGGCAGCAAGAAAGACCCACCTGTATACCAAGAGTATAACCAAGGGCTAACACCTGTACACCAAGGGCTAACACATGGCACAAGACCCAGCATGAGCCTTCCCCCACTGCAGAGACCTCCCCCCCAGCACCTCGTACCTGCTCCTGCAGTTACGGACCCGTCAGCCTGCGCGGTGCCGGCTGGGGTGTGTGTCCCAGGCTGGGCCCTTTGCACGGTCCAGAGCATCTCTGTCCATCGAGGAGCTCCAAAACCAAGGAAAACTCTGAGAAGCTGAAGTCATCACAGAGCAGACACCATTTATTTGTTTGTTTGCAGACACTCAGAAATGATGCGACACTATCAGCATTTCAACCCTCACCGCGTCTCCCTCTGTTTAACCCAGCGGGGAGCAAGGGCGGCTTCATTAGGGACGCGATGAGGAAGGGGCTGCGCAGGAGGGAGCACAGCGAGTGCGGTGTCCCGGCTGGCAAAGGACATGGTCCCCCATGTGTCAAGGCCACCACCTGTTCCCATCCCGTATCTGAGCCAAACTGGGGGTGCTGGGGTGCAGGGATGTGGGGAGGAGGGGGCGATAGCAGGGTCGGGTGATAGGGGCAGGAGGAGGTGCAGTCATCATCCCGAGCACGGTGTTCCTTTGGGGTGAGATTTGAGAAGGACTAATAACTTAGGGGGGTTATTATAGCAGCAGCAATGCTAGCAAGCAGAGTGTGGGATCGAGGGAAGGGGGGGGCACATCTCCTGTTTAACAGTCTCTAACCAGTCTCAGCATTGCCCAGGCTGACCCAGGCTGCTTCAGGAGAGGTTTCCTTGCCATCCTACCCCCTTCGGGTCTCCATCATCCCTTCTCTCTGGCATAACATAAAGCGTATCTCTGCCCCCCTTTTCCCACTTCTAAGGGATGCAGCTATTTCTGTATTACAGGGAAGTTTTAGGAGCAGAATCCCTTAGGGACTCATTTACAGCCGTGCCCTCAGGCAGACACAAACCTCCCTTCACTGGGATGACAGACCAACCCATCAACCTACTGCACCGCTGGCCTGCTCTGTCTGGGAGCGGAATTACTGAGCACAAGCACCTCACACCAGCCTGCGCCTGTCTTCTCACTCTCTTTGCAGCCTGGGATGCTTAAGTAGTCCTGGACCCCGTGACTGACAGTCCCCAGAGAAAACCCATGCAGCACGGTGCTCACGAGCCCCACCGCTGTGCTAAAGGGAGAGGGTTTCTCTTCCACGCGCTGATCTGCAGTTTTTGCAAACGTGTGGGCAGTATCCTCACAGCCAGGTCGCAGGGATGAAGTTTGAGCGTCTCTGGGAAAAGGGGAAAGACACAAACTGTGCCCAGACCTGGGGCTGAGCTGTGCCTTCCTGCAAGGAACTAGCAACAAGGTCAGATCCAATCTGAATTTCCTTCCAGTTCCCATTTTGCTCGACCTCTAATCGTTTAGCAGAGGCCATTTGTGATAAGGGTGTAAGGAAAGCTTCCTGGATCAGAGCAAAAGCCCACCTAGGCCAGTCTCCTGTAGGGCCAGCATGGGAACAGGACAGGTGTGCAGCCATAAACCCTTCCCGAGTCTGACAATCTGCATCTCGGGGCCTTCCTGAGCCAGAAGATGTATCTGTAAGTAACTTGTATTTAAAAGCCCTTTATGGCCCTTTTCTGTACATATTTGTCTAATGAATTCTCAAACCCATTTCTGCTTTTGGTCTCCTTGGCCCTGGCAGAGTTTCACAACTGAATTAGGCATTGTCTGAAAAAGTCCTTCCTCCATAAGGGGAGAGATAAAGTTATCTTGAATTTCATCTGTTGCTGGCATCAATCTGAACTCAAATCTTTCTTGCATCTCTGTGAGGAAGTGCAGGTCATGCCTGGGCAAAGGTTGGCATGTGGCTGGGTCCGGATGCCCAAGGGATCACAAAGGAGGTATTGGCCTCTCCTGGGCCATCTATAATATCTTCATGAGATGCAGCCTGTCCCTAAAATCTCTCTAGTTCTGGGTAAGTATGTTCCTATTAGGACCATCCCAAAGAACTGCATTTTCAGTGCCTGCTAACTAACTGCCTGTTAAACTTTCCCATCACTACCAGGTTCCTTCTAAATCTCTTTCCATCACTGATCTAAAGGGATAGAAGATTTTTATTTATTTTTTTTTCCACAGATAGAGAAACTAAAGAAATTAAGTTCAATTTTTTAAAGTCATGCATCAACAGAGGATCTTGTATGTCCCTAATAAGACAAGAAAAGAAAGCCGACCCTCTCTAGAGGCTGGTATCCTCAGTCCATTTTCAGCTGGAGATGGGACAGCCTTGTCACATCAGGCTGGTTATAGACTGGGCTACATTTGGCAATGTCAGCCTGGCTTTCCAATGCTTCCACCAGGGCTGTGTCAAAGCAAAAAATAAATCAGACGTCTCTCAAATCCTGTTCTCAGCCTTCTCAGTCAGAGATGCTTGTGCATTTGTCCAAATAACTCTGTCTCCTTCCCCCTAAAAATTTCCAAAGGAGACTTCAGACCTGGGAATCCTGCATAAGATATCTTTTGCTGATACAGACCTTATCACTATTGGGCCATAAACACAGTTTTAGTGCTGAATGGCAGTGTTTTGTTTTACCAGTGCTTTCTCCACACACCCCAGATGCTGACAATGTTCCTTCAAGTAGTTTCTGAAGCAGATGACAAGAAAGGAAGTATTAGGAGAAATAAAAAGAAAGTTCCTAACAACAGAAGGGATCAGCACACACCTCATTCTCCTGATGTCTCCAGACGCTGCTGACACAGGCCCTGCACTGCACAGATCTGCAGCTTCCTTTAAATTAGCAATTCCACAAACACAGCAGGAGCTTGCATAAGAATTCACCATGAAGGGAAGAGAGTCACAATACCAGCCTAGCTGAAACCCTGGTTTCTGCTTTCTAATGAAGATTTCAAGCTTGTGTCTCCCCTGAGGTGCTGTGGAAGGTTTTGCCAGATACAAAAAGCAGCTGGGGTCCCTCTCAGCAAAGTGGCTTTTCATAGGATCGTAACTCTGCTCACACACCCTTTAGAGCCAAATTCTCAGTGCCAAATCTGGGGTACAGCATCTACAAGAAAGTAAAGTCCAGAAGTTGTGCACTGGGACCCATCCTTGCAGGCTCAGGTCCTTTTGTGACTGCCCTTTCTCAGCAAGGTCTTGTAGGCAATATGTGGAGGCAACAAGACATGAGTTTTGGTACACGCCACTCTCAGCATTAAACAGAAGCACTGTAACTCTCAGGATGACATTTCCAGTGTGAATACTTGTGTTTATATATTTTAAAAACCCTTCCCTATCTTCCATGTTCTCTTAGTACTCTCTTGGACCTTCCCTTTCCCTGCCTGCTCCTGCCTGCCATGTATCCCTGGAGCTGGAAGGTGAAGTCAAAGAGACACGAACAGTCAAACCAGCTATTTTCCAGAATCAAAGGCAGATATTGGTATTTATATTTGTCCTGGTCCATTTCTCCATCACAACCCTATTCCCCCACCTGTGATTTCAGAGTGGATCATAAACACCCCAGAGATGAAGCAGTAGCAAAAGCAGGGCTCCCTGTGGAGTGCCAAAATAACCTGCAGACACAGGGGTGACAACCAGAAATCCCTGTCTCCCTCCCTTTTACATCACTGCCAATTTAGGATTCATTTAGGAGGAAATGGAGACACCAGAGGTACCCCAGCATGGCTCCCCCCGGCTATCGGATGTGTCAGAACACACGGCTGTGGGCATCTGCCATCCCCGTTGGTGCTGCCCCTCCGATGGCAAACCCTTCCTGAGCAAACACGGGCTGGCATCTAGCAAACACCACACCTTCTCCCGCATGTCAGTGCTTCCCAGCAGACAGCGTGAGATCCAGCTCAGACAACACCCCAGAGCAGGGAAATCACTGCATTTGCACAGGGGCAGCTGAACGGAGACTTTTAGGTGCCACCTGCACCGTAAAGGGAGGGACACACGGCTGAGCAACACACCCCACAGCTGGCTCTCGCCGTGTGGAGGGGACATCGACAAAGGCTGCACTGGAAGCACCTCTAAAGGTTTCACAATCACTCCCATGAAGCATTTAATGTGCAATAAAAATGGCAAGTTATCAAGGGCTGGTGTGGAGAAGAAAGCTAATGCTTTGCCCTACAGATGTTCATAAAATATTGAGTAACTTTAAAAAGAGGAGGGGAAGGATGCAGTTCGATAGACCGCTGTTACAAGCAGGTCCGCTCTGCCGAGCAGCCAGTGAAATGCAGGATTTCTTTAGGACTCATAACTCCCCTGCCAGCGTTAATGGTCCTGTGGCTGTTCATTCCTCTTCCCCCACACCATGCCAACAACTTTAGAAGCTGAGAGTGGAGCCCAGCTCCCGAATACATTTGCCTGGATGTAATTAGGCATCAGCAGAGCAAAACTCCCCAGCCAAGGGAGAGTGGAAATCCAGGTCAGGCAGTTCTCTGCCCGCAGCTGCCTCCACCCAGCTTGAAAATAAATGAATTTGGAGAATTTGATGCCATTAAATGGACTTTTCAAGTCCTCACATTTAACTGGTGCACAGAGGCAAACTGTGCAGAAAGATTCTTTGGAAGAACTGGGTTGGCTGTCCCTGGCGGTGAGCTGGGGGCTTTTGTGCCCACCCTGCCGTGGGGATGGACCAGTTCAAGGCAGAGCCCCCCAAGGCAGACCTGCCCAGCTCCTCATCCCACCCTCCTGATGGCCTTGCCCCGGGGCTTGTACCTTTTCCCCACCATTTCCAGGCGCAGGCAGCAGAGGTCAGACCAGGCACCGATGAGGCAGCTCTAGGCAGGACTGTGCTGCCTGACCTGGACAGGGAGGAAGAATGCAGAGCACCTGCCTTCAATGAATATGTAGAGAGCAGGAGATTTCAAGGCTGGTGTGGAAAAAAGCCCTCCTGGGAGCAGTCGGGAGGCAGGAGCGATGCCGTCTGTCTTGCTGCAGTGCAAAGTGCACCCCATCTGCTGAGCCTGGGTGATACAAGGGAGCAAATCAGTGCATCGTCAGCGTGACTCAGAGACAAGAGGCAATGAAAATCCAAAACTGATATTTTGACATTTGCCTGTCCCAAATGAGGACAGAAAATTCAAAACATGCAGGAAAAAGAAAAAAAAAAAAACAACAAAAAACCCACAAAAAACCCCGCACAAAACAGAAGTGGAATCCCATGCAATTTCCATTCACAGATGTCAAAACAGCTCGTTTTGGCACAGCAGGACACCAACCTGCCCCTGCCCACGCTGCCCTTCAGCCCAGGAAAGCTGTGGGACCGGCACCGAGGGGCCCTGGGAGCCTGGGCCGCACAGGGAAAATAGTCCATCGTGGTGCTTGAGCCAAAGAGGAGGTCATGGTCTCGAGAATCTCCCTTGTGGCATGTAAATGCCTGTGTTCTCATTTGGCTGTGAACTATACAAACAATGACAAGAAAACCGCTTTAATAGAAATAAAATCTATTATTTAGACTGAAAATATTCACCTTTTTTTATATATGCATGTGTGTGTTTTAGCGAAAGGGAATTAAGTGTCTAAAAAAATGAGTCCTCAATTAAGGCTCATTTCTTTTTAAAAATGTTGAAAGACAGAACACCAGGTGTTGTGCAGAGGTTTCTTTGTTCATTGTCACAATTCAGCCTTTCAATACATTTACAAAATCCATTCTGATTTTTCTGTCAGAAACATTCCAGGTGACAATTTTTACCCAGAAAGTTCCACTTGTGGCAACTCAGACAAAATATTCAACATCAGCCTAGAAGGAAGTATTTAATTCTTGTTTTCCCAAAGAAAAGAAATGCACACTTCCAACAAAACTGACATTTACAGGGGGAGATATTTTTGAGATATTCTGAATTTTTACAGAAACCCAATAAACAAGGATGTTTTAATGGAAAAACCTCTGTCAAATTCAATGTATCTCATGATCTCACCTAAAGCTCGCCCTCCCCAGACTGCAGCACCTGTTTTAAAGTGTTGGACCAGCATTTCCAAACGCAGCCACTGAGGCGAATGCACAAAACCATTTGCAGACTCCCCAGCTCCAGAAATCTGGAGGCATCGTTCAGCTGCTGGTACCTGGAGGGGCCCCAGGAGCTGAAAACCAAAGGGCTGGTGTCATCCAGCACGTGTATCCTGACAGTGATGGAGTGACGTTAATTTATAGCAGCCGAGAGCCTGGCCCAGAGCCCTCGCCCATGCTCTACACCATGCTGAGCACTGGCCCTGGGTAAATCCTGTGCTGTCCCCTCCATAGGTCCCTCTGCCTCTCTGAGAGGGGTTATTTGCTCAGGTGGGATGGAAGGAGAGAGGTAAACATCTGTGCACAGCCACAGCTTCTGCAGCAGGGAGGACCATCTCCCACCTGTGCAGCAGCACTGCACCTGAGAAGGCTGAGAGCTGGTTTATGGCCACCAACCCCCCTTTCCAGGAGATCCATCCTAAACTCATCCCTCCAGACCAATAAACTCATTTTTCTCCTTGAATTGGTCCGAGTTAGTGAGGCGGGCTGTTGCCTTCCAACCTCAGCTGGTCAGACCTGCTTCAACAGCACCCAAAACCCATCCTGTGCTGCAGCGACCTCAAGGTGATGATACCTGAGGGACACAGAACTCTTAAAGCTGGGGGGCTGAGGGTTTCCTCTCACACTGCTGGCTTCACTTGACTTATTTTAACTCTTTATGAGGTTTAAATTATTTTTTTTTCTTTTTCTGCTGCCAAAATTCCTCTCCTTTACATTGGAAAAGCTAGATTATGCTTGCCTTGTCCTTTGTCTGCAAGTCTGTTTTGGTTCACCTCATTCCTGGATGCAGCCCAGGTCTCTGTGGGGTGGAAGGAAGGGGGGTCACTTCCCAGCTGTGGACTCACAGCTGAGGTATCTCCATTAAAGGAAACACCTACATCAGAGAGCCACGGTGCTTGCAGGACATCATCGAGCCCTTTGTGGAGATGGTTTCACTTGGCATAATATGCATTTTGGACTGGCAAAGCAGGAGCACTTCCAAGCTCACTGTCTGGATAAAGGGGGCTGTAGCCAAGTGATGTAAATTAGAGCAGACCCTAAGCTGGCCTGATTGCAGCAGACCTGCCACCAAAACAGGGCTGGCATGGCCATGAGGAGCCATCCAAATGATCTCCAGCAGTGTTGCACTCACCTGAACTTGAGTCAGTCTTTCCAGGCTGGCATGATTTCATGGCACATCTTGGTGGAGAGGTCCACCTGTAGGAAATGGGGACTCCACACGCTCCAAACACAGCAAAAGTCTGAATGCAAAAGCAAATAGGAGTGCTAAGGTTGGTTTGTGCTCTGAGGACAACCACAGAGCTGGGCTCCCCAGACCCCTGGGAGCCATCGGACTGGGAGCGAAACTTCACAGCTTGGCCTGTGTGCTGGGAGGAACCAAACTGCCGGTGTGCAGCTCAGTGTCTTACCATCATTATTATTGTTACTACTACTATATCAGCTAGAAGCCCCAAACATGCCCCTGCCGCAGTGCACTGTAAAAAACCCAAACCAAAACAAAATACCCCCACAAAGAAATCAATGGTTCTTCCAGAAAGGGTTTACATTTATCTTGGCTAATGGCCCATCCCATGATTTGGGTTGAGCCAAATCCTAAATTCTAAGACAATCTCTGGCATCCCCCTTGTTTGAAGTGAAACTGCCAACATGTCTCACCAAGTATCGTCTAAATCTAAGGAGAGACATTCAAATTTATGATGGGAGGCACAGCCAAATCCCATTGATCTTCAATGAAAATCCTTCAGTGAAAAATCTCTCGTTCCCTGTCACTGGTGTGAAGAGCTGGGCTTTGCCTGCGCAGCCTGTTTTGTTCTGCAGCACTCATCATCATCATCATCATCATCATCATCGTGTCAGAATTTCTATTGCTATCCTGTTATTATTTCTGATTAAGCGAGGTGGAAGAGGAAATTAAGCGATTCCTGTGTACTCTTAGGCCTGCAGTGACCTGCCTTACCAAGCTCTAACTCATTTGTCACCTTCAGAATAAAGTTCCCTGGGAGGGCTTTCACCACTGGGCTGCAGTCTCCCCCTCCTGAACTCCAGCATTAGGCTCAGGCATGTCACAGGGTGTCAGGGTAATGAGTCACCTGCAGTATTTAAAGCCAGCCCAATAAATCCCTAAATGACTTTCTAACGGTGCAGTAAACTCCTCAGAACATAATCAATGCACATTAACAAAGTGCTGGGAAGCCAAGAAGTTCTTTGAGGGGTAAAGCACATACCATGAATCTTCTCCATGTTGTTGCACTGGGCAGGAACCTCCAACTCCCTTATTGCATTTGACATTTATAGATGAGAAATAATTTCTAAAACCATCCATGGGCTAGCCTGTGTTTTTTTAAGAAGTCTACTGGAGCAGAAAGGTCTGATTTTTTTAAGGTATATAAATGCCTTAAGATTCAGGTGTATATAAAAAGGGATTTTTACAAAAGTCTGAGAATTTTGACTCGAAGGGACCTCTGGACATGTTGTTCTGCTGATTAAGGATACCAATTAAACTCAGACACCAGAGTGAAAAGAGTAGGTGTATTTTACTGGTGATAACAGTGTAATACAGAAAACATGCAGTAAGAAAAAGCAGAATAGTGCACTTAAAGCAGCAAACAGGAAAATACAGGGTAATACCTTAATCATTACTACATGAGAGAGAGAATAGAGATTAAGAAAGATACATCGCCACTTGCATATATTATCATCGTCCAGCCCCGCAGTGGCTGGGCAGCCCCGGTCACAGCGAGGGTTTGCAGAGCCTGTCCCGGCAAGGGGGAAATCCTACGCGGTGCCTCCACCCGTAGCTGAGGCTGCCAGAGTCGCTGCAAACGGGCCGACCCTTAGATACCAGAGATCGACAGGCCAGAACAGCTGGCACCTCTGTTCTGAGCGGGAAATTTCTGGTTTCATCCTCCTGTTGGATTCCACCCAAAGCCTGGCCAGGGCTCAGGGGGGAAACCAAGGGGGTTTCTAACAAGGCCGAATACTTGGGTTCTCAGCCTTGAACAGGCTGAACAAGGGAAGGTGGATACATTCTCTCCTCACTCCTGATTATATTCTGTCTAAGCTGCGTCTCTCACTAGCGAGTTTACAGACTTTGTTAATGACTACACACTAAGTTAGCAGCTTCGGCTTGGGGCCTGTTGTTCAGGCTTCAGTACTTCAAAGCTTCAGCACTTTTTACATCAGCATAAGTGCGTTGTTATAACTTAGTACAACACCTACTAGAGCAATGGTTTTCAGGTATAAAATATACAGGATTCATCTATAGGTCAGCTCTGGCTTGGGCCAGTTGTCCAAGCCTTAGCACTTCACCATCTCTAGTCTGATCTCCTCCGAAGACTTCAGCTCGCTTCAACGTTAGCTCAAAGCCTTGTCCAGCCAACTTCTGAATATCTCTGGGGGTGGCAGCTCCAGCACCTCTCTCAGGGAGGGACCTGTCCCACAGCTGCACCACCCTCCAGGGAAGGGGCCTTGCTACTAGGAAGCTTTAGGACTTCATGATATGCAATGGCCTTCAAAGGACACCCACTGCCCCAGGACTGGGAGCTTGTGCTTAGTCCTCTCCATTTCCTGGAGTCTGACAGACCAGAGGACATGCCACTGCATGACGTGCTGGGCAAGAAAGTACTTAAAAGACCTTGGGTTTTTTTCTCTGTATGTCAGCAAAACTAGCCACTTCTAAACTCATTGTATTAGTTTTTTATCTTAAGGAGAAAATGGGCTCTTTTCTCAAACCCAGGCTTTGGGTGAGGTTCATTCATCCTCACTTGGGCACAGGAAAGTTAAGCACTTAAACACCTTCAGCTCTCTCCATAATCCTTATGGAGAAAAAAACCAAACCAAACCAAAACCAAACCAAACCAAACCCTACAAATTATCTCATACTGCAGTCAGTTCTAACACTGGGCTGTGGAAACTAGCTCAGACTTGAACACATCTCAGTGTTTCAAATCAGGCCAGAGAAATCCTGCCCCTGGAGCACCATCAAGCCCCAAGCTCCGACCAGGATTGCCAGTCATCTCATTCCCAGCGCTGTTACGGGATCTAGAGGTCCTGGTTAGACTCAGCACCCTGCTGTGACAGGAGCCACAGACAGACACACAGCCAAGTCCTGGCCCAAAAAAGACTGCAATAAATCCAGACAAGAGAGATGGAGGCACAGATTTATGGAAAGTCACACAGCCGGTCAGAAGCAGAGTTGAAATGAGAGCACAGGCAAGTAACAGGTCCGAGATCCCTCAATTAATGCTTTTTCTTTGGCACTAAGGCACAATTCATACACTTCAAATTGCTCTAGCCCAGATGCTCTTGAATTCAGAGCCCAGGAAGCTGCAAGGACTGTTTCAGAGATGGCCAGTACAGAGCCATAATGCCTGAAAACAGCTGCAGCCCCAAACTGCTTCTCCCAAGACCCACAATTCATTAGTGTCCCTGGTTTTCAGTCTCCCATGACAATTTTCTCTGAAACTGGGCATCCTCTCCAACTCCCACAGCTTTCCCTGGGCTCTGACTCATCACATTAACCTTTCTCCATAACCCTCCCTCCTTCAAAAATCAGGATGTGTGGCCATTGCATCATTGGTTGTAATAGCAGGCAGCATTACTGATAGTCCCCATTAATTATTAGACCAGCAATCATGCCAAGTATGCTCTGTGTTCTTATGACAGTGCTATGTTTGTGTTAATATAATACTTATAAATGGTATTAACAGTAATTGCATCAATAATACCCCAGTCGTGAAATGTTTATATTGGACCCATCTGCTCAGAGATCCACTGTGACAGGTAACGCTACAGCCCTCTGGCATCACTGGGTGCATCTGGCTCGTACTCCTCAGTGTGGCAAAGCAGGCAGCCGTCTCCATCCCAGGAGCTCCCACTGGGTCTGACTGGCCAGCAGCCGTAAATCACCTCTAACCTGCAGCTACTGCTGGAGAGGAAGGCGGGAACCCACAGGCACAAGTTGGGAGCACCAAGATGTGGAATCAGGAGAGCTTCTTACTGCAGCGTGCAAACAGGCCAGAGAGGGGAATCTGCAAAACCACCCTGAAGTAAGGAGAGACATCACTGCAAAAGCACAGCCACTTTCAGAGCAGTCACCGGGTTAGTTTCCATTGCTTTGAAAAGCAGCACTTGTATGGTTTGGGCTTTGAAAGGAATCCCTCTATTCCTGGGCCAGTGGGTGCTGCGCTAATGAGGCCCTCGCACAGCAAACACCGCACCCCACCGGGTGCCATTGTCCAGGATGTATTTAATTGTCCATTCCAACACAGACAATGAGCTACTTCAGGAAAACAGCAGGAATCAGCACCAGAAAGCTTCTATTTACAAACCTCCCACGGACTTTTTGACTTTTTTACAAGTTTTGGGGGCTTCACAAGAATTTCTGTCCAAAAGACCTTTTCATGTTAGAAATGGCATTTGAAGGTGAAAGAGTCCATTCAAAGACAGTATCTTTCCAATATTCTCATCGAACAAGAAAAAAGATTCAGGCAATCTGGCATTTTTCTCTACAGAAATGAACAATTTTGACCACATCACCTTATTCCACTGGGAATACCTTTCTTGTGAAAGTATGTCTCGATCTCTCAGACATGTTCCTAAATTCAACGTGTTCAGGAAAAGCAGCAAGTCACAGCTCGTCCCCGCTCACCAGACACACAAAGGTTTTCCATCTAAAATCAGGTGAAATAATGACACATGTAAAGAAAGGGAAAAAGTTTATACGAAACTCTCCTTTTTTCGCTCCTTCCAGCTCAATTTCTCCCTCTTCAAAGTTTCTCCTCTCATTGAGTCATTAGTCTTCAGGCAAGTGATGCTTCGGCTTTTGATTAAAATTACTGGGGAGTGTGATTAAAGGGAGATAAGACAATAAAAGGAGGAGAACTTCACACCATTATTATGGCAAATGAGTGCCATTCCCAACCCGAGAGCTGCATCAGCTTGTCTAATGTAACAAACGCTTCCCCTGATGGAAATGTGTCCAATGAGACTTCGAGATGCCAGCCTTCAGTTTTCAAAGGCCTCGAAGCTGTACGGGCGCTGTGTGACCACAAGCCTGATGTGACCAAGAGCTGGAAGGTGACGCTGCCCCATGGAGCAGGGCACAGAGGAGTGAGATGTGCTTGTTGGTGGCTGACAAACGCCAGAGCGGTGTCTGCCACCTCCAAAAGGGAGCAGAGGGTACAGACAGACACGCGGATGGGTGATGCCAGGAGGAGTCGAGGGGAGCCAAGGGGTGGATCTGGGACCCGGGAGAGGCAGGGTGGGTCTGTCCTGTGCAGGGAGCCTCTGGGGCTTGGTCCCACAGCAGAGGAAACACCTTTGTCTAGAGAAAAAGCATCATTTCTACTCTTACCCAAACAAGAATAGTTCTGAGAGAAAAAAAAAAAGTCATTTTTACTACAAAGAGAATATCTACCCAAGAATATATTTCGGGAGAGCTACGCAATCTGCCTCCCTGATGTAGACAAGCTGTGTGTCTCTGCTCTCCTCCTGGAATAACGGATCACTCATTCCCTCCCTGGGCATGATGTGGGGCTACATTCTCTAACTCAGGGAGTGAAGACACTACACTGTTAGTAGCCTGTAAAAGTGTAGGCAGGTAGCTCACAGGAGCATTTATTTGTGGCTTAAAATGTACTAGTTTATCATGCAAATGATATGTCAACAGAATAGCTGTACTTGGCTTGTACTTTAAGCAGTTAAACACACCATGTGTAGTGTTAAGGAGGTTATGTGTTACATATAATAAGCAGATGAAGCCAAGTTGCCAGGAAGCCAGGTGTCCTCAGAAATCTGAAATCCAACTCAAAGGAACCAAGGTGCTTCCCACTCAAGCCATCCAGAGAGGTGATGCTTGTGAAAAGTAGAGGCCATGCTTCTGCCAAGACACCTTGAGGTGACGTGGTCCCAGCTGGGGCCCCATCGGGGCTTTATCCACGAGATGAAAGGTCCAGTCTCAGCTCTCCAGTTTCATTTCAAGAGCGGGTGCATGCTGAGGTCGTGCATTGAGCATTTTCCACAGCCTGAGCTCTGGGAACTATTTGCAAAGGTAAAAATAATGCATGATCCAATCTTCTCCAGGCTTTTCACTTCCTAGAGGGTAGAAATACAGGGGGGGGGGTGGGGGTGGGAAGCTCTTGGATTATTGCAGCTCCACAAATTGCTCCCTGAGGCAAGTAAATGTTGTAAAAAACATACACAAATGTTCAGATTCAAGTTTAACCGAATACCAGGACGCTTGGATTTATTCAAGCGTCAGCAGCCCCCAAGCTTTCCTAGTTATTTCAGGTTCCCTTACATCAGCAAATGTTTTCTTTCACAGAAACTCAAAGTCAAACCTCACAGGGCCCTAAAGAGTCAAACAAAAACGTTCCCTGCCTGCCCCATGGACCAGCTCATTACACTCCAGCCCTCACACTGCTCTCCAAAGTGAAAATGGTTCCAGTGATTTATGGAGAATCAAAGCCAAAATCCCCTTTGTTTACAGACGTGATGCTTGGCCTTAGGCACTGTTTCAAAGGGGTGCCATGGAGTGAGACATGGAGAGGAGTGCTCCTCAGTCCCACCCTGCCTGGGATGCCAGTTCCACCCGGGCTCCAGCCCAGACCTCCCCTTCTCCAGCACTTCCAGCCTCCCCCAGGGCCGCCAACCCATTTGGCACCCAGCGTCTTCACGGGCACCTTATTGCGAGAGAAAGAATCTTACCTCACTTCTGATCCAAATTTCAAGACTGCTTTGAGCCTTCAGGCTCATATTTTCCACACATCATAAAAAATCATCCCTTCCCCTGCACACACGTGCACACATTCCTTGTGCTTCCCCTCAGGGCCCCATGGGCCTCAGGAGATGATAAAATTTCAGTCAAGTAGGTGTTTCTTAGGCATTTTCTACAGTTCATGACCCTGTTTAAACACCTGTGAGAAACACAGTAGGATGCATCACATAACCCTGAAAAAGGATGTTTTTGAGTTAATTGCTTCCAAAACACCCAGTGATGAGAAATCCAGCAATATAACCAAATCATTTCCTTTGCTGTTAAAAACCAGCACCCTGCTCCTGGCCTGGGCTGCCCTGGCAAAGCTGTCCAGACACCGATGCTTGCGCAGCTTTTCCCTGCCATGTTGTGAAGCTCTCCAGGACGAACAGTTCCCTGCAGGTGTAATGGTGCCATCAGCCAGCTGTTACCCTCTCTTTGCTAAATTAAGCACAACACACTCCTTGATTTGCTCTCCAAAAGCTGTGATTTCCTGTTCATTAATCCTTTTCTGGCTCTTCTTTGAATCTCCTCCAATATTTCCACACCCTTTTTGAACGGTGGGTACTGTGCCAAGTACAGGGGCAGCATAATCTTCCTACGCAAAACGGGTCGGAGGATCGCAAGTTGCTCATCAGTGACCTCCTGTCTCCCCAGGGCTTTCCCGAGTCATCAGTTACCAGATCCTGCAATTATTCTCTGCATTCCCTGGCTCCACAGCTGGTCTGCATTCCCCAGCTTTAGCCATTTGGGAGTTACATGTTTTAAGTCAGCTACTCATCTAAGTTGCCTCCCCTTAGTCAGTAGAGAGAAACGTGCTGTCCAGAGGCAATTCATCCCACTCTAAGGGATATCTACAGTACAATGAATAGCTCATGCTCTGGGGGTGCCTCCACCCTTCCTAGGACTTGACGTGGACCCCACATACCTAACATTGAGATGCCCCCGGTTAAGTGAGATGAATGGTCTGACATTAGACCACACCAAAATACCATGTTTACTTGGCCCAGGGCTGTCAAGCAAACCCGAGGCTCTGTATCATTAACTGGGGCTCTGTGAGAGCTGCTTTTTACCCCCAGTCTTTGGGTCACTTTCAATATTTATCAATGAGGATTTAACAGATGCTTCTCTTTTTTTTCCATGGCTCGTTGCTGGGGCAGGCCCCCAGAGACAAGACCACACACAATCAATATGATTGGAAGTCAAGCTCAAGCTTTATTAGCAAGCAGATCCTTATATATTCTTGTGCACTCTAAAACCAGCAGAAGCCCTTATGTACTTGTTGCTACCTTGCGTTACTCTTGCACATGCTCATTTCAAAAAACAGCTCCGAGCCTCGGCACTTCCCACAAACATTGCTGCCCGCACATGGCCAGTAGGTAAGTTCCTGCTTTTGCAACTCCAACGAGTCCCTTCTTTATCAGTTTCTTCCTTAACAAGCACATTCTTCTCTTCTGGCCTTCTTGCTTTTAGACATGGTTAATCTTCTGACCCGAGTGCTGGTTCCACTTTTGCACTGTCAGCGTGTGCGGAAAGTTCAGCAACCTGGCATATGCACCCACAGATTATCACAGCCAGGGTCTGACCTCCTGAGCAATACCGGCTACAAAATTTCATCCACTAGGCTCCTTTGAAAATCCCAACTCTAAATCTTTCAGGTCCAATCCTTTCCCCACACAGCTCCCCTGGAAGCACCACAGTTGCTCAGAAAGCTCAGTAGGGTGCTGGTGGGGCCAGGGAGGGAAGGGCCCAGCCATACTCGGGTCTCTCCTACCTGTGCTGACCTGGCAGCAGACTCCTGACAGGATTCATATTTTCCATGCTGCTAATTTTAGTCCTTTGCTTTCCAGCACCCACAGACTTGAGACACAGCCCACTGCCCCGCTGCACCTTAAATGCTTTCTAACGGCCTCAACCCAGAGATTTACAGTGAGCCAACTCACTTTGAAACCCTTCCATAAAAATGCCTTCTGCAAACAGATTTGTTTCATTATCCTTGGGCCTGAAAGTCCCTGAAGTAACAAACAACTTCAAACTCCTTCAAATTTATTGTGGCACTAGGTTAGCACTTCATTTACACCCCGTGTACCTGGGTGCATGCCTTACAGGGGACAGGCAGGGGGGTGGATGGAGAGCACTGGTGCAATGTGTCAGTGATTATGGTGCAACACATACTGGATGGAGGATCTATGATAACATCTGTTACGGCTTTATGAAATATTGACAGCGTCTGAACACATACTGCCTCCTGAACAGCTCGTTCTGGAGGTGTTTAATAAAGGCATCTGTCGTTTTATCCTTGGATCTACACGCAGGCTAAGTACAATCTCTGCCCTCCCTGTAATCTCAGTGAGGGTTTCCAGAGCTGGAAGGAAATGGCACGAAATACGCAGGCTCACATGTCCAGAGAGGTGCAGGGGGACAGACAGAGACTCTTTTATGCATATGGGGTCTTTCATTTTGGAAAGGAATTAACTTTGTGCTCCTCTGAAATCAATCCCTGCACAGAGAACTGGCTTTAATGGGACCAATAAAAGACTGCGCAGGCTGCCATGACGGAACAGTGGGAGAAAGCCGGGACGCCAGGGGAATCAGCTCATCCTTCAGACTTTCATCCCCGATCGTGCACTTCTCACCATTTAACCGTGTCCGCAGCGCCGGGGCACAACACCCTTCCCCCACGCGATCCAAACACACGAATCCATGACACATTCACTCCAAATGCCCAACATATTCCCAAATTAACGACACACGGTGTTATTTTTCACCTTGTAAGGTCTCTCCGGGCATGCACGTGCATGCATACACACAAGCACCCCATACACTCGATTACTTTTACCTTTACACCACAGAATTCACTTTAACACATCTGCCTGCACAAAGCCCAGCCTCCCCTGCGCAGCTCCTTCCAGCACAGGGACATCAAAGCACACCATCTCCACGCACCTTTTGCTGGCGGAGCTCTGACTCCCCCTTTCCTCACGTACAAAACCCAAACGCCCCATCACACGCAGCTGTCCGGAGATGCAGCTCTACAACACGCAGAGTGACACCCCCAAAGGCCTCCCTCATGTATGGAGGTGTGAATGCAGCCCCACACACAGCTTTCTGCTGCCACTGGCACACTGGGTCATCTCATCCATTCTCCTCTTGGCTCACCCTTCAAACTGGACAGCTAAATTGGGGGGGGGAAAGAAAAAAGTTGGTTTCCTTCCACGATACTTTTCTTACTCTCTTGAGGAAAGAAAGGTTTCTCTGGCTGTTCTACAGCACCTTCATGAAAGACAGGCAAGCCCTGTATGAAGGTATGTCCTGAAATCCTCTCCCAGGGACAAAATTCCCACAGGCTTCCCAGGGACGGGTAAATTTTGATGCACAACAGTGACCCTCTTTGTTCATCACCTGGCTGTGTTTGGAGCAAATCCAGAGACACTCCCCTGGCAAAGGACATACTCCCTGTTGATCCTGGGAGGAGAAGCTGACCTTCTGCTGTAAGGACAGAGTGGGGCAGCACCCAGAAGAGAACTGGTTTGGAACGTGCTGCTCTCGGCCAGGTCAGAGTTCCCCCGAAGGGCAGTGCACCAAACCTGTGTCAAGCCAACTGACCTGAGAACCTGTTATTGCTCTTTTTCTGTTGTTGTCAAAGCCGAATCGAGAGGAATGGTAGGAAAGTGTGCTGTCTTCAGAACCCAGGTACAGTTGAAGAGCAGTGACCTTTCCTCACGCTGGAGAGCAGACATGGAAGTGCAGTACGAGGCAGTGTCAGCTCTGTTGCTGTGCTTTGTCCCGTTCGGTCCTCATCAAGGGCAGCCAGGTCCAGCTGCTACTCTGCAGAGGGAAACACACATTTCTGTGGTTCCTGCCCTGAGCCACAGTCCCAGGTAACAGGACAGAACACCCCAGTTTGACCCCAGCAGCTCCTACCCAACCCTGAGGCTAACCCACTGACTAAAGCAGCAGAGCAAAAGGTTCCTGGAAACCAGGCACCATGTGGTTTTCTTTCCAGATTGGTAATTCTGGATTTTCACAGCTGGGTGTTGTTAAATAGGACAGAGTCAGCTGGAGCATCAACAGCCTTTCCTCTTGCCTGGGCAGAGCCTGCAGGCTGATTTCAGCCCGTTTAACCCCAGGTTGTGACTGTAAAACTGGTCCATGGACCTCCTGTCAGCATCTTCCCATCCTGGCCCCGCTCACACACTCAGCTGGAATGAATCCTTTCACCTTTGGTCTTTACTAGAAAGGATGAAATTTCCCAGCCCAGGGACACTAAACTGAGTCTCTTCAGTTGTCTCCCCAGGGACGAGAACCCTAATGAAACCTTCTTTCATAGTATTTCCCACACACAGAGGATAATTCCGCTGAACCATGAGCATGCAGGGCAACAGCAAAAGAGAAACCAGAAATGTATGTGATACCCCAGACACATGTTTTCTGCAGCATCTGGTAAGATCAACAGCCACTTTACAAGCCACATTTCCCTGGAAACATTTTCCCCCACCGTGAACCAACTTATCCATCCAGCAACAGCCAGAGTCACTGAGGAGCAATACAACACCTCTCCCACAATTTGTTGCCCCGTAGGAGAGTCTGCTGTATGTGTAAAAACACTCCCCTGCTCGGAATTAGTGATGGGTGCGACTGTGTTTCTCTTTACTCACTCAGCAGGAGGAATCCCAGCACTGGAGCCACCTCTGTTCTTTACGCAGGGAAGCACCTCCTCCACAGCCTGGGCATGAGAAAAAATGCAAAGGCTGTAAAAACATTATCAGAGCCATTTCATGGTCCTGTCCCTTTGCCCTTGTTCGGTTTTCCTCTATATGGGCTGTGAGGCAGCAGCAGCATCTCACTCCGTGCTTGTACAGAGACCAGCCCTGAGCAGATCTTAAGTCAGGTGTGGGAGTACAGATGTAATGCAGGTGATAGATGATAACCCGCTCTCGTTGTGGGTGTTTTCTAGTCTCATTTCTTAGTCTAAATGTGTGTCTTCAGTGAAAACTCAGCTTAGCACGATAATCTTAGCTTCTTAAGAAACTGGCTCAATTTCAGCACCATTTTACGAAAATGAGAGTAAGATCTTGCCTCTTCCAGTAAATTATACAACTTTCTAGTTGAGGATTCAAACCAATTCAGTGAACACCCTGAAAGCCCTGGTGTAGACATTTCTTACCATGGTAACTTAAATGGGGTATTAAATAGCATCTTTAGCTAAACAATGGAAGTTTCAATAGTAGTGTAAGAAAAATAAACACATGGTCCTCCTGACCATTTAGACACTCCCTAAATTACTTTCCCAGCCCAAGTTTGGGAGCAAAGTGCTCCAGGCTCTCAGCTCAGCCATCTCCAAGCAAGACCAGATGCCTGCGATTAACTGCAGGTTCCGCACTGGGGTGCATCAGGGCTGGTGCTGCCCTTTCCCCTCTCAGACCCTGCTCCATAGGCTCAACTCACCTCTGCCCACTCTCCGACTCAGGTTTTCTGTTTGAGCACGCACACCGTAGGGACAGCAGCTGAAAACAACCATTTGCCCTTTCCCATCCCACCCTCCTTCGCCTTCCACCTTCCACCACAACGTGTTTCTTCTCCCTCCCTCCGACAGGGATTTCAACGGCATTTCCCTTCCTGCTGCCAAGCGGGTGCTGGGGCGCACGGAGACAGTAAAACATCGCTCTGACGGCCCTTGCTGATGCTGCGTCCCCTCCCAGTACTGGTACCGCAGCATCAGGTTATGCGCCGTTAACAGCCTTTCCGCTTGGTTACAGCTCGGCTGGCATCACTCCCGGGTTTGGCCCTGCTGTTTTACCTCCCCTCACGGCTCGGGGACCCTCCCCTCGGGCAGCAGGACTCACCTGCGGTGTGTGCGATGTGTAATTCAGCACGGGGAGTGGTGGGAGCATCGCCAGCGACCAGCACGTCAAACCCACATTACAGCAAAGCCAGCGAACCTCATCCGGGGTGGGGTGCGGGTCTGGGGAGAAAGGGATTCTGGTTATTTGTGAAGTGAGTGAATAATTCACAGACAAACCATTGACATGAAAAATTCCTCCATCTCTCCTTTTTTGTGAATTGACAGTGAAGAATTTTCCAATTCCTTCCCTCTGCATTTTCATTATCCAGAATTATTCACTAAACAATCGCTTGGAATAATCCTGGGGAGCACATTCTCTGCTGGGGATGTCAGCACTGACGTCAGGGGAATTAGCGCCGGCAGGAGCTTTGGTTCAGAGGCGAGGGCCGTCCACAAGCCTTTCATCACCAGGACTGGTCTCTAGATTCTGAGCCATGCTGATTAGCTGTGGCAGAGCAGAGAGGCTGGACGGTCCCATTTTCTCTTCTGTTAGGCCAGCAGAGTTCCGCAAATCAGGTTTTCCACCGTGAATACTTATGTTTACAAACTAATGGAGGTTGAAATCACCGAGATGCAATGATATATCCCACTGGCACTTCCAGCAGCACTTCTGCCAGCAGGTTTCATCTCCAGCCCTGCAGGAGCAAGAGGAACACAGCGGGATTTCTACATTTCCATTCCAGCTGCTGCAAACGAGCCCTGCCCTTTGCAGGAACATCCGCACAGTGCCATACGGGCTCCTGAACCCGCCGCCAGGCTCACCAGTGCAGCTCCCTGCCTTTGATATTCCTGGGAGGTGAAAGAAAACAGCTGAAGGTTTGCTTTTTAATTTCATGGGAAATTTTGGAAGTGGCTTTTGCTCAGTTCTGCACTTCATTTATTCATTTACAGACTGACCCAAACCCCAAATGAACCACTGAATGTCTTCAGTATACCACAATTCTGACTCAGAAAGTCCTTGATATTTATCTGCCTGCAGCTTCCAGTAAGTTAAAGCCAGCTGACCTAAAATACCAAATGCCGAGGGAGCTCTCTGGCTGATGACTCCCGGTATCTGACAGCAACTCTCTGGGGTGTATTTTCTGTATTTATTTATTGTAAATGAGACATCTGACACCAAGAGATCAGAAGCGATTTCCAGCTCTCTCCACATCACTGGTAGGGTTCCCGTTTCAAGCCTCATATCATCATCATCAACTCTGCTGCAAAACCTTCTGTGCTGGCTGTCAGTGATTTGCAACACATAACTTGAGGGAGAGAATTGCTTGCAGTTCTCCCCTTCATCTTGTCAGGAAAATCCGCCCGTGTTGGGCAGGCCAACCAGACTGTCATGACCATAAAACCCCTACAAATCTGGGGATCTGACTTTCTGTTCTTTGAAATGTTTTAGGTCAGTGGGAAAACGTAGATGTCATATCCCTATTTCCAGTCCTACCCTGGGAAGGATATTAACGTCTCTGGTCATTTCTCTGATGCAGCATCCACTTTCCCTGCATCATGTCCCTGCATTTGGATTTAGATTAACTCCTGTCACCATCCTAGACCTATCTTTTCACAGAGACAAAAATTATTTCCCAACAAGTGACAATGTTTCATAAACACAAACCTGATTTCTGCAAAAACCGGTATCTTCCCTTGCTGCTAAACCCCTCTAGTTAAAAGTTCTCTCACTGCAGAGAGGGGAATTTCACACCGAGGAAACCCAATTGCAGACCAGCAAGCTTTACTTCTGCAGTGCCTCAGGTAATTGCCAGGCGAGCTGGAAAGAGCTCCCTGTACAGCCCAGATCTTCAGATGCTTTTCTCTTTAAATCCCTCCTCTGGTGCGTCGCTTCCACCCACCCCACCGCCTTGCAGCAGGTCTGTGTGAGCGTGGATAGCAATTAGTAACCTGGTCCCCTTAGATGCAAGAGTTCCTCGTACGCTTCCATAGCAGGAGCAAACACCCCACGAGGGATGCTGTGCCTCCAGCCCCAGCAGCGGTGCTGCGGAGGCAGGCAGAGCCCACAACCAACATAGAAATCTGATCAGCCCTTACTTTATAGACGGATCGGGACACATGGGTGTTTGCAGTCTCAATCTCACTCTCTTTAAGCGATGTGTCCCTGTGCTTCAGAATGACTCAGTTCTGGTAGGGAGCAGCTCTTCCTGCCATCACCCTCCCATCCTGGTGTCCTGGAAAATCCCAACTCAAGTTCAAGTCCCCCGGCCATGCTGTTAACCCTCAAACACCATCTACCCCGTTATGCTTAAGACAAACAAATACAAACCTCAAGGACAGAAAAGGAGAAAGAAATGAAACCCAAGCCACCATAGTTAGTCCCAGACAGCACAGCCGTGCTCTTCTCTCATTAGCACACGCTACCCCCAGGTGCCTGGAGCGCAGCAGAGCTGGGACATCATCTGGGGTCAGACTGCTGCCTGGAAAAATGCACTTGGCTGATGGAAAGGTGACTATCCCTTAGCTGGTTGGTCGTTTGTTTTGTGGGGGGTTGTGGTGTTGGGGTTTTTTTCAATAGAAATAATGGATAGGACCTGATGTCTCAGTTTCCCCATTTGGGCAAGTGACGTGATGGCTGAGGTGAGGGTGAGAAGCTTAGGGACTGACAGGAAAGTTTAGGCACAAAGAGACAAAGCCCATGTTTTTTGGACATCTAACCCCTGCTGGCACTGAGGATGGGTAAAGCCCTGTCAGACCAGCAGGAGCCACACTGCGCTGCTCTGTGGGGTCACCGGGGCGAGAGCCAGAGAGAGAAGCCACCACCATCACTGGCAGGGTGCTGTGGGCCTGTCAGACACACAGGTCTCCTTAACTCAGCCACAGTGCCAGTGTGGTCACGCTGCCACCAAAAGCCAGTCACTCCACACGAGGCTGCAGTCCCCGATGCACACAGACCCTAAATCGATGCTCACAGCCACACTGGGAGCCCAACCCAGAGCAGCCCCCAGGCACGCAGCTCCCCACCCCTTCCCTGAGCTCCGTGCATCCAGCGCTGGCACCGTCTGCAGGCAACATCCCCACCAGAGCCATAGGTCTGTGTGCGACGGCACAGCCCTTCTGCTACGGGACAGCAGGAAAAACACATCTCTCGCCCTCCCCAATGGGCCCAGAGGATGAATCTTCCCCGCTCAGGGCAGGAGATACTCCTGTGCCTCCAGGTCTCTCTCGACATGTTTGCAAACCCTCCTGCCAGCTAGCTCTAGGCATCCTGCAGCAGGAAAAGTTGGTGTCTGTCAATAGTCAAGGCACAGGGATGCAGGGAGAGAGCAGACAGGTAGGGAGAGCCTCTGCCACAGCCAGACGGATGAATCTTGCTCAGAGGCAGCGCGGGAGGGGGCTCGTTTGCAGGGTCTGTGTTCTGCCGCAGGCGCTAACCGAGCTCTGCTCTTACAGTCCTCCCATCCCCGTCCACAACCACCCTGCCCGGGCATCGTGTCCCAGCCCAGGCCCGCGGATCCTGACCAGGGGCCCTGGAGCCATCCCAGGGCTTTGCACACTACAAAGCAGCCCTGGTTCTTTTAATTAGCCAGGGACTGTAAATGAGCACGGGGTGTGCGCAGGCCCCTGCTGCAGAGCCCAGGAGAGTGCTGCACGCTTCTGGGGTCACCGTCAGTAGAGGGAAAAGCCATTTGGCACCCAGGCTGCCGGCAGCGGGCTCACAGGCAGGCTCCATGGGGCACCACGAGCAGCGAGCACTCCCCAGCAAGCGAGACCAGACAGCTCCCTGGCATTGAAATCCCTGGGCCCTGCATGCACCCAGATCAGGGACCATGGAGGGAACATTCCCCAGGACCAAGAGCAGGGTCCTGGCACCACCACCATCTCCTTCCCATCCATGCCCATGCATTCCTGGCCACTGATCCCACCACCCACCCGTCCTTCCCCCTATGTGCTTTTCCATCCATTCCTTTAGCTCCTTTTCAGTCTGTCCCTACGTGTTTAAGATTAGAAAGTCAGCATTTGCCTTCTCATCCGCTCTGCAGGAGTCCCACTGTCTACAAGGGGATAGAGGAGGATGCAGACAAGCACCTTGTAAGAACAGAACCAAATGAACTCACCCAGCCCGTGCCTGGGAAGCACCCACCAGCTCCCACTGCGTGGCAGAGAACGGTGGGGGCAGAGGGGGCTTTATTAGGGGGGACCCAGGGCAGCCAGATGCCTATAAGGGCCCGTTCAGAGACATCAGAGGGTTCTCCTGCTGCTCAAGGAAACTGCAGGTTTATGCGTTGCCGGGTCCCAGCTTCAGTTTAATCCTCTCTTTTGTTGGTGTTAGATAAGTGAAAGCGACTGGTGCTGCCCAAGAGCAGAGTGCACCAGAACGGAGCCAGTGACCCATCAAGCACATGAGACTAATAAATACAGATCCTAATTATTACTGACCCAAGACAAAGTCCCTAACTCCTTTTCCTATGTGCAATTCATAGTACTCCAAAAGGCCAGGCCGAGCCATAATTTACATTTTATTTACCCAGCAAATACCATCCAGGCACTAGTGCTGGGCACCCCTGAGGCACGGGGCAGAGCAGCACAGTCTGGGCATCACCCCAAGCCCTGGGCTGAAGCAGAGATGGTGGCACACGCAGTGCCCAGGTGACACGACCGGTCATCACGTCATTTGACTGAAACCCTATATTGTGTCCTTCGAAGAGGCCAGAACAGCAAGGGAGATCAGACAGGACCTGGACAAGAACCTTCCCAGCCCGGACTCCCCCCAGCCATCCTCCGAAAGAGAGACCATGAGCCAAACTTTGCTGCTTCCCCCTCCCCACCTTACGATACCCTCGCTCCTCTCAGCTCTAATTCAAAGGAAGGGAAGCGCGTGCTCAAAGCAGGGAGACGCATCCTATGGTGCAGCGGCGCTGAGATACCTCGTCCCTCACGGGCATGGTCCCCCTGGGCCCAGGAGGGTCCTTCTGGCTGCACAGGGTGCGAAGGGCCTCGGCAGCGGAGCCCGGCGGCTCTCCAGCCCTCGATACCACGGCCTGCGCCGGCTGGCACAGCTGATGCTGTGGTGCTCTGCAGCACCCTTATCTCTCCGGAGAGGTTTTCATTGCACGCTCAGACACTAGGAGATGGAGTTACTCAGCTCACTGATACTGCTCTGCAAATCCATCAGAGAGGGGGGTGGGAAGGGGAACAGCTTGTTCCCACCTGTTGCTCCATGGCAGCTTTGCCCTTCACCAGCGACAACTGATCGATTCCCAACCAAGTCTGGACAAAATTGGTGCCCCCGTCTGATGCACAACAGGAAAACCACCAAGAAGTTTAGCCCCTGCCTACAAATGACCCGCTATGGGAGCAGCAACCACCAGGCAGCACGGGCGGTCCCCAGGGCACCGAGAGCTTGGATCACAATATCCATGGCTGCCTGAGGTACGATCCGTGCCATAAGGGTTGTAAATCCACAAACTTTCTTTGCCAGGAAGCTCTTTCCAGGTGGGGCTGGCCACTTCCCTCGGGTCAGAGAAGGGGCCACTGCCAATGCCCAGAGCTGGCAGTGCCATCCCCACTGCACTCAGGAGGAGGGATGGCAGCAGATCTCAGAAGTTCTGGCACCTGGAGATGGACCCAAGCTTGCTGTGGCCACGGCGCAATGAAAACATGGGGGCAAGATGGGCTGCCAGCCCCACGGCAGGAGGCTCCCGGTGGGCCCCAACAGCTCCCACACCCCCGGCAGAGCTTTTCCCCAGGCTGCTCAGGTGGGAGCAGGCTCCAAGGAGCAGGGCAGAGGTGTCTGCACCCCGGCACAGCTCGCGCCTCCAGACACCCAGGCAGGCTGCGGGGGGCTTCCTTCCTCCTCTCCCCTCCCAGCAGCACAAAGCACCAACCTGCCCTCCTGGATGCTGCTTTTCTGCTGGTGTTTCGTGAGTCACATCGCTGATGTCACCTCTCCACGTCACCGGGGCTCGGAGATGGATTTAACGAGACTTTGTCTTCTTCAGCTAAGAAAAACCTCCAAGAAGCTCAGTCTCAAGCATCCTGAGGAGCCAGCAGGTCTCTGCTACTGCCACTGTCCCCACAGGAGGTCAGATTTAACTGGAAAAGGGTCCAGCAGGCTGGCTGACAGCAAAAGCAGAGCATCAGAGACCTGGGGAACGACATGCTAGCATCACCCAAGAATGCCTTTGTCCTCAGCAGAGCCTGCCACATGCCCCCTCCTCACAGGACATGGCAGGTGACATCCTGCTGTGCCTTACCCTGCCCTGAGCGAAGCCCCACGCTGGAGCGAGGGAGGGGCTGCAAAGTGACAGGGGCACCGTGTCTGCAGCCAGGGGAGCCGGCAGCAGCTCCGACGGCTTCGGCACAAGAGGCTGAGGTGCTGACCCGGCTGGCGTTCACACAGGCGTGCTGGCACTTACCCACCAACACCACGCTCCTGCCCTGCAGTCCGGGGCCACCGACCCCCAGAGACGCCGGCATCTTCCTTGGGCTGCCCGGCAGCTGTTGTAATGCAAGTCACACCCGGGAAGGGAATCCTGATTTACACCGGTATAGAGGGACATTTAAGCCTATAGTGTTTTCAATCCAGAGGAATAAATGCTTGCAAAGCAGAAGGGAACAAAATTAATTATAAAAATCAAGGGAAACGAGGAGCATTTTTTTTCTCTTTTATGAAGGTCACTAAAAAGGGAAACATCATGTGGGGTCCCTGGGAAACCAGTAATGTAAACAGTCAGCAGGCAGAGGGCATCTTCTACTAATGAAGGTGTCTTGCCAAAACACACAGGCATCATATAAACTATTAGATAACGTAATTCCAGTTAATTTGCTGCCTGGTCAGCCACAGCCCTCCTGCCATGCTCCCAAGCCCAGCCAATGACATTAAGAAAGATTTACATTGCTATAGGGCAGCTGGTCGGCTTGACCTCGAAAGCAGCACCTTCTCCAGGACGGGGCAGGGTGGGTGCTGCAGCCCCACAGCCCTCTCTGCTCACCCAACACCATTCTCCCAAGGCACGATGGGCAACTGTGGCCTTGAGAGCCAACAGAGAGGATTGGCCACTAGTTTGAGGACAAGGAGACCAATATTTTTTTTCAGAGGCTTGCTTGCTAAGTGTCACCTTCCCAGGGGCTCTAGAGAGCTGCTGACACGTGGTCTCTGGCTGTGGGAGTCTGTTGCCTCTCAGCAGGTTTTAGGGGTGAAACAGGCTGGGGTCATAGTGCTGCGGGCCAGAAAAAGGCCAGAAAAATCCAAGACAATTCAATATTCCTCCGTCTCACTGCCATAACCTCCAGTCTCAAGTGTACCCATTTCATCCCAAGCAGTGTCCTGCCCTCAGGACCGGCCAACAGCACACGCCTTGGGAAGGACACGAGCAGGGGATGACGACACAGCAGCACTTCCCAGAAAGGGTCTCCCAGCCCTTACCCACCTGCAGCTCTGCCATGAACAGCCCTGGATGGATCCTTCTGCCCAGTGCCTCTGACTGCCCATCTCACCCTGCCCACAGCTCTCCCCTCTCTCCTTCTGGGGCTGCAGACAGGACAGGGGTTGTCTCTGTTTGTTGGGCCCTGGGGGAGTTCCCAAAGGACAAGGAGGCAGCCACCACCCCCTCTGCGCTAGCGATACCCTGATCCCATGGGGAGAAAGAGACCCAAGAGGTGGAAGGCTGGGGCATCCTTCCCTCCAAAGAAAGCTGCAGCGTTTGAAAGCAAAGACAAGGTGCAGGATCAGGTCTTGCACCTGCAGCCTGGAGGGGGTTTTCAAGTACAAATCCCACTACAACTCCTTCCCATTACCCTTCTCTCGCTGCTGCTCTGAACTATTGGCACTTCGTAGCACCAAATATTCAGCATGCTCCATGTAATTTTAAAACCATTATGTAAGCTGCTCTCTCCCCCATCTCTCGATGTCTCCAGTTGGTGTGTCAGAATGTAATTGGCTTTTGATGGGATGTTAAGATTTCTTGAGCTCCCGTGGAGAGGCAGCATGGGCAGAGGCGAGGCAACGGATGGTGATTGTCACTCCATGGTAAGTGCTCAAAGACCCTGGAAGGCTCATTTACAAAAATATACAATAAAATAAATTCTAAAAATCCAGAAGCAACAGACCCACTAGGCTTTAGTTTAATTGACTGAAATCACTGAGACTTTTTTACTTCTGTGCTTTCTCCTGCTTGGAGAAAAATGGAAATTAACTGTCTCGTGACCAACAGAGGAGTGCCATGCTGTGGCAATGGTCAGGGCTCTGTTGCAAACCCAGCTCCTCCAGAGGCTGAGAATTTCCTCCCCGAGCTGTTCGTTCCTGCCTTTCTGGCCGGGGCTATGCCGTAAGCTTTGGTGCTGCAGCCAGTCTCATGAGCCTCCTCCACCCGCACCAGCTCCACCACAAACCCACCAACCCCCCGGCCATTCCGGGGCAGGACACTGCACCCTGGCAGCAGAAAGGGCAGCGGGAGGTGATCGTTTCCTGCAGCCACGTTCCCAACAGCACATTTGATCGTGGCAAAGTGCAATCCACAGCCTACCTCCAAACAAGGCGGCACCTGAAACCCAGGTCTGCGGTTCAGGGGAACGTTGGTGCCTCTAAACAGAGCGGCAACCTCAGCTGCCGCCGCGGCTGGGCTGAGCTCCCTCAGAGCTCAGCACATCACAGACCTCCAGCGTGGTGAGGCGGGACAGCAGAGTTAATGCCTCCCACAGATGGGAGACACGCACCAAGGCATGGGGTGCTTTCACCGGGGAGAAGCATTTACCAGCAAGGCCACATGTTTCAGCATCTGTTCTGTCACCCCGAGTCCTTTTGCAGCTCTGGCTGGGGGACCCCACTGGGAGAAAGAAGACACAATCCTGCAGAAAGATGCAAGTCCTCACTCAGGTAAACCATGCGGGAGATGGGTGTTCCAGGGCTCACAGCCCGGCCTTAGGTGCTGCAACCTAGAAATCTGTCACGGAGCTCTGACAAAAACAAATGCATGTTGGTGTCCCTTTTCCAACCTCACAGGTACAGTGTGATGGAGAGCTGCAGCACCAGTGCCCTAACGATCCCATGCACGAAATACCCCATCTCCAGAGCCTGCTCCACACTCCTCCCACTACCTGAGCCCCATGGCAGTATAAAACAAGGCTGGCAATTCCCCCACAACAAGTTTTCTGCCATCTGGCCTGGCCTGAACTTTCACAAGAGCACCTGCCCTGGCCAGCAACAGCACATGGAGCATTTACATCCCCACAGATGGTGCTTACATCACTGAGCAGTGTGTCTGCCTACACACCAGCCCTGGCCCAAAGCCCATTAGAGTCATCAGATGCTTTTCATTAACTTCAACAGGCTCTGGACGAGGTCGGTTTGGTCAGACAGAGGCATGTCAGTGGATCCTATAGGATGCCCAAGCACATTTGCATTCAGATCGGCCACGTAAACACTTCCCTAAACACAGACCTGCCACAAACTCCTTGCAAATGCACGAGGCCTGACATTAATGCACTCCTGGCTCTGCGTTAGCTGATGATGTGAAACAGACCCATCCAATACAGTAACCAGCCATTCCCATCAAATGCCAGTTCAACTGGATAATGGGTCATACTGACTGCTTCAAGGGCCGGACCAACTTCACTTGCCCTTTTAATGATTATTAAGACGTTATCTATATTATTTCTGCTCAGCAAAATTAATTCCTCTTTCCCCACCCCTGTCCCTCCGGATGCAAGTCTGTTCAAGTCTCTATTCCTGCTGAGACAGAAGCTAAGGAGAACTCTGCAAGGACTGGACTTAATTCCCTTCTAAAGTGTTGTCAGGCAATTTGAATTTTTTTTTTTTTTTCGCTAATACTGCCACTGCCATTAATGGAAAGAAAACAATAAATGTATCTGGTCACCTAAGGAGTCAGCCTCCCCTTTCATAGCTCTGCTGACATTTCTGTCTCCAGCCTGGACAGTAATGCATTCCATTTTAATTTCAGCAAATGGTTTATTTACGATCAGAGACATTTTTCATTTGTACTTGTTTGCATCTCCCTTAAAATTCAATATTTCATTTGGGGATGCAGGGTTATTGCCTGCTCCTCAAAATAAAGCATATGTGGCATGAAGATATTTCAAATTATTTTCTCGGGTTTCCTCCACTCAGGAGCAGCAATTGCCTTTCCAGCCACCCCTGGGAGCAGCCCAGAGGAGTCATCCCAGTCCCTGAACACTGCACGGTGCATCAGGCCAGCCAGGCCACGGGGGGAAATGGGGCTTCTTGGGGCTGTACAGGATCACAAAAAAGCAAAAAGAAGAATTCGAACAAACTTTTGTTTCCCTGGGCCAAACACATCTGTGGCTGCATTTACTCCTTGAGCAGAAGCCGTGTGTCCCTGCAGTTTCATCCATACAAATCTCCTGCAGAAGCCACGCGTGCAGACGCAGGGACAGCTCTGCCCTGGCACACTCGCCTCCCCCATTGGCCACACTGCCAGCAAATAGGGACCTTGGGGCTGGGCGAGCTCAGGGCTCCTGCTGCCTTCAGGCATTTGTCATTCTTAAGTGCTCTAAATATAAAATAATAGAGCTGATGAGATCCCTTTGCAGCAACCAGCTCCTCTCTTGGCTGCCAGGTGACCCCGAAGAGGTTTGGGCAGGAGCAGGTGGAGCTCCCATGACATGCGCATCAAAGGGGGTGCGCCTGGGAGACTTCAGTCCCCAGTTCTAGGGTCCAGGTCTGTGGCAGACCCCAAAAAGGCATCATTTAAACATTGTGCCCCAGAGCTGCTGACTATCAGAAGTGGTTTCTTCAGAAATATATGGTACCTGGACACTCACACATTCACCAAGTCACCAATCCCTCGAACACTCACCAATTGTACAACCTGGAGAAAACAGGCAGGTGATTTGCAAGGTGCAGCATCTCCTCCGGCTTGGACAGCTTACACCAAAGTGGCCCTGGCTCCTCTCTCTGCTAGTCCTTTCCCCACTGTTCACTCTGACTACCATGCAACTGCATCCACCACCAACCCCCCTTCCCCACAGCACAGAGCAGTTCCTTTAAAGGGTGCCCTTGGGACCCAGGTGTAATAATTACCACATGCTCTTACCTGAATACCCCTCTGATCTCTGCCACCAAATAAGAATTGACAAGAGAAGTCATATATATACATAGCAATTTCCTAATTTTTTGAGCCAATTTGGTTAAAGCTGCTGAACAAGAAAGCCTGAATCCTCAATAGAGCAACAAGACAGGCAGAGGAATGACAAGAGCTCTGAACTCAAACGTGGTTCTGCCCTAACCTAGAGGGACCATCTGAAAGGCTGAAGGAGATGTTCGTCCTCCCTTGGCCATTACATCAAGGCTGCTGAGAAAAGCTTCCAGCAGGTTTTTACAATACAGTAATATCTGCACTGGGGCCCAGTACGGGACTCCTCAAGTGCTCTGAATCCAGCCTTTGACTGTCTTGAGTCAACAAAACGGAGGGAAAGGTTTTACATATGGGCTGCTACAGGTTTTGGATGCTGGAGACTGTGCCTCTGTGCATATACACCTTGAATAATTACAAAATATCTGTAGGTAGGAGGAAGTCTTTTGGCAACCTGCATGCTTGCACGGGAGGGTGGAAAGAGACCTTAGGTGGATGTATTTCTGCAAGATGAAAGCAGCCAGCACTGGAGTTATTCTGAGAGCAGGAATCAGCACAAGAGCTTGTCTCCCAGCTTCTGTGACCTCCTGTATCAACAGTGCAGAACAAAAGGTTTTGTCTCTGTTTAAGAAAGGGAGGGGTGTCCTAGTTCCTGCACACCTGCCTTGGCAGCACTGGGACACGGCCGCTCTGACTCATCTCTCCATCAACTGCTATTGCTTGCTGCAGGTCTTTGGGAGCAGTAAGTGGATCAACTTGAGGGAAGATGCCAGGAAGGTCCTGGGCAGGGGATCAGATTCCCTCAGGGCATCAATCGAAGCAGCCCGTGGAGATGCTGGGAGAGTAAGGCACTGCTCCACATCAGAACACCAGAACTGGCTCAGAAGAAATTTTGCCCGTATTATCCACATCCACGGATTTCTGATTATGGGCGATGAATCAGCTTGGCTTTTTCCCAGTCAGACTGGCTGTTGCCCAAGCAGCCGCTGGAGCCACCAGCCTGCACAGCAGCTGTCTGCGGGCCAGATCCGCTCCCAGCCCATGTAAAGGCTGCAGCGCTGGCAGCTCTGCTGGCCCCACGCTCAGCCACGCAAACATCTAGCAAAGGGCTCTTGAACCACTGTCGTTTGTGTCGGTCTTTTGCATAACTCATTTCTGGTAGCTTTCTAGGACATACTATCATCTTACTCATGGGTTGAGGATCCATCTAAGATGTCAGGATTTGTTGCCTTATTTGCTGTCTTGCTTCCTCTCAAGCCTAGTGTTCCCACACCTACAAACGTCTCTATTTTGTTTTCCAGCACCAGGAATTTAATTTTAATCACTCACTGTCTTCAGATACAACAGAAGATGTAATGTAATTGTTTAACATTCATAGATCCACTAGCTCTGCTCTTTCATGTATTTATTAGGCAATGCCAACAAACACCACCCAGGGTGAGTATCCCAGTGTCAGCACAGGGCATTGCCTGGCGGGTCCGTCCCTCTGGAGCACACATTGATGGACATCTCTTCTGATCGATGAGAAAAGCCCAGCAATAACAATCCATAAAACTAAACTACATTAAGAAACCCCCTAGACTCATCTTCCCCTAATTAGTTTAATGCTATTAACTAGACCTACCATCCATCCTTTTCAGGTTTTATTACAGGCTTTTTAATGGAGTTGGAAGGAAAAGTGACTCTCCCTTGGTGGGGGTGACATGTTAAATATCAGTCCTAAGAAAAGTTAGATAATCAGTATTAAGAAAGGAAATTGGAAAAAGAGAAGGGAAGGCTAAAAGACCAAAGTCTCCTATGATGGAGAACACTTTCTGTGCCCACACTGCCAGATAAACCTGACTGAGCTCCTGATTTGTTCAGAGCCTGCCAAAAGGAAGCTAAGAGATGAACTGCCTCTTATTCAAACCAGCACTGTCTCTCCTACAGCCTGATGACACCAACACATGAAAACCATGGAGATAACAGAGGCTCCCAAGGGCACAGAGCGGACAGCAGAATTTCCTTGCTGTCTGGAAACCGCACCAATCAACAACCATTTCCTCAGAGAGGTTTGTGCCTCCTGGCTTTTGTCTCCATGTCCTGCTCTCATCTGCAGCATCTCCTACACACTGAGGTCCTTCACTCTGAGAAGCAGGACTCTGGATGAAGTGAGTGGCTCCAGAACATCCTAAAATCTAGGGGTGGGGGGGCTGCCAGCCCTGGGAACACCAACACATTATCAGAGCTGAGGTGTTCCTGCTGGTCAGGCATCAGCAAACATCCCAGCATCCACCTGCGCCGTGCCTCGCTCAGGCTGGATAAAGACACATTATTCACCTGTGGTATAAGATGTACTCTCGTGATTCCCAACACCTTTAAATTGCTAAAAATTGTAGCTATTCCTCATAACTCAAGTTCTCACAAACTTGCTCCTAAGAATATTGATGGGTTTTTTTTCCAATCCCAAGCCTAGGTATCTCTGAAAAGTTTGTTGTCTCCTGCTTCACCACCTTTTTTCGGCTGGAAAACTCTCTCTCCTGCCCAAATTGTCCTTGTACCAGCAATTTTGCTAACGCAACTTCCACTGCCACCTCTCTGAAGAGAACACTTAGCTGCTTTATTAACTTCTGGATGTTGCATTCGCCTTCTCTGGGCAGCTTGTTAAAAATGGATCTGCTGGTGCTTCTATTGATTTCAGGTGCTATTAACCCCAATCGCCCTTCCTGCAAGTGGATTTCACACTGGTTTTGCTGAATACCTGTTCCCCTCCCTCCGCACTGGCCAGGTGTGTGCTGGCAGGGTGTCTCTCCCATCTGAACAGACGTGCCGGTCAGTTTAAGCAGCTTTGTGTTCAGGAGCAATGCTGGAGGTGCGGTAGGTCTATGCACAAGTTAGCACTGGTGTAAACTGGGAGTGACACTGCACATGTCTGCACAGAAGGAGATGGAGGTGCAGGAGAAGAGAGTGAGACCAGCACCTCCGTTTGCTTTCCTCCGAACTTTCTTGGTCAGGGAAGAGTGTAATCTTACAAGGAGGGTTTTCTTCCTGCTTTCTCATCTCCGAAGCATCCCAGCTCTACAGGCACTGAAGCCTGAAATCCTTCTCTCTGCAGCTCTGCTACAACAGCAGCAGCACCAGGGGGATGCGTCTGGAGGAGAGAGGGAGAGCAATAGGAAACCTGGGGATCAAAGGGGACCTTCTTCCAAATGCCATGGCCTGGGCTGTGGGCAGTCCAGGGACCACTGGGGAGGTGCTCACAAGGGCAGAATGAGCCTAGAGACCCCACATCCATCCTTAGGCGGGGGATCAGAGCCAGGATCAAACCCAGCAGCTCTACACAGATCCCTAAGGCTGGCTGCTTAGATGTCTCGGGAACCACCCTGGTGTTTTAAGGTCCTGGAGTCAAAACAACAGCAAGTCCCAGAGCATCTCCACTCTGGAGACCAAACCGCTGAAATGGCAACATGCTGTTGTTTAAATGTTAACGAGTCAATAGCCACTAAATCCTGATAAACACCCAGATGCAAAACACTAAATCTGGGAAACTAACAGGATTATTAGTGCAGCAGGGGGCTTAACTGCAGCAAATAGGCCTGTTCTGCAGCTGTGTTTGGTTGGGTCTGAATCACGCCCAGCCTGGATAGAAAGGAGAGCTGCAATCAGGGAGTTTGCCTGTGCCACAAGCCCTTTTCTGCCATGTGAACGTGCATGTGTGCTTCTTCTTCCCACTCCTTACTGTGTGTCTGTAACACAAAGAACTGGACTCTACCTTTCTGAAAAAGCCACAAACACTTCTATCCCTTAGATGATCCCTCCCTGCTGGGGAATATGCACCCTGTCTCAGTGAAGAGAAGACCCTCTCCCTGCACACCACAGGCTTGTGCCTGTCTCACCACAAACAACACTCTCTTTTACATAAAATGTCCCTCTGAGAAAAGATGCGAACCTGCAGGTGGTCTGCTTCTGGCCCTTTTCACATGAAAATCCTTAGCTACAAGGTGCTGCACCAGATGGGAACCTTCAGCTCACAGGCACAGTCCACAGGGCCAAGCACCCAGCCCAGATACGGGTCCGGCACGGCCGGGACCCAAAGCCTGAGAAACCATTTCTCTCTTGTTAGCAATGGGCTCACAACCCCCAAACTTTCATGAAGAGGAGAATAAAAACATATAGTAGAAGTGTTGCACCTGGTGTAAGAGTAGCACATTGTGTCCACATACACACACAGATACGAGTCTAGATATTTCTGAATACACCTACCCTGTGGAGAGCAGTGTCTGAAGGAGATGCAGCTACCCAGGCTCTGCAGAACCTCTCACTAGCCTGGCTGCAATGCTCCTGATACCTCCGATGGACCCAGCTCCAAGATTCCTGCCATGAAGCACCAGGAGGTGGGAGCATGCCAGCGTGCTGCAGAGGGACACCACAAGAGTTTCCTTCCCGGAAAACTCAGTGGCTGCAAAGAGCCAGCAGCGTGAGCTGGGCGAGGGACATTCAGCCACCGTGCGCCTTCCGAGAGAAGGCACCTGCTGAGAGAGGAGAGCAAAGGCAGCAACGCTCAGCGCGCTGGAGCATCTCCAGCTCAGTCCCTGGGGATCAGACCGTGGGCCCCCGGCTGACACAACACTCGGCCTTCCCCCCACAGAGGGGCTGGGTCAGCAGGTTGGTCTCACTGGTCACATCGTGGGCAGGGACACCCAGGGAAAAGCCCCCCAGGGAAAACGCAGGAGGGGGTGGGATGCGCCCTGTACCAGGGTAACGCTCCTCCAACCTCTGCTAAGTCCACCTCTGACATCCAGGGGAGAGGCTCCACAGGGAGCAATGCGAAAGCTGTGTCTGCATGGCTCGGAGAGGAGAGAGTGACCATACATTAGATCAGCAATAAATGTCAGCAACTGAAAACAAGCTTCAATTTCTAACTGCTGATTTTCAATAATGGCCGAATACTACCAAGCCTGGTTAACTTGCAGGCAAGCTGGCAGACCCAATCAGCTTGGTTGTCTTTAAACACTGTGGTACCCGAGTATTGAAGAAATCTTCTCGTTACAGAACAGACCCTCATTAGAAGTAGATTTCCAACTTTTAAGTGTGCCCTGACATCTCAGGATGTACAAGAAGGAAGTCAAGGACAGGCATCTTCCAGTGCAAGAGTCTCCTTATCCCCCAGGGGCTCTCGTATTTACAGCATTTCTCACAGTATTTCTGTTTTCTAGGGTTTCTGTCAGATGTAAACATCTGAAGAAGCAAAGCTCCCACCATTTCCCCTGGAAGATTATTCCATGGTCTAACAGACTTTGCCATTATTTTTTTTTCCTTCCTGACAGCTGAAATCTGATGCAGTTTAGTTTCACCCCATTATGTCAAGCTATGGAGAGAAATGAGAAAACCCACAACTGTAGAGGAGAGTGCCTGAGAGGGCAAAAGGACCTGGACCGAGGACCCAGAAGGGTCTGGGCAGGATGGAGCTAAGGAGTGACAGATCCTGTTCCAGCCCCAGTGCTTTCCCCAGCCTGGTGTAGCATGTTGGACAGTCCATCTCCATCTTCTCCCCAGGCTCTCTTTTGACCATAAACTGGAATAACAACCACCAACCTGAGGCTGAGGCTGTGACTGCACTGCAGAGATGCTCCCAGCAACCACTGGCTGGGTAGGACAGAGAGAAACCCACATAATTTTGCATGAAAAATTAGTCTCGTCTGAACTGAGGAGAGAAAAGTTCAGGGTGTTGCAGCTGTAACAGAATATGCTCCTCCCTGCCTAATCAGGATGTGTTATGGGGGAACAATTAAAAACAAGTCAGGGGTAATTAAAGTAATTAAATGCTCTCAGTTGGGGAGTGAGATGCTTGCGGGACACTGCATAGCTGGCAGGCAGAGAGCTGGCTGCCCGCATAGGACGTCTGCCCTCCAAGAAGGTTGTGAGCCCAGCGTGGGGTGCAGGAAATGCCCCCCAGCTCCGCACCAGGGATTGGGGCTCCCACAAATCGCATGGGAGCCAACCCTCGAGGGCAGGCAGGCTCAGGCTTTTGGTTTTTCCTAATACGGGACATCTTTCCCGCTGTAGAAGGCAGGGAGAGGTTTCTGAAGCAGCTCAGTAAGAGCTGGGCTGGGACACGGGGAGAGCTGCAGTGCGGGGGGAGCTTGTAGCCTGACTAAGAGCCCTGTCCCTGAAATGCAGCAGGATGAGACCACGTCACCTGCGACAGCTCAGCAGGCACAAACAGGGTCCAGGAGGGGCATGAAGTGACTGGTGGGACTGGAAAACTACTGACTGTAAATGTGAGTTCAGCCTGAAGAGCAAAAGCTTTCCTGAAAAGTCCCCAGGCACTCCCCAGCAGCGTTCGTCTTCCCTGGGTTATAGGGGCGGGCTAATAACTATGGATTTATGCAGCATTCCTGGATGCAAGGAGTTTCATAAATAGCAGCCTACAGTTTCATATGAGTTTCAACCACATCTGTAACAACAGGTGGAGCTACAACTACTGCCAGCTCACAGGAACGAGAGCCAAGCGGTGTGTTAAAGCCGGGCCACAGCCGGAGTCCCGCCTGCGTGGGACATGCCCCACGCTGGTGTCTGCCAGCCCGGCCTGAGCACAGCCGTCCTCCAAGTTCATGGCAGGCAGAGCAGGACTGCTGAAACCTGGGGATGACTTCTGCTTTGGGAAGGGCGTGTTCATTAACGTGGCATGATGAAATCACGGCTCTCACTACAGATTTTGTGCCTGGTTGTGTCCACGCAGGCAGCACTGCGGAGCCAGGACTCCAGACTTGGCCGTTGGCCCATTGTTCCAGGAAGGCCAGACCTCCAGCTTTGTCATTCCAGTTTAAATCAAACTAGAGGTGCACAACCTGCCCCAAGGCGCTTTGGGGTGGATTACGCTGCCTGCATAGATGTTACCAGGGGATGCTTCATTCAACCAGACCCTCACACACAGTCAGAGCCAAGTCAAGTGAATTGCCAAGGAGTGAAAACAACCCTGGACGGTGCCCAGGAGGGAGAGCTGAGAACAGTATTTCCAACAGCACAAAAGTCCCCATAGCTTTGGCAAGGCGGGATGGAAGGGACCTGCCATGCCTTATATATTCCCTCCTCCAACATGTTTTTCCCCCTCTCCCATGGAGCAAGAGCTGGCTGAAGGGATGCTGAGCACGTGCAGTGTGGCATCGCAGCGTTCGTGCAGCAGAAAGGCGCTGGCCAAGCCCCTTCAGACTGTGGCAGGAGCCAGGCTGGCCCTGCCGAGGCACAGCGGTGCCACTCCTCACCCACCCAAACTGTCTTTAGAGCTTCACCCAAGCAGGGCTGCTGTGCTCTCTCTGCTCAAACCTGGGTGACAGCTAATTAGCTGCTTAGCATAAATCCAAACTGCCGCTCCTGCCTTCCCTTGGGGTAGAGAGAGAAGTTTTTAGCTTCTCTGAAGTGAAGAAAAACAATCTTGTCCTGGAAGGAGGAGTGAGGGGGACGGGGTAGGCTCGCAGCAGCCCCAGGGGGACAGCTGGTCGGGATGCCCTCCCCTGCTTCCGCACCAGGCCAGAGCAGACTCCAGGAGCAGGCAGGGCTGACAGGCTTCCCTGGGACATCTCTTGCTATAAGGAACTAGCCCAAACCCTGTAGCTGGAAGCCGAAGGGAATTACAACCCCCTCCTGCTCCTTCAGAAGCTGAAGGAAGCAGCTCCTGAAGGGTGGGAGGAGGAGGAGGACACTCGGCCCCGCTCTCCAAGGGGCACAGCAGCAGTCCTGCCTGCTTGCAGGCATCAGTTATCAGCTGGGCACGGACCCTGCTCCCCCAGACCCCTCACCATGGCTGTACCAACCTCTGCTGAGCTGGGCCAAGCCAAGGGAGGGGGGGAAGGTATTTCCCCACTTCTTGCACCTCCTGGTTGTTCCTACAACACCTCTAAGTCCCTGACCATGCTCAGGAGGGCAGCTGGTCTCTGCTATTGGGTTTCCCACACTGCCCAGACAGCCCTTCCCCTCCACCTTCAAGGCAGAAAGAGGGAAGGGTGGACAAAAATCATCTGCAAAACGCTATCAGCGCACAAAGCGCTTCTCCCAGCTACAAAACGCAACCACCTCTGGGCTGACTCACAGCAACAGCAGCTGAAACACTGAGACATCCTCTTTAACCTGTGCTAAATTATGCTGGACAAAAAGCCAGAAATACAGGTAAGGAAACAAACCCTGAAGACACAGAGAAACAGCATGGAGTAGTCCGAGAAATGGCAAGGGCAGTAGCATACCTTTCCCCTTTCCTTCTTGGTGCTGCTGCTCCTCTGTGGGAGCAGGAGGACCAGCTGGCCCCCCCAGTATCGCAGGACCCCAGAGATCACCATCAACCATCTCATGGAGCTGGAGGAAAAGCAGAGAAGATTTGCTTTCCCCAGGTGATTGTCACTGGCTTAGCTGCAAAGCAGCAGCACTGAAAGGCAGAGCGGCACTGAGGGCTGCCTGAGCTTCCCGCACTCCTGCAGGCACTGGTGAGAGCGAAAACTAACCTGCCATTAAATTATATTTTTCTACTTCATAGAGGCAAATACAAGCTGGAAATCCTTGAAAGAAACCTGAGACAACAATAAGAGCTGTAGATCACCTCACACTGAAACCTAAAGGCACCCTATGGAGGGGTGGCTGGGAGTAAGGTAGGGCAGAGCACAGCGTCAGGGACACCCCCCCCCCCCCCCCCCCGCTCAGGGAGCAGCTGAGGTTGCTTCTGGCTCCTGCACACGTGCTGGGCCTCTGACGCTTTCCTCTTTGGGTCGTGTTACAAAATAAGTCTCTCTTCAACACTTCATTATAAATGGTCAAAACTACAGCCCAAACTGAATCTGCAGCTTGTTGACTGGACAAAGGGCAAGGTCTCAGACATCCCAGTTTGCACTCAGACAGGCCAGAGCCGTTGCCATGAAGATGGTTCTTAATCGCACTTGGCCATGCAGAAGAAAAAAAAAAAAAGAGTTGCAAACCAACTGCTTTGATTAAAATGACTGATATTGGAGCTGTTCTGTTAAGACACAAACCTACCCACTTCACGGCGAGAGCTCTTTGCAGGAGATGGTAGTTGTAAAATTGGTTTCTCACCTGCTCTGAAAGCAGAGCAGTAGGGTGATGACATGAGAAGGACAAGAGTTTCCCTCAGCCAGAACAGTCTGCCTGAAGCCCTCTATTCCAGGTCCCCTATCTTGGGCTGGGGACATCTGCCAAAGCCCCCACTGGGACTGAGAATTCAATCTCTCTCTGCTCACACCCAGCCTCTCCGAGGCGCCCAGCAAACCCAAAGTCACAAGCAGGACGGAGGCACCTGCACCCAGTAGTGAGGAGTTGGGTCCAGGGGCCAAATTCTTTCTCTGGGTAAATTCTCCTGTGGGAAGACTCTTCAAGGAAATTAATGAAATTTAAAACTACACAAATGTTTAATTTCCTCACCAGGGCTGTGGCATCAGTGAGATGCTTCATCTATAAGCAGGCAAGGTGACCTCTCCGGTCCTCCACACGGCTGGGCCACCAGGACCTTCAGCATCTCCTCTCATGCAGAGGTTTTTAAGGCAGCGCTTTAAATGAGAGCCTCTTCCCTGCTGCCTTAACAAAGGGCAAAACCTCACTGACGAGGGACATTAAAACTCCTTTAAAACCATCAGAGGCAGAAGCCCCTCTCCAGGCTGCGGAGCCGCTGCTGAAGCTGGGCACCAGCTGCCCTGGCTGGCCGGGCTGCTCCCGGGACAGCTGTGGGCAGCAGCAGGCAGCCGGGCTCATGCTGGGTTTAGCGCAAACCTCGGCCACATTCAGCCCACGGAGTGAAGGGCTGCTCTGTGGGAGACACACCAGGTAAAGCCAGCTTCCTGGTAAGATAATTAAGTTCCACTCAACAGGGCGACTGCTACGATTTAAAGCACAGGCACAGAATGGATTGTGGGGCTTTTTTCCCCTAATCAAAATAATTGGCTTTTACCAGCTGAGGGTGTTTCTTCTCACCTTTTCAGCAGCATTGCTGTGGTGAGCTGAGCCTGCCCAATGCTGAAGCTAGGGCCGGCCTTTCTAATGCAGGACCCCATGGATGTGCTGCACCCTCTGCAGCACCAGTGGGACGCACACAGGAGACTTCATGGTCTAAATAGACAAGAAAACAACCACAGAAGAGAAATCTGCGTTTAGGAGAATTAGCTGATGTGAAAACAGAGAATTGCTGGATGACATCCTCATGCTGTCTCTGCTTCTGGAGCGTGTTTGACATACCCGTGGGAATAAACACCCCCAGGAGCTGGCCCTGCTGTCGCCCGCACCACATCGTGGTGACAAACGGAGGCACAACAGCAGTGACAACAGTGCCCCAGGGATCCCTGGGCTGGCAAAGCCTGATGCATCCTCCGGCCTGTCTCCATGCCCCCACAGAGCTCTGGGAGGCTCCATATGGCACTGGGCTGCTGGCACCCGCCAGCTGTAAGGGCTGTTGGGTTGGAGGCTGCCCCCAAATCCCATCTGTCAGCATTGGCTGAGCCCCTCCACACAGGGATGGAATGGGGGGGTGGGGGGGAAAGGGGGCTATTTCCAGCCCAGATGAAGCCTGGAAAGCCTGAGCATCTCAGAGGGGGTGGGATCCAGCTCAGGAAGCCATGACATCTCTGAGCTTTGGGCAAGATGGACATTGTCTGAAATACCAACATTTTCACCTGCAGATTGCAAAGCATCTGGTAAAACACTCCCCTGCTCCATCACAGCAGCAGCACATTACCAGCAGTCACAGAGACATCGAAGAACCTACCCAGCAGGCAAATTTGGGTTATTCCTACCTAGTTTCTGCATCAGGTCCATCTCTACAGATCTGCTGCTACTTCGCTGGAAACAGAGCTGTGCATGTTAACATCAAGAAAGGGTTTAATTCCTAATTGAGCTGGTAATTACATTTTTACTGTAGTTTAAAAAAGCCATCTGAGGCCCTATAGAGCAAACATCTTCCATTTTAATGACACCGTAATAGATTAAGAGGGACCTGTCTCCCAACAAACATAAAACAAAGGAGACGGATTACCCTGGCGACCAGAATGAGTTGATCTGTGCACAGCTTGTGCGCAGAGACACCGGGACAGCAGGCAGGTCAGCACGGGTTTCCTTCGCTGCCCCTTCTCGTCTCCAAACAGCCACTGTGGAATTGAAGCTGGGCCAGAAAAACAAGAAAACAGAAAGTGCTTTTGGGGTGGGAGGAGGTGTTTGTTATTGCAGACGGTTTGGTTTTTGCAAGATATTGCCTGGGAGGAGGAGCAGAGAGACAGTGGGGGAAAGGAAATATTTATCAAGCTTCAAAAGCAGCAGATGGTTCCAATGGAAGGGAAAGTGTGGCAGGATGACTCTAGTGGGAGCAGAATTAATCCCGATCTTGCAAAGGGTTTTAAGTGCTCCCTGCGCCAGGCCACCCCATCACTGACAAAACCCCAGGGTGCTCCGTACTAACGCGGGTGCTGGTGTCTGACTGTCGGGGCCAGCGAGGGGTCCCGGGGTTAGGGAGTATCCTCCATCAGCATCATCAGTGCTCTGCGTTAAGACAGGCACCAAACCAGGACACACACTCCCTGAGCTGGCCTTGGGCCATGTTACCACCCTAGAAGGCTCGGCTGATGCCTGGGATACCCCCAGGACATGAGCCATCTCCAGCCAGGACTGGTGTGGGGGACACGCTGACCCCTTCGGCCACCCACAGCGGGTTGCCCGCCCGGCCAGGGCTCGCCAGCGGAGCCACTTCTAGGAGAAGCACCCGAGACTGGCAGGATGGAAACCTGCCTCATCAGCGCCAGGAAAAGCAGCAGCAACAGCAGGGGCCCGGGCAGCCCCTGCCCAGCAAACATGTTCAAATCAAACTGCAGCTTTTTTGCTCCAAGGTTCACAAGATGTTTCCTTCAAACCCTCTCTCAGCCCTTCTGTCGTCCCGCCCTGCACCGCCCGGCCTCCGCGCCAAGGCCGAGATGCCATTGCGTGCAGGTGCTGCTCCAGCCCCGCTCCCGCTCTGCTCCCGCTGGGGATGTGGATGTCAGTACATTTAGCACGGGTGGTGTGGAAGCACCCAGGAAACCTGAGGGATTAGACTTTTCCTCTTTCTGGGTCATCCCTGGGCACAGCTGCCTCCACAAAAGGACACAGGACAGCGTTTCTGAAGTGCTCTGGAAGTCTCAGGCAGGAGGGCAGCTTCCCCTGAAGCTGTAAATGTGTGAACCCATGTTTAACCCCATCTGGACAGCCAAAACTCCAGAATTCAGGCAGAGTGGTGTCCCTAAGGTGCAATGCAGCCCTAGCTGGGACAGATGCAGCAGGAGGCACGTCCACTCGAGTCGAGTGAAGGACCCAGCTTGTAGCAAAAGGCTGGGAAATCCTAAATAGGGGCTGGCAGGGAGAGAAATTAAGACATGTGATGGATGTCAGACATCTCACCACAATGCACGGTGAGACAAGTGATAGAAGGGAAGGGTTCCACAGGGAAGAGGCCAGTCCCTGAGGATGGATGCAGGTGGGTCCGTGGGGTGGGATGGGTAGGCAGCGCACTGGGACACAGTGGGCTCAGAAAGTCCCTCACCATGGAGAACATTTCGTGCTTACCCTGCTCCTCTTGACTGGATTTTCTGCAGCCATTAGAGACCTGGGATGATGGACTCAGCTCCTACACCCACAGGTATTTATTTCCTGGTCAGTGCAGCACCGAGTGGTGGCAGGACAGTCTGAACCACAGATTAACTGCACCCCCACGCTCACACCCCAGGGCAAAGCAGGCAGAGATGCAGGCAGGGCATACAAATACATCCCTGCCAAGCTGTTCCTTGGCATCAGCAGAGGGGTCTCAAATGGGAATAGCCCACACCTTGAACATAACTTTAAAAAATAAGTTAATTTCCTTGGATTCTAATTAAATGCTCGGCAGCAAGTCCCAGCTCTGGGTGCGTGCCCAGGCACTTTCTGGCATTATAGCAGCCTGGCCTGCTGCTCTGCTGCTAATTGCACAGCCCCAAACTGTCCTTTCACCAGGTGGTGCCTCAGGTTTTGGGTTATAGCACCAAGGAAGATGCCAAACTGCAAAGCCCCACACTCTGCAAACAGCTTTCCCTCCCAAGTTGCATACCTACCCTTCATCACAAGGACCTGGGTGCACCTGAACATGGGTGGGGGACCCCAAACTTTGTGCTAGGGAGATAGCATCCCCTTGGCATGCCCAGCCTGAAAGCAGTGAGCTGGGTCATGCCACATGGCTCATGCTGTGTAGGCAGCACAGAGGCGGCCAGCCAGCACTGCACTGGGAAGTGGGACAGTGGGAGCACTCCATCAATAGTTATTCAGCATTTTGAACAATTAGTCCTTTACTTTTCCTTTTGCTGTGCTCATGAATGTGTTAAGATGCCCCACAGAGACCCTGAGAGGCAAGGGGGCAAACATCAAGAACAAAAATAAGATGGAGCAACTCACCCCAAGTCCCCAGCCACAAAGAAAACCAGCTCTCCTGATGCCCTCCCTACACACAAGCACTCAAGTCCTCCTCCTCTCAGAGCACTGCCCGATTTTCACTTTGATGGCTGGATCACACAAGCACCTTCCTGCCCAGTGGGGCATCGCTGCAAGTATTGCCCTGTGCCTGGACTTTGTAGAGGCTCTGTAGCTGCCCACCTCCATCGCTTGCAATTAACAGATGATAAAACCAGCAGAGAGTGAGCTACAGTTCAGTTCTGGACTATTCCTGGCCTCCCCCCACCGCTCACTACTCACAACTGGTCGGGGCATACCCACACAGCACACCCGTACTCTCCCTCAGAGCAGCTACAGCAGAATTCACTGCAGCAGAGCACAGACACTGGGTTAGGGTGAAAACAAGCAGCTGGGGGACAAGCAGGTGGTAAAGCAGAGCCACAAGTGGCCAGCACAGCTTGCAAATCCTCTGGGCAAACCCCCAAGGCGTTTGCTCGTGCTGAGGTTTTCTCCCCTCCAGCAAGGCTCCTGCCCATCCCAAGCCAACGCGTCTGGCCAGCACTGCCGGACGCCGCGGGGTGAGTGCCCAAGCCCCGGCACCTGCCGGGAAAGCATGGGGCGAGGTGGCTGTTGGCGATTTGGGGAGCAGGGACAGGGGGTGCAGCTCGAGGCAAGGTACAGCCTTGGTCCCTTTGGGAAGTTTGTGCCCTTTTGCTGGTGGCGAGCCAGCAGCCCAGCTGCGGCCGTGTCATGCAGCGTCTGCACAAAGAGGCACGTGCTGGTGAAACAGCCCCCCAACAAGCGCAGCTGTAATGGGTACAGCAGCAGTGCTGGCTCCAGATCAGAATAAAGATCAACAAAGAATGCAATAAAGGCAGCTGGCAGGCTCTCAGTGCTGCAGGGTAAAGGGTTTCCTCCCTCATCCCTGCTCTCTCCCTCGCACTGCCCCAGCCCGCGCTGGGCCGACGTGGTCTCACCTGCAGCCTTGGCTGGGGCACAACAGCTCTGTGCAGCCCGGACAGGCTTGGGCTCAGCTCAGGCTGCCAACAGAAACCAGAGAAGGGGCTTAATAAGGAGGGGTGTGCACAGTGGGACTGGGTACAAGGCAACACAGAAACCAGCCCCACAGAAACCTGTCATTGCAACTTCCTTGGCAAGGCACTCCAAGCTTTGCAAAATCTGTAGGGGTTTTTGAGGGGAGGGTTGGGATGGGGGAAGGCTGAGGAAAAAGCACTAGAAAACATCAGGTCTCGACACTCAAGTGTTGTGTTATTCCCCATTTGATGCTACTTTTTATTTTGATTGAAAAGTATTTCGGGGTCTGACACAAACCTCATTCTTGCCTGAAGAGCCAATGTCAACATGAAGTTCTGTGAGCTGCTCAAAGGGAAACATGTAAAATTACAGAAGGAAAAAAAAAAACCCAAAAAAAAAACCAACCAAAAGCAACAGACTTCTCTTTTCCTAGCTTTGTCTTTTGAAAGCCCAGGAACTTTCAGCATTTTCTCGTTCTTTTCCTTAGGAAACAAAGTCACATTTGCAGGTCTCAATCTTCTTACCACACCACTCACAGCTTAAGCTTAAACTTAAACCCAACTCTCAAGCAGCGTGGCAGTGCCCAAACCCACTCTTCTCCCACTCCAGAATATCATCATCCCAGGGAGAAGACCCTGGGAAACATTTTTATGTAAAATCATTCCTCCTGGAGCCTAGTCAAAGACCTTCCCATCTTGGCATGGCATGCAAAGGCCAGCCAGGCTGTCAATAGTTAGCTAGTTAATGCTGGAAAAAGCATGGATCGGGAGAAAAACAACATTTTCCCACAGAAAAACGCAAATCCCAACCCCTCCTCTGCTCAGTTAAGGTATTGCTGCTAATTAGACTTCCATCTACCCATCTCACACCCTTTTCTTGGCCAGCAGTTTTCTGCCCACCCTTGTGCAGCCCTTAGCCAGCCTCTCACTAAATGAAAAAGCCTGTGAAAGGCATGAAAATGGGCAAGGGCAGGATTGCAAGCAACTTCAGCTTCGGGATCTTGGCAACGCATATAATTTCAGCCAGAGACTCAAACCAAGAGAGGCCTTTGCCAAATGGTCTACCTATAGGGCAGCATGCGTATGGGTGTTTAAGGCATCTGTGGCCCATCTTTGCATTTGCTCCTGCGGTAGCGGCACAGAAGTGGAAAAACCTTTATGTGCACGTGCATTTTTCTTCATCTGAGCACCTCCGTATAGGCTTGCTAAAGCATCTGCCTGTGTGGATGCGTTTCAGGCTTACTGGGGGGCGTGAGCCTGTTTATTTGTGTCTATTTATGTATCTGCATTCCGGCTACTTGCTGGTACGGGCTGCATTTCCCTCTGCACATGTCCCTGTGGCTATGTGCCTGATGGCGTAGGAGAGTTTCCTGTGGCTTTTTGGTGCCATTCTCGGGCAGCTCTGACAGCAAAAGGCACACTCTGCAATGGGAAATCTGACAGCAAGAGAAAAAGAGGGGAAGCAGTGAGAAATGGTTAATTTCCAGAGAAAAGCCAAATGGGGAAACAAGTGCCCCAGAGGGTCTCTGATGGCTCTTCTGAGACACATGGATGGGAGCAGAGGGGGTGTTTGGGAAGGGGTGCTGGGGTTGCACGAGGGGCACCCATGGCCTAGCAGGGTGAAAGGGAAAGCCATGGGGAGGGAAACACTTTGCAGGTGCCCCACTGGATGGCTTTCAACCTGCATTTCATTCCTTCAGGGTTTTAAAGGGATGTTTCCCACTCACCCTTTTCTGGCATCTAAACCAAGAAGCAGCTGGAGCAGTAAACCTGTCTGCCAGCATCTGCATGGCTCCCCAGCAAGCCATGCCCATGACACTGGTGTCCCACCCCACAGCACAGGGATCTTCCCAATGGAAGGGTCCTCCAGTTCCTCCCGCAATGACTCCAAACACAGCAGCTTCCAAGATAACCAACCCCGCTCTGCAGTTCAGACACTGAAACAAAGCAAGGACACATCATACACCGAGCTGTGACAACCCCAGGAGGTAAGTCCTTAGCACATCTCTGCTGCAGAAACCAATTACCTCCCAGTCTAACAGCAGGCCCAGCACCACCATCCTGCAGGCACCTCACACCATCTCACCAGCTGCTCCAGCACCTTGGGATGACAGCCACAGGCTCCACCAACCCAAAACAGCTCCTTATTTCCTAGGGGTCTGTCCATGAAAGTTCCCAGGCCCTGAGGCCCTGCGCTCCTTCATCGCCATCACCTATGAAACACCTGAGATGTGTCTGCCCTCACTAACGAAGCTTAATGACTTAATGATTCATCAACCTTCAATCTCCTCCAGAGCCTCCCTCTCCCTGTGCTGACAGGCTCGGCAGCTCCAATGGACCTACCAGAGGATTTCTGGTTAGAAACCTTCACCTCCCCCAAAGGACAGACAAGGACGGTGATGTCCCCTTACCACGAAAATACGGTTTATTCACCACACCAGGGTGCAAACCAGGCAGCACCAGTGCAAGGCTCCACCGACCAGCCTCACCCACGGAACATCCCCCCCCTGCAGTGATTGACATCTGTCAATCAGATGGTGGCAGAGCCATGGGAGGGATGGGATCTGGGGTCTGAAATAAAACCTCAGCCCTGAAATCAAGAGATTTCTCTATTTTTGAGTTCAGCGAGGCTACAAATAAGGAACACGCTCAGGCAAGTGCGTGGCCTCACTGCATCCACTGTCCAGAGACACCCTGCCAGGGTGTTTCTCATCACAAAATCTCTTGCTGCAGATAAAAAAATGCCATTGCCCATCTCTGGCATGGATTTGGTCTGGGTGTTTTCTTTGCATGGTGGGAGAGGTGTGAAGGGAAGTCCAAGGAGCTTTCACTTCCAAAATCTGTATTTTCCAAGGGAAACACCAAACAAATAAGCATTTTGGTGCTCAGGTCAAAGTCTGACCTGCCTGTGACAGCCAGGCCAGAGCCAAGGGGTGCGAGTGGGAAAGGCTCACTGTCCCACCCCTTCCTTTCCCTGAGACAGCTATGGACAGTGTCAGCATCTTCCCACCCTTTGCTCCCCCCATAGCTGGCTCCCCAGCTGCACGAGGGCAAAGACCAGCATGGCTCGCTCCTGGTTTTATAGCAAAAAACATTGAAATTGGGCTTGTGAAGGCAGTCTCATCCATCCTTGTCCTCCTTTACGTGACCTGTTCTTGTGCTCCCTCATCCTCATATAATTCACAGCACAGAAGACTACAAGGGGAGCTTGGACCTTGGAAGTGCCCATCTCCATGAGATGCGTCTCCTTCAAGCATCCACAAAGCAAAATCAGCCAGATTTGGGGGAAGAAAAGCCCACCAAAAAACAGGTTTCCAATACCGCTGTGAGCACTGGGACATCGCAGGAACATCCTGGGTGCAAGAGCAGAGAGGGAAAGGGGAGAGCTCATCTCCTGAAATCCTCATTGGCAGCTTGAGCACCGGCACGAAAATCCTGTTATCCCCCAGGCGGGTGGGCGGCTGCTCGGGGACCCCAGGTGGGAACGGGCAGCGGGGGAGAAGGGCTGCAAAGCAAGGAGGCTGTGACAGCTTAGATTAAAAGCACATAATGCTTTTTAGGTTAAGAAAAGGGATTGTTTCCATTTATCATCATATAAAATAAACCCCACAGGCGAACAGAGGGGGAAGATGCACAGGCAGCGGGAAGCTGCTACGCACTGGCCGCTTTCTGCTGGGCTGTGGCTCTTTACATGGGGCGAGGATCCGGCCTCCCAGTGACTCCGGTAGATTGGGATTCCCAGAATAGATGGTTCAGGTTCATTTGAGGCTGGAGGATGCTTGTGTCCTGATGTGAAATGTTGCCTTTTTTTTAATACCTTTGCAATTTAGCCCAATGGGTCTGGTGGCTTCATGCTTGTCACGTCATCTTTCCATTATCTGCATTCTTCCCTCTGCTCCCCTCTCCCCTACCCCACCTTCTCCTCCACTTTAATTCCTAATGCAGATCACATCCCCTCCTCAAAACCATTTCATTTTGCAACTTAGGGATTTTATAATCTAAAGAGGGTAAACATTTCTGGCTAACTTGCTTTTAAAACATCACAAAGCACCTGGATTCCTCCACCACGGGGATAGACACGCACCTGCTCCATCCCCTGTCCTGTTATCGAGGGCCTGAAATAGGGCACAGGCTTTGCACCCTGACCCGCTGCCACCTCCAGCCTCTCAGTCATGAGATGTGGCTCCACTGCTGCCCCCAGCAGCTTGTCCACCAATTCATTTCACTCAAAATGCAGTTCCTTTTTTATATTTTTATATTCCAACAGGAATTTGTCTGGTTCCACCTCGGAGCTGATCCTGGTGCCACAAACCCTCTGAAAAGCTGCAACTACCTCCCATGAATTAATGCAAACCTGCCTTATTACTCCTGGGAAGGATTTCTGACAAGCCCAGTGCCGACACCGAGGGCATGCTGGCACGGCAAGATGAAGGCAAGCCCAAGGCTGCTTTCAAGAGCTGCGTCACCGCCCTGCCCACCCCAGCCCGCAGCACGGTGCTGGCACACTCGCCCAGACATGCTCTGCATGAGGATGCCCACAGTGCTCATCAGGATTTGGGGTGGGAAAGGAGGTGTTTTGGGTGTGGGGACCAGCAGCCAGCGTGGCCGCTGGCGGTGTCTCATGCTTACCAAGGTCGCTGCCATATTTGGCTTGTAGTTGCGAAGGGTCTTTGCAGCTAGAAAACATCTGCCATGTTGTGACACTTGATCATCTCCAGGATCATGGTGGAGGCACAGAAGGTGCTTCTCTGGCCACCTTTGTTCCTGGTGGAAGAAACACACGTGTCAGTGGTGAGAACATGGCATTACAGCATCTTTCTCCCTCTTAATTCCCCCTTTCTCTATCCATCCCTGCATCCCAGGAGATGTCCCACACCAGGAGCTCATACCCCACAGTCCTCCCAGACTGGGGGACCTGAACCAGACCCACATGGCGGCAGGAACTGTGATCCTGCCCTCTGGTCCTCGCAAGAGCCACAACAGAGTATGAAAACACCTTTCTGGATCATCGCGGCTGAATCCTGGACATCTGGGCCCAGTTTCCAGCCCTGCCATGGCGCGATGCCTTCTGAGACCTTGGGGAAGCCACTGTGTCCCTCTACCACGCCATTCCCCTCTGCAGGGTGACCCTGAGCTGATGACCTGTTGGGTAGTGCTGGTGGAGGAACCATCCCATGTTTCCCCCAGCAGAGAGCTCACCGGGTACCTCCCCCCATCCTGGGATGAAATCATCCCACACCACCACGTCTGAACCCTGGCAGAAAAGGGGACCAGGGCAAGAAATAGAGAACATGATGCCAGCATGTTCTCAAATTATCCTTCTGCTAATGAAGACAGATGAGGCTGTAATTAATTTTTGATTAAAGGCTCACCTCGCTGCTGACCCTACCAATCTGTGAACATGCTAGGTCCCATCGAGGTGAACACGCACGGGTGTTTGTGTGAGCCAAACCCAGGTGGCAGGAGGGGGATGGAGAGCGTGTCCACCTCAATGAGAAGTAAGTGGGGGGAGCTGCACAGCTCCTGCCACATCCCTTTAGAGCCTGTGACACACATGGGACATGGTGACAGGGCTGGGACCTCTGCCGAGCCTTGCTGCAAGACAGGGTACAGGCACAAATGGCAGGGCTGCTGCTGGCAGGTGTCACTCCCACCAAACATCCATCTCATGGAGGAGGTTTGACATGGTGACCACAAAGTGCCTCAAGCAAAACTCAAGTTGTAGGAGAGAGAGCACCACTGGGGACAGTGATGCCCGTTGGGACTTTTTAGAGGATTTCCAAGCAGAACTGGTGGCACGTGAGCTGGTGGCATCTCCCCCCATGCCAGAGCCTGTTCCTCTCCAGATGACACTCACAGGCAGTGCACCACGGTCCTGCCATCAACGCTTTCCTTCTGCTAGCTCTCCACTTGGGCCAGGAGGTGCAGGAAGGACTTCCTGGAGCCCGGGGTGTCTCGATACACTGACCGCCACAGGTACTGGAAATTCCGGACCATCAGGTGCCCCTCCTGCAACTAGGAAAGCAAACCTCATCAGCTTGAACCCATGGGCTGCCCTCATTTGCCTCCATGGCAGGTCTGATGGAGGGCAAGAGGGGTTTGCCATGCATTAGTAGTAGAGGAAGAGAGGAAAACCCTTCCCTGGTCCTTCAAAAGATAGATAGTTGAGTCCTCTCCTCCACAGCTCACACTGCTTCCACCACCCCATCCCACCCGGGGGAAGCTCCACTGACATGGTTTATCGCAGCATCTCAGGCTCTCTATCTCCCTAAACCTATTACCAGACCCCTGAGCTTCCCCAAGGCTTCTCCATCCCATCCTTGTCTTGCATGCAGAAGATCCCAGGGGACGCGTTTTTTTTGTGTTTGCTGTAAACTAGGAGGCTGATGAGAAGCTGCCACCCATGGAGAGGGGGGACAGTGGAAACGTGCCCTAATACCCTGGTAATCTGGTTAGTCTTGAAACCTAATCTGGTTAGCAGGCTCCAGGAGCAGGATTACAGCCACAAAGTTAAATGAGGCCAGGCTTTAGCCAGGCAGATGCAGGACTCTTGCTCAGAAGTACTCGGGGCATCAGGAGTGCCTGATGGGATGAAACCGTGGGTCACGCACTCCAGCTGCATTGCAGGTCTCAGAGGCACACATGTGGAGAGCACACACTGGAGGAGAAAGGGGGGATCAAATGCAGATGGGGGATCCCCAGCTCTGGAGGGCTCCATCCATCCAATTTCAGATGCCTGATGAGCAGGGCAAGCACAGAACATCTCCAAGCAGTGGGACCAGGTATTCCTGTGGCTCTGCAGGGAGCCCCAGCCTGGGGAGTGGGTGGTGGGGGCATTTGGTGCCCACTCCAACCAGCACATCCCAAATGCATAAGGGCTTTTCGGGACTTTTCAGGAGCTCCGATGTGGGTTGGTGATATGGCTGGGACAGGCTGACCTCCCTGGGCTTGAGTTTTGGCTTCCAGGTAGAAGTCAGGAAAGCAGAGGGGGAAGATGAAACAAGTAAGTGGGGTTAAAACAGGAGAAAACTCCTCTGACAGTCCGGGAAGGAAAGTTTTGGGATCCGTTTTGAAGCTCAGGTGAAAGCTCCATCTGGCTCTGGAGGACTTGTGACACCCCAAATGCCTGCTCCCCTACAGCCGGCAAGGCTTGGCAAGAAGTGGCTCCATGCATTTACCAGCTCTCCTCCAGCGATCTGCACCCTGGGGAACTCTCTTCTTAGATCCAGAGATTTCAATCACGCTGCATTTTAATTCAGCACGGGGTATGCTGTACCACCTCAGAGCAAAGCACATTTGCTGAAGGATTTTGTGCTGACACCCAGAAAATACCAGATGCCCCCCCAGAGTGTGGACCAAACCCCTCTTTGTGTTAAGAGTCCAGATTATCAGGATTTATCTCCTCCAACCCCAGCTCTCACACTGAAGCACCTTTCACAGCCATGCCATCAGCCAAGCCACACACATCCTTCCAAGCTCCATAATTCCCATTTGTCTGATGACCTCCACTGAGGCATCAGCCTCAGCCTCTTGTCCACCCTTGAAAGATTTAAAGACTGCAGGGATGCCACCTCTTCATGTTTGGCTTTTGCAGTTAAATCAGCTCTTCTTTCCATGTACACTTCTGCACTCACGTGAGCTGTTCATCACAGTCCCTGTCAATTCCCAATCCCACTGCATTTCTCTTCATTTAAAGGCAAGCTGAACCAGCCAAGCATCAATGCAACAACAGGTGAAAACCTGTGTGGATCTTCTCATCCTGCAGGAAAAGGGCTCTGCTGGTCCCAGGGCAGCTGCTGTGCCCATGCAGGGAGTCTCCATCCTGCGAGACGTGTGTGGCAGGGCAGAGATGGACCTCTGGGCAGGATGAGAAAGTCATCCTACAGAGTTACCTAGCATCTTGCAAGGAGCTGTGAACTCCAGAAAGGTTGGATGGAGCCAACAGCAATTTTACAGGCTCCTCTGTGCCAGGAGAAGAGCTGGGGCTGCATCCTCTGGAGGAGCTGGATGAGGCTGAAGAGACACCAGCATCTACAGCACCATTCCATTAGTTCATTAACGGAGAGTTACCTGGCTGGGCTATGACAAGCTCTTGGAGTGCACAGTGTCACTAGATGCATCATCCTTCTGCTCTTCAAAAAAGGTCTTTGCTCACATAAAGCGGCTTTTGGTGATGCCCCAGCCCCTCCTCAATGCAGAGGCTAACAAAAGCAATCCACCCCCTGCACATGAGCTCACCCAGCCCTGACCTCTGTACTGGGAGATGCCTGGGGGGCGCCTGGGCACACACACAGACACGAGTGAAGCCCTCCTGAACCCCCCTGCTCTGGCACAGAGCCAGAGGAGAGACCCTCACCCGTGTGATGTTCTGGACTCGGAAGAGACGGGGCACAATGTCCTCATCCGCTGCTCTGGACACGTACTCCACCTCCATGGGCGCCGTACTGCTGGAGCCCCGGCTCAGGCCAGTACTGCAAACAGGGCTGCGGAGAGAAGTACAGCTCTCCATGACCAGGAACACGTACTGGGACATGGGGAAGGGGCACCATGCACCACAGGCGACGCTGAGTGGAACGGAGTGGTTGGTGCTGGAGAGGGGCTGCTGGCAGAGGGGGTGGCTCCAAGATGGGATGCTGGACCCACAACGCCGTTACTCACGCAGGACCCACAGCGCACTGATGGATGGAAGGTCCCTCAGCTTCTTGGGGGATCAAAGCTGAAAGGTCGGGTCCAACCCCTGGCATCCATAGAGCCCTCTCCCCGCTGCACGAACACAACAGCTGGTGCTCCTGGAGATGGACTTTGCTGGTCCAGGATGGACCCTGACTCAGCCCCACCAAGCAGAGGCCTGATCCTACACTGTGATGGAGCAGGGCCTGGCTGCTCCAAGTCTGCTCTCAAACCCCATCACCTTTAGATGCTGCTCTGCCATCAGCAGCAACAACCATATGGGATGACAGTCCCCCCCGTCCCGTGGCCAGGACATCCCGCCAGATCAGATCAATCCCAACCTGCAGCCCAGGAACGGGCTGGGGAGCGACTCCTGCTCCCCCACGTGTCCAGCACAGCACTGATGGATGGCTCAGTTTAAGGGTCACAGATGCAATTGTTTTCACATCGCAACAGCTGGGAAACCAGCATCAACACAAAATATATGACATTTGTCACCGCACTTTAACAGGGCATTTATCATCTCAGCTCATCTAACGGCTTGGGCCTAACTGCATGGCAAATGTGTTTGAGAAATAATTGGTTATTGAGAAATAATTGGTTATTAATATGGGCTATAAATCTCCCAAGATATCTAAGCCTTCTAGACTCAGAGCTATAATTTGGATATTAAAACTTCCTTTGACAAGACGTAGTTCAAGTGAGGGATATACCCTCTAAGTCACCTTTCAGAGCTGCCTGCTGTCAAGGCCCATTTATTACTTCTTGGTCCTAAACTGGTAAACATTTAAGATCCAGCTAAATATCGTAACACAGACATCCCTGAAGATGTCCAGAGAGAGAAGCAGGGCTGAATAATGAAGAAAAATAGCAGAGTCCCTGTTGGACAGTGCCAGGGGACACTGCCACCAGCTCCCGGGGCCAACAGGACGCAGCATTGGCCTAGGAGGACACGCCAAAAGCAAAGGCAGCTGGGTTCACTCCTTGGCTCAAAGCTGCTCTCTCCAGGAAAAGGGAACAGGGCTTTCTAGCAATTTCCTCTCTCTTCCCCTTCCTACTGCCAGGAGATGGGCACCAGGCCATGATGTCACCGTGATGCAGCACAGTCGTCACGGCGACGTTGGCACCTGGCACCAGGGCCCTTCATTGTGCTGACGTGCACGACCGAGCCCGGTCAGAGAAAGGGCCATGGATGGACGTGTGAGCCCAGCTGTGAAAAAATAAATTAAAATGGAGCCGCCTTTGCCAGAGACATCCCGGGCTTCCAACCCAGAGGGGCCAGCTTGGTGGATGGCTTCACCTTCTCCCAGCCATCCAGGAGGTGACATGGGAGCATCTTGGGACACTGCCACCGGGACTCTCCCAGAAGAAAATGCCCTCCAGGGTTTTCCTGATGACTCCTGGGCCCCCACTGTGGGAGACATCGGCCTGTCAGCCCTGCACAGCCCCTGAGAAGCAGCAAGGCTTTGATGAGAAACAGGCCTTGGGAGATAGATCAGAAACTGCTGAGTTGTGCCAAGGCGGCAGGGAAAACAACGGGCAGCTGCAACACTGAGCTGTGGGAGTTACCGCCGGGTGAACAGCGCCTGAACGAGCAGGTGGTTGGTCTGCACAGCGCGTGTTAGAGTGGTCTCATGCTGACAGGAGAAAAGGTTGAGAGCTGTCGAATTGCCGATTTGCTAATTATGAAGTAAGAGCTTTGGCGAGAGCATAAATATGTGCTATTGGAAAAATAAATGGCTTTGCTCGATGTAACTCTCACAGAGTTATGCAGGTCCGATATCCTCCCGCAACAACAGGCTGCCCAGGGAGGGGGGGACTCCCCATCCCTGGGTTGTTTAAGGGCCATTGGGATGAGATGTGGGAGGATGTGGGGTAGGGGAGAACTTTTTAGAGTCGGGCTGAGGGTTGGACTCATGCAGGACAAAATCCCTGTTCTCTGGAAGGGTTTTTGCTGCCAATCCCTGTCTCGGCAGCAGCCAGCTCAGGGGTGATGATGGGACCAGCAGGGAAGCTAGGGTCTCCATCACCTCTGCACTAGGCAGCACCCTGGACTAGAAGGAATCAGCACAAAAGTTCCCTGTGCAGATTCACACCCCAAAACATGCCAAGATTTGGCACCCGGATTCTAATTTGCCTTGAGCCTCTTCTCCTAAGAGTTTAAAGATTTCTCACCTCCCCTCTGAAGACAGGGATGCACCGCGAAAGAGCACAGCGATACTAGAGACAGCACTCCTGGGCAGAGCGATGCCAGTGGGTTCAGAGGGATTTTCCCTTAAGCAAAGCTGCTTGATGCACAGCTTGCTGGAAGCAGGAAGAGAGTGAAGGGGGAGAAAGAGCTGGAGAAATTATGAGAAACAAGGTCTGGAAAATTATGTCACCTTACTCCTCATTGCCACATGCAGTGACAGCAGGTCAGCAAATAAAGAGGACTAAAAAGCCCATCCTGCCCCCCAGATTCCATCGGGTGCCTTCCCTACCCAGTGCTCTGCCAGAGGGATGACGGGGAAGCAACAGCAGCAGTCTCTGAAACTGATGCTCTTGCTCTCCCTCAGCCAGGCTATGACAGCAAGCCCTTCCCATGAACAACAGAAGAATTAAAAATAAAAATCAACATTTTGTTTCATAAACATTAAAGCTCTGCAGAGACCGGCCTTGAGCAGCAGCCTCCTGCCCTGAGGGAATTAGAGGAGGAACCATCCAGACCGCACAGGCGCAACATCATTGATAGGGACACGGATGCTGTTTGCAGTGCAAACAGCTGTAGGAAGACCCACTTGGGAGGAGAAAGGCTCCTGGTTGGTTCAAAACACACTGGCCGAGAAAATCCTGGATGGAAAAGAAAGAGTGATTTTCTACATGTTTAGCTCAACAAACCCTTTCCCCAAAGAATCTACTGGCAATTCATTACACTGGATTTGTAGCTAAGAAGTTCCCACTCCCCAGACACGCCAGATCAATACACAGAGGGGGTTGGACAGGTGCCACAGAGGGGCAGAGCTCCCTGCTGATCCATCCTGGCACACGGACTGCTCGGTGTGTGTCAGCTCTGTCCCAGGGAGGAAATGTGTCTCGCATGAAGGGGACAAGGAGGTGATGCAGGAACAGCAATGCTCAAAGTAAATGACAAGGCACGGGTCCTTAATAGAGGATGAAAACTCTAGAGAACAGTGAAGTTTGGGGATGAGCCTTTGGCAGCCTTTGTCACAGGTCTCAAAGAAAATCCTTCTATATCCTTTGAGATTTAATGTCTTCCCTTTGATGGGAAACCCAAACAAAGCTGAGGAGCCGGATACTGCCCTTAGAAAGGGGGACAAATCAGTCTTTCATAAAGAAACCTTTAAGGTAGGAAGTATGATGAAATCTCTGAATTTGACTCCAGACCTACAGTCTCCTGCTGGGTGACTCTGGTGACCCATTCCAACGCCGCAGAAAACATCGTGGTGCAAAGGCTTAACTCAGCTTTGAGCTATCAAAGGCCCAAGGGGTGAGGAGAACGTATTCTCAGTCTGTCTCTAACCACGTAGAGGTCTAGAAGAAGAGTCACCATGAGAGATTGATGGCTCAGCAGTGCCAGAGAAGGGCCATGGGTTGGCGTGAGTTGGGCACGTCCCACCACACAGCAATGGTTGGACTGTGTTGCTTATATGATTGCTCTGCTCAAAGTAGCAGCAGTGATCAAAGGGTAAGTAGGAAAAATAGGCTGAACAATTAGAAGAAAAAAAGATCTAAGCACACAGTCTTGTCCAGGCAGAGGAACATGTTTCTCTCCTGGCCAAAATAAACGTGTGTGTCTGATTGATGGTGGGAGTCTCTGATGATCGGCTCCAGCAAGGTCAGATGGATGGATGGTTAAACTCTATTGATCTCACCCTCATGAGACCTGATGTTTGATTCCCTTGCTGTCAGGCTGAGTTTAATCTGATAATTTAGAATATTAACAGTGCTTAATGTGGACCAGAAATAATATCTGACATGCTGCCCTTCTGCCAGGCTCTTAATGAGCAACTTGAGGTGTCAGTAGCTTGGAGACCATCTTCATTTCCAGCTCTGCCACGGAGAATCACATGGTGTCTGCTGAGGGACCCACAGAAAGTACATTTCTGCTTAATTAACATACAGAGCAGAAAAGGGAGCTGCCACAACGTCCCCAGTGCTAACGAGCCAGTGAAGGGGCTACGCCAAGCCCTTCGGAGCAGAGGCTGCTCTCCTGCCAGATGCTCAGGACCCTCAACTGCTACCGACTCAGCAGAGTTGGGTGACGCGGAATCCCCTGGAAGAACAAGCACCTGCAGGCTCGGGTCCAAAGCCAGTTTAGGTGGAGACGGGGTAATTAAAAGCTGAGAACTGATTCAGCATTTACATTTCCAAAAAACTAAACTGGTTCTAAAAAAAGAAAAGAATAAAGACAGACAGGCAACTGGCCAGCAAGCGGCCCCAGAAGAATTAATTCCACACAGGCTTTGCTGTAACGTGCTTGCTTCTCTGTTATTAGAAAATACATGCATTGTTCTATCATCAAGTTTAGATTTTCCCTCTAGCTTGCAATTAAACCCTAATCTAATTTACCAGGAGCTGACAGGGTCCTCCAAGCTGAGCTTACAGCTCTGCTCCTCCTTCCCTGCCCACTTCCCTCCACCTGCTTTTGTGGGCTTTCCTCTGCATTTTAGGGTCTGTTCTTGAAGGTGCTGTGCATCAAGAAGGGCCACACTAAAGACTGGTTGTTACTCGGTAAGATCCGGCTGTGAACAGGCTACACAGTGCCCAGGTCTTCTCCCCCAAGCTCTCCTCATCGCCACTGGTAATCTCCAGTTCCCAGTAGGTTGTGTCCTCTGAGCCAGATCCCAATTCTCTAAACAAACCTGATTATTGATGATCTCTATTATTTGTAATGGCAGCACTTCAACACACAATGGTTAACTTTGCTGGGTTTCCTAGGGTGCTATGGAAAAACCATTTGCTACTTAATTAAAACTGCCCGGACTAGACTTTTGTGCTATGCAGAGAGGCCACAGCAGGAATAACTGCTAGAAATGTTTTTATAAATGTGCTCCAGCACGACTGCAAGATTGCTCTTGGGCTTGTAAACCACAGCCCAGCGCTGGCTGGCCCTGCTTCCCAGGACGTTCAGACAAGTGCTCCCACCAACGCCTACAGCTGCACCCACAGCTGCAGCAGAACCTGCCCTTTCCCTGTAAGACACTAAATGGCTGTTTGGGGAATGTGATGGTGCAGTTTAACGATGAAAACTCACTGCACCAGTGTGGTGTTTGCCTCAGGCCACAAAGGTCTGAGAAAGCAGCTTTCCAACACCAGCCTTCCTTCCCAGGGGAACCAGTATGGGGGCTACAGCAAAGCAGCAGCAAGAGACTGGGGCAGCAGCACATGGTTCTGGTGGCAGTGCCTGTGTAGGTTCTTAGTGTAAAATGACAACACATGGGGTTGGCAGGGAAGAAAAAGAGGTCACATCATACATCTGCTTGTCCCAGTGCCTAAGTACAGATTTGTAGCTCCAGAAATAAAGCAGGACTCTAGGATATGGACGATGCAAAAAGCGTTGGTGGCATCTCACAGCCCCAGCTATCGTGGAGAACGTTGTCTCCTTCCCAGCGTCAGACTGGTGGAGATCACTTATTTTCTGAGCACCTAAGGGACATAAGCTGACCACGACTGGGAAGTGTTACTCCCCCAGGGAAAGTTGAAAGCAATTTGTCACACCACAGGCAAACAGCTTTGCTCTCTGCAAAGCACAAACAGGAGACGAGGAAGGAGAAGAGCTTCAAGGAGAGAGCAAAGGGGCACATACCTCATCTGGCTCACGCAGCTGTCCATCAGGAACGACCAGTGGTACTGGACAAGAAGCGGGCTGCAGTTGGTCATCTTGATGTAACGCACATCTTCAGTGTTGTTCAAGATGCAGCCAAAGTCCAGGGCCGTGGGCTGGATATGGAGATTTGGGAAGCAGACTTCTCCCCGAACGGTGACCCGCTCCTCAGAAGGATGCTCCAGAAACTGTATCTTCAGAACCTTCTCCACTACCCGGCTACACAAATCCTCTTCATAAGCAGGGTTAAATGTGATGGAGAGATGAAGTTCCTCCCCTACCTCCAGTTTCATGGGCTGCAAGGAAATGAAGAGTATTAATCACCAGTGTGATGAAGTCCCAAGGTCTGGCAGCACGAAACGTGGAAATGTTCAATGTGTGACCCCAGCGTAGGCTTCTCAGTTCATCCTGAGTTTTCTTCACACTGTGTGCCTGACTGCAAGCCCCACCACGCTCTGTCTGAGACTATCTCAGGCCCATGTCCCTGTGCTCTGCATCAATACACGAGGAAAATAAATATTCTACTGCTGAATTCGGGCCCCACAGAGGCGATGTGCTAAATACACACTAAATCAGCATTTGGCACACCAGGGCCTTTTGCCCCAGCTCTAGAGGAACTGCTTTGCCCTCCCAGCACAAGCAGCATGGCACTGCAGCCTCGCCCTTGCAGGGGCTAGTCACTGGCACAGCACAGAAGCAGTGGCCGTGCCTACAACGTTTAACAGAGCCCATGTCCAGCCCCTTCCTCCAACAACAGGGCAGGGGCCAGGCAGCGGCTGGAGGAGCCTCCTCAGCCTTCCTGGAGGCAGGGCTGCCCCTGAGGAAAGCCAGCTGCTCTGGAGGGTATCTGAGAATGGCTGCTGGAGAGCTCAGTGACTTCCAAGAGACACCGTTATACACGGCTTGCCCAGGCCTAGCTGCCTGCTCCCCTCTCCTCACGTCTTAGAGCCAGGATGTATTTCCCCAGTTCAGATGATATTTTTTTTCCTTAAGCAACTCGTTTCAAATCTGATTTAGTTGAGGCCAGTCTATCACTGAGTCTAAAGAATAAACTTCTCTGCTAGAGGACCTCCCAGCAGAAACGTACCACCACACCCCCCCTCTTCAAACCCCACAGCGGGAGGGCCCACGGCTGCTCACCTGAGCGTCTGCAGAGAGGGGCTGCCGCTCCGCGTCACAGATTAGGAAGGGCTGCTCTAAGGCCAGGACGACGCTGAGTGGCAGGGCGGAGGCGTTTCTTAAAGAAAGAGGCTGGTGCTGCAGAGTTAGGACATCACCAGGTTGCTACAGAAACAGGACACAAGGGAAAAACAACATGAAGTGGCCTTGGAACTCCTCCCTTTCTGACGCATTTCAAGTTTTTCAACCCCAGAAGTGCATACACCTCTATTCACTATTTTTATTAGTTTCTATCCTTCTAGGTGGTTTTTCTCTAAGTATATCAGATCCTTTCATGTTTAGAAACCACAGCATCCCCCGGGGACAGGGAAACACTCTGGCACACAGAGGAGGGAACAGGACCCTGAGAGGAGGCAGCTGCATGAACAAGATCCAAAGCAGAAACTGAACCCAGAGCACTTGTCTCCAGTTTTGTATCGTCTCTCGAGCAGAACGGCACAAGATGATTGTCACTTATGTACAGTCATTTCTTACAACCTTGTCAGCTCTAGTAGCCTCATAAGAGCAGTGATGCTGGTCAGAGGAGAAAAGCGAGCAGGATTTGGCCCACAGTGGAGAGCCTGCAGCAGCCTAAGGTTGGCTTTGAGCATCTACAGGCACATACAGCCAGGAGAAACCTCAACAGTGGCGCTGCAACGGGTGTCCTGCTGCCCCTGCTCGGCTCCACCTAAGCTATTTCTTCCTGTTTATGCATTGCTCTGGGCTTCCTGCATGGTTTATATAAACTAGACAGTGTTTGGGAAACTGGTTCTGGATGGATTGGTATCAAACAGCTGCAGTGTCATAACACTCAATCAGAGTGCGTGGCATCAAGCAGACCACAGGCAGACATGAGGGACAGCTGAAAAGCTTCTAATTAAACCTGAACTGCCTCCTCACAGGATTTTGTGCTTCTCTGGAAGCCTGGGAACCAGAGGAGAGGCCTGAAAACACAGAAACTAAATAATGAAGTATCTTATTTTTCAGACACCTCACAGGAGAGGGAAGGTGATGCAGAAGTCAGAATCCAGATGCTAAGGGGCACCTGCTTTGCGCTGGTGTTATCATCACTGCAGCTGAAGGATGTCTGCAGGTCCTTTGAAGAAGGTGAAGCTTGGGGAGTTGCAAAGAGCTACTACACCAACAGCAGAGAAGGCAAAGAGGGACAAGAAATGACAGGTTTTTCTCATCAGCCTGAGGAGCTGACAGGAATCTCAGTTCTTCTCAGCTTCCCTACAGGATCGGTGTTCAGACATCACCGTGCCTTGGAGGATCCCCAGAAGCCTCCCTTCACCCCGAGTACAGGAACTGGTGTCTCTCTAGAAGTAGCCATGATCCCCCTCGGCAGAGCAGCTGTTCTCTCTGTTTTACTTGGGTGAAGTTAAAAACCAGTCCCATCTCTAAAAACACCCTCACTTACTTTACGAAGCCCCTCAGGAAGGGTGAGGAGGGGGTTTAGCATCGCTCAGCTGCAGCACTCTGCTCGCCCACCTCAGCCCCAGCACACGAGGTGGCTGTGCAAAGCCCACGCTGTTCTCGTGGGTCCCACTCATCTCGCCCTGTGCCCTTGGCTCAGCAGCTCAACTCTGTCTCCACATCAAAAAGGCAGAATACAGCTGGTGGGACTGCTCCCAATCCTGGAGAAGCAAATATTGATCTCAGTGTTAATGGCAAAATCTTGGTCCCGCTCAGCTCCGTAGTCAAAGCCCCAGAGACTTGGAGAAGCCATTTAACACCCTCCTTTGAACACAAGCACACCGCCACCAGGCTTTCAGTCACCAGCCATGCTCTTCAGTGCCAGGATGAAATCCAGAGACTTACCTTCTCCACCCGGAAAGTGATTTCCCTGGAGGACATTTGCAGGACGGGAGCAATGAACTCGCAGGTGACATCCACTTCCATTATCGGAGCCTTCTCTGCCTTGCTCCCCACGACGGCGTGGCACAGCAGCCGCTCCTTCACCACCTGCACAGAGGAGTCACCCGTCACCCAGCGGGGCCCAGCAGGGCGTCCCCAAAACGCACTGTATTTGCTGCCCACCCAACCACAGACCCTATTACCGCCATCAAGTTACAGCCACTGGGCTCCTCAACAGCCCCCTTTTCTTTTTATGCTGCATCCCATTTATTCTGCTCTCAAACGTCCGTAATGCCACACCCCACTATCCACAAAAAGCCCTTGTGAGTCATGTGCTGCTACAACTGTAATAGTCCCTGCCCCAAATTATTACTGTTTTGATTTGTCCCACTGCCAGGCATAATACTTACAGAAAGCTGTAGGAACTGATTAAAAAAATAATAATACAACTATATTAAGGGAAACAGGTGACAGAAGGGCCAATGCTAGCAAACTCTCCCTTGGAAGCTTAGAGGACAGGATCCATGGGAAAAACACAAATAGCCAGACTGTCTTCAGGTAAAGAGGGGGCCACTCCTTCCTAGCAGGTACTGTGCCCTCCTAGAGCTGGTTTTAAAAGAAACCTCCCCAGGAAAGAGAGGTCTTGCAGTTCACATGCAAACCCTCTGCTTAAGCTGGACACTCTTTTTCCTGTTTTCTCATGGTTTCAGTTCCCCATATTCCTGCCTTCATTTCTCACTCTTCCCTCTGATACAACACCACAACCCAACTCCTCCGCAGAGTCTACAGACTCAAAATCATGCGTGTTGCGTGGGCGATGCAGGGAGTTGGGCTTCTGACCAACCTCAAGAGTATTAAGTTCTCAAGACCCGAGGAAGGTGGAAAGCCCACTCCCAGGGTGTTGGCTTTGACTGCAGGAGGCAGGCAGCCACAGCTCAGCTCACAGATCCCCTTTCGGCTTTCTAGGCAAGACAGCCTCACCTGCACCCTGATCATTTCCTTTCTGGTAGCTTTTCCCTGCTTCAGCAAAACCTTTGGGCTCTGAACTGCACAGGGACAGTCCCATTGCAGTCAGTTAGGTGAGTAATCAAGTATTCCTCAAGCTACCACCAAGGCAGCCCTTTAAAACACCTTTCAAAACACAAGTATCAGCAGGAGCTTGATGCAGATTTATTCCACCTTTGCCTAAACCTCTGGTCTTGGAGAGAGGGAATGCACACCAGGGTTAGCTGGCAGCTTCTCTGCAGAGTAGGATTTCCCCTGAGAAAGAAGGGTCCAGGGAGGAGAACACCCCGTGACCCTGCTGAAATCTCCCCCTGAGCTGCCATCCAAGGGTGCTGCGAGACCTGGCTGCCCTTGGCACCCCGGGACTGGCTGAGAGACTGGAGCGAGCCGTTATGGAAATACTGACGAAGTCAAGCTGTCAATTGTAATGATCCCTGCAAACAGTTTCCCACGTGGATGAACATCACCCGATCGCTACAGCTGACACACTGTGTTCATTTTTCTGCTCCAGGACTCAGTGCTAGACAAGCCCTCTGCCCATGCTTGTCTACAGAGGAAAAATGATGCTACTCCCAGACACTCCCTCCCTTCACAGGTGTTTTGTTTTACTCACTGCTTCCCCCAAATACATTACTTTGATCTTTTTAATTTACTTTCTGCCTGTGCTCCTCGACTAAGCATAACTTATTTTCTCTGCCCTTCCTTTTTGCCTCAGCACATGACACCTTGTAACCTGCCATTTGCCCCTGGAGTAGCAATATCTCCTTCAGTCTGTGTTTTGGTATCAGCAGGTTGGGTTTACAGTAGCCATGGAAACATGAAAAAGCCTTAGGAACTGACAGTGGCCAGCAAGGAAAGCAGCTGGTGCTGCCATGGTAGCTTGTGCTGTTAGAACAGTTTCTTGAAAGCACTTGCTCCTGATGGGGAAGGCTCAGCCCTCGGCGGGGACCTCACCTGAGGAGTGCTGGAGAAGCATTCCAGCACCATCTCTGTAGTCTTGCCCGGCATCAGCTCCACCCTCAGCGGCTGAACCTTAAACCCAGGGCGGGCAGGTCTGGGGCTCTGGGAGGAACCTTGGCCCTCGGTGGTGCTGACAGCAGGGACACGATGACGCCGGCGAAACGAGCCAGAACCTGCTGCTGACCAGTAGAGCCGATGGGCACGCCGTCCTTTGTTTGTTACCTTGAAGCGGTAACAGCAGGGATCCAGTCTGGAAGAGAAGGAGAGATGGAAAAAGTCACGGGAGCTGCTATCTCCCAGCGGTCACCCAGCTTCAGCACCCTGACGGCGTTACCTGACTGCACACTCAGCAATAAAAGCACCTCCAAAAAGGCTGACCTAGCTCAGAGCTTCAGCAAAAGCCAGACCTTGGTTGCCCCTAAGTTTATCAGCATCCAGCAGCTGCTCTGTTTGCGTACAGCAAGGAAGAACTGCATGAAGATCATCATCTCAGCTGCTGCAGACAGAGCATCACCAGCCTAGAGACCCTCCGTGACCTGGGCACCCCCTGCCTCGCTGGCGGGGCCCCTGCCCTGGCAGCCACGTTATCCCCTCACCCCCCATCCCTTAGGGAGCATCCAACCTCATCACCCCCAACACATCGTCCTTTGCCTGAACAGTGCAGGTGGTGCTGTGGTTTAGGAAGATAAATGCACTGTGAGAACACTGGATCAACAGAAGTTTCTCCAAATCAAACATGGCAGCAAGACCAGGTCTGGCTGCTGAGGGGATGGAGCAACGATGAGAGATTAATAACTAGAGCTAGATATAAACCAAAATGAATACTCAGTGGAAACTGATTTCTTCATGTAAAGAAACACTAACTGCAGGCTCGTCTGGAGTAATTATTTTACCCTCTATAAATCTGAGCATGACCAGGACGTGAATTGTTCCTGGAACAGTTACTGGTTTTCTGAAAAGGACAGAATACACGGCTTACAAAATGCATGCCTGCCCCAGGCAGCTAAATGCACAGACCTGAGCCAAGAATAGAACAAACCAGCCGCTGAAACAGACTGTTAAAACATGATGCGTACAAGCTTAGTGTGAAATGGTTTCTGTGGTGGGCAGCACAGACGAAAGCCTGGAGAAGCTCTGGGTGGATGCAGAATCTGTGGCTCTGGGAAAGCCCAACTCATCTGAGATGTTACCTGGGTCCCGTCTCAGCTCACCTGGGGCAGCTCTGCAGCCGACAGCAAAGGCAACAACTCCAGAGTCTGCAGAGCAAGACGTGAAGGGGGGCAGAGGACCATGACACAAATCACACTGACATCGCCCACTCCGTTGAGTAGCCAGTTTGTGGCTGCACAGAGCACAGGACACGCTGGACAAGCACCAACCCCCTGCAATGTCCCTGCTCTTTCTACCCTAAAATTTAGGTATTGGACCACTATGGACCCTCTGCAGCCAGGGAAAGGAACAGGCACCTCAGGAAGACTATTCTTCTCATCTCAAGAGGTGTCCAACACAAAGCAGGCAGCACTTTGTAAAGGTTTATTTTTCTCCCATTTACGGGAACATGCCTGGTTTCAGACAGAGGCATTAGGACCAGTGAATCCCCTCCTTTGAGCTAAGCTCTTTCATTAAGACGTTCCATTTATCCCTCCCAAACTCAGGGGACTTCTCCTCCTCTCCCTTCCAGAGCTGGTCCTGCAGCCACCCTCGCCTGCCCGCGCCTCAGGCTCCGCTGCGGCGGTGACGCCGAGGAAAGCCGGTGGGAGAGACGAGGGAAGAGCGACTACGTCTGATGAAGAGCAGCCCAGCAGGGGAGACGGGGAAGGCGAGCTAATGAGGGATGACACGGGGCAAAGAAATTCTGCTGCTCCTCCAGGACTGCTGGGCACAAAACAGCACCATTAATTCAGTCAAGGACCTGCTAACAAGCTACCACCAAGGTTTTCTGCTGTGACGAGATGATACTCCATAGTGAAGGGAAAAACAAGCAACATTGTTCCAAAGGGAAATACGTTTATAGTTGTAATGTAGCATTTCCCACCCAGAGGCTTCCAGGACCTGCTGTTTTCCTCCAAATCTCTTTTTGTTCAAGTGAGGAAATAGATGTATTATAACTAAAGACAAGTCAGGGACAGTTTAACAACTGGTTTCCATTTTGGTGGCTTTTGAGGGTACCTAACAACTTTCAGATGGCCATAGAAGGTTTCTGAAGGAAGCCCTGTGGCTTCAGGAGAACAGAGCCAGGACCTTGAGCGCTGAAGAACAACCAGCCTGAAGGACTACAGCAAAACTGCCCCTTGCTGAGCCCACGGCAGAAGCTGAGAGATACCCTACCTGAAGTGGGGTCCCAAGTTGAGCTCCGGAGCAAAGGGTTTGTCGGTGACAATTGTGGTGCCAATGCCAACAGCCCGGACGGGGATCACGTAGGTGTGGCTGTTCTCGATGAACAGGTTCACCTCGTCCTTGAATTTCTCCGTGTCATCCAAGCTTGCTATGACAGCCACAGACACCTCTGTCTCAGGAGGAATCACTCCTTCACTGGGTTCAATCCTCCAGCACGAGCATTTGCCAGCCTGTAAGACAAGCCAAACACTAACTTAGCATGGAAACCATGGACCCTGGGCTCTTGTGGGGTGCAGGAAAAGGAAGAACTAAAGATATGAGGATAAAAACCAGAAAGGCTCCATTTCCATAAATCCAAACTAGTGTCTGGAAACAGCAAGTATGTAGGAGCTTCTACAACTTGTATTTTACCTTCCTTTAACAGACTCACTTCATTAACCCAGTGTTGCCCAACCCAAGGGATGCTCATCCTCAGGAGGAGGTTATTCCCCCTCTGCTCTCTTCTGGAGCGCACGCCAAGGGAAGCTACTTCACCTCTCCTGGCTTCCCGACAACGGGCGCTGGGTTAGCATAAAGGCTCAAGGCCAGAGGAAGCCAGGACTGCTCAAATCCCACCGCAGCAGCCACACGGCTGGGGGATACTGCTGAGAGCCTGAAGAGTAACTCTGCAAAACCGGCTGATCAAAACCCTGACACCAACGTCTTCTTTCCCAAGAGGTACTCAGTGCTTCTCAACAGCCCCCGAAGAACTGAAGCACTCGGTTCCCACTGATCACCAGCTGCAGTGAGGTGCCCCAGTGCCCTCTGCTTTGGAAAATTCAGCTATAAATGTTCACAGCAGGGCAGTAAAGCAATAAGCAGAAAGCAAACTGGAAGGCACGTGCCCTGTAGGCATGGCCCGGGCTTCCAAGCACTCTCTTCCCTCTGGTTTCTCATGGACCTCCCTCCACAGTTGGGGCAGTGAAGGTGCTGAACCCCAGCCCCTCTAAAACCACGCTCCCAGGGAGCAAGCCTGCAGAGAGGAAACACACACCGTGCTCCCTGGCCCTCAGGAAACACACGGGGAGGC